>NC_069504.1:365198351-365798351 GCF_027579735.1 Bombina bombina
TTCCTTTTGTATTATTAATGGGATTATATTTGGTGAATTTAAAGAATTGGGGAATTAAATAATAATTTATAGTTAAATATTATAAATAAAGATCATGGTAGTTAGATTATTTTCCTTGTGGCAGGTAATTTATTTAGTAACAAATATAAATAGTCTGAAAGTCAGCAGTTTTGTAGGGGGGGAAAATGTCAAATAAAAAAATAAATAAAAAAAAAGACTTGGAAAAAATTGTTAGTGTAATTGCAGGAGCAGATGGGGTAATGAGAAAATATAATACAATCTGGCACCATCTATCCTTCATTATTGGATTCTTTCCAAACTTTAAAGGGATAGTCAACACCATAAATGTTGTTGTATAAAAAGGTAGATAATCCCTTTATTATTCATTCCCCAGTTTTGCATAACCAACACAGTTATAATAATACATGTTTTAGCTCTGTAATTACCTTGTATCTAAGCCTCTGCAAACTGCCCGCTTATTTCAATTCTTTTGACAAACTTGCATTTTTAGCCAATCTTTGCTCACTACTAGGAGCTTCACGTGCCTGCGCTCAATGTTATCTATATGAAACACATGAACTAACGCCCTCTAGTGTTGAAAAACTGTCAAAATGCTTTAAGATTAGAGGCGGCCTTTAAGGTTTTAGAAATAAGCATATGAACCTCCTAGGTTTAGCTTTCAATGAAGAATACCAAGAAAACAAAGCAAGATTGGTAATAAAAGTAAATTGGAAAGTTGTTTAAAATTACATGCCCTATTCGAAACATGAAAGCTTTTTTTTTTTACCTGACTGTCCCTTTAATACTATGACTCATTGGAAGAGACAATGCAAAAGAACAATTCAACATAAACAGGTAACTTAAACTGGCAGAGCTCACTTATTCCTATGGACTGTTGTATAGAGAGTGAACGAGTGAAATTTTAAAGAGCAAACCGACAACTGCTGTATTAAAGTATTCAAATGACCACCTCTATCAAAAACTGAAAATGTGGCAAAAAAACAGCCAATGGGATTCAAACAGCAGATTGTTAAAAAATATTGTTATAGATTACAAGGGGAATGCAATAAGAGTTGCTGTACATTAACATCCCTCTAGTGCAATCAATAGGTCATTCAAAGTCCAAAATTATTTTTTTTTTGCTCAAGAGATGGTCTAGGACGTGCTGCATGTTAGATGATGCAGGTAAGCTAAATCCCTCACATTATAAATTTCTTTAGGGTGGGGCATAGTAAAAATCATGTCAGATATTACTTGAGCTCTAAGCCCAAGTAGTGGGGATCTTTATGCAGTTATGTTTTATACTATTAATAATTATGGGTTACTTCAGGTCTCAAAAAGCTCTACATTTGACAGTGGTATTTTGGATTGTGCTAAAGCATGACATTTAAAGGGACAAAAAAAAATTCTTTCACAATTCAGATAGAGCATGTGATTTTAAACAACTTTTCAATTCACTTCTGTTATCTAATTGATTTAGTTCATTTGGTATCCTTTGATGAAAATGATACCTAGGTAGGCTGATTGGTGGTTGCACATGCTTCAAGCTATTGGTTCACCATATGTGTTCAGCTAGCTCCAAGTAGTGCATGTCTGCTTTTTCAACAAAGGATACCAAGAGAATGAAGCAAATTAGATAATAGAATTAAATTGCAAAGTCGCTTTAAAATATTCTCTGAACCATTAAAGAATAATCTTGGGTTTCATGTCCCTTTAACTCACCACTTGTAATACGAGCCAGTGAGTGCTAATACTACTATTTGCCCTCCCTGGACAATTTATAAAAAGTATAGAGTGATAAAAGTGTTTCAAGTTATGATTCTTTATGATTTCAAGTTATGATTCTTCTTGTGAAATGCTTGTGCAATGCTGCCCCCAGCAGATTTGCGGCCAATCGGCCACTAGCAGGAAGTGTCAATCAACCCAATCATATGCAATTGGGCGGATAACTGTCCACCGCTTTAGAGGTGGAGGACGAGTTAAAGGGACATGAAAGCCAATTTTTTTCTTTCGTGATTTAGAAAGAGCATGTCATTTTAAACAACTTTCTAATTTTCTTCTATTATCTAATTTGCTTCATTCTCTTGATATCACTCGCTGAAAAGCATATCTAGATATGCTCAGTAGCTGCTGATTGGTTGCTGCACCTAGAGGCCGTGTGTGATTGGCTCACACATGTGCATTGCTATTTCTTCAACAAAGGATATCTAAAGAATTAAGCAAATTAGATAATAGAAGTAAATTGGAAAGTTGTTTAAAATTGCATGCGCTATCTGAATCATGAAAGTTTAATTTTGACTAGACTGTCCCTTTAAGGACCAGCGGGACCATACTCGGCTTGATAAATCGCCCCCCCTTGTCTCATTATTCCTGTGCAGTTTCTGAGACTGTTCTCCTATAAAGCAAGACAACTTTACCTTAATAAAACAGACATTCAAATATTTTACAATTACAAATGTTCACACAAGCTTTTTTGCAAGCAGGTTTTTTAGCTATAATTTTTACTTTTCCACATTGCTAGTGTTTCTCATTTAATGTGCGAGATAACATATATTGGTACATTTAAAGCAGCTTAGTCTAGCCCTTTGCGTCACTTCCTTTCCAGCAATGCCATTATTAATATTATATTAGTAAATAAATATATCTCTTTTGCATCCAAAGAGATAAACCTAAATTTAGATCTGATGCAGTTGATGCAGCTAGAGAAGAAATTCTTGTGAATGTTACATTACATACTGTATATCCTATTTATTAAACCTTGTGTTGGATTTATTTAATCTAATACTACTATACATATATCATGTGAATGTTACTTTACATACTTTATATCCTATTTATTAAACCTTGTGTTGGATTGATTTAATCTAATACTACTATACATATATCATGTGAATGTTACTTTACATACTTTATATCCTATTTATTAAACCTTGTGTTGGATTGATTTAATCTAATACTACTATACATATATCATGTGAATGTTACTTTACATACTTTATATCCTATTTATAAAACCTTGTGTTGGATTGATTTAATTTAATACTACTATACATATATCATGTGAATGTTACTTTACATACTTTATATCCTATTTATTAAACCTTGTGTTGGATTGATTTAATCTAATACTACTATACATATATCATGTGAATGTTACTTTACATACTTTATATCCTATTTATTAAACCTTGTGTTGGATTGATTTCACTTAATAAGCTTAAGAGTAATTAATATTTACCACTAAACACCATAAACAGCAATGATTCTATTCTTGCACCAGGGTCCTGGGGTTTCTAGTTATGCTTCTGGGGTGCACTAAATAAATGTCAGCTGTTCTATCATCTGGTAAATCTTTTTTTACCATGGACTTCTAAGATCAGATTGTGTGCGATTCTTAGCATAGGGTTGCGATATTGATAGCACACCCTGCACTATCATTAGCGCTTCACTTGTAATCTGGGTCCTATTATATATTCCTCTAATAAAGGTATAAAATACCTATAATTTAAATACATAATTTGCTATCTTTTTTCTGCTAGTTACCATAATACCAGATTTTAGCAACTCTGTCTAGAGATAAACCCTGTATGTGCACAGTTGCATTACTGACAGCATTTTGATGATCGTACTTAGGACATGAAGTAAGGAGACATTGCTTTAGCATCCCATGAACTAACTGAATATCCTTCTGGGGGAAGTCAGGTCGGGTCATAATCAAATATTAAGACTGTAATATCGTTGGATATTTTGTGGTGAGGCAGCTTACACAGTGGCCTCCACCGGAAGTCCCCTGAACATTAATTTTTTAAACATCATAACTTTTAAATATGGAAAATAAAATAAAATTCTGCTATACATTCTTTATTTTTTTCCCTACTTCTTCTGTAAAAAATATCTGAAAATTGATTTTATTTCACTCCAAGCAGTCTGACATATCCTTGTTATGCTCTCACATCTAGCTTTGGCAGTTACCAACTTGTAAGCATTGCACTAATCTCCACTGCTTTGGTGCTAAAATGTTAGCTTTAGAACCACCCCTCCTCCAAGATATTTTCCAGGGAAAGTTTGAAGTGGCCATTGTTGGTGATCCGTCTAAACAGCATACTCTGGTTGGGGTTGAAGAGGACCTTCACTGTGCTACTGGCGAATATGTTAATGTCTGCAATAGAACATTTATGGAGATCATGAGTAATGGTTGCCCCTGACTATTTTTTATTTACCATGCTGTTAATCTTAAAAGCTTAAAATCAAATCTTAATGTCATCACTACCTGCTATATGCATCTCTTTACTATTGAAGGTGGGACTATATATATGGAGTGCATAGTAGAGATTCTGATGAATGTTTCATTGCCTTGTGTAACAAGATTAGAGTAGGTTAACTCTTACTTCTTCATGACTTGCCTGCAACTATGAAACTTTTGATCTTTGTCTGACACTCATATAAATATAAAAAAAAAAAACTAGAGAGTGTATAATGGATAATGGACAATAAACCAATCACTTAAAAACAGGGAATCAATCATTCTTCAAAAATATACATTTATTGAAACATCCTCGACAACCAAAGTAGCTAATCAAGGGCATAGCACAAATACACAAATGTACAAACACAAGATAAGGAGGCCAGTGTCACAGCCTACATGGGTTTGAAACCCCAAGACTGCTGGTTTGTGTTGCAGTGAGTTACCTCTGAACCACAGGTTAGCCTTAGATTCTGCTTTATGTTTCTAACATGTTCTATTGTTTTTTTTTTCTCTTTGACTCCACCTGCGTGCTAGCTGCGGTAGATCTGCAATTAGCTACTGCTATAAATACTCAGCATTTCCTGTCCTCCATGTCTGTTTGTTGGACTTGCTTCTATGGTGTGCTTTGCTGTGTATTGATTAATTATTCCTCTGACCATTTTTGTTTTAACTTGGCTGCACTTTTGCCTGCTGATTCTGTACCTCATTGCCAGACTGTGTATCAGCTTTCTGCCTGTCTTGACTACTTTTTTGGATTACCCTTTTGTGTCACATTGCCTGCTTGTCGCTGACCTTGCCTGTTCCACTACCTCTTTGTCTTGCCTTCAGCCACTTCTCCACTACAAACTATACCAACACTTAGGGTGTACCTCGCTGCAGTATGTTACATTACAAACATGCCAATGTCTGTAGACCCAGCTTCAGGGACAGCAATGTGGATCCCACTAA
Source organism: Bombina bombina (assembly GCF_027579735.1). Lineage (NCBI taxonomy): Eukaryota > Metazoa > Chordata > Amphibia > Anura > Bombinatoridae > Bombina > Bombina bombina. The sequence goes on from NC_069504.1 coordinate 365,203,546, forward strand.
ACTTTTCTCACCACCCTGAGTGTCCACCGTGGATGAACTCACAAATATTGTGTAAACCTTACTGCATAACCGTACTACCCCTGTTCAGTCTCCAGAACCAGTTCCAGCTACTGTGTTGCTGCCTTCTGTGCCTCCTAAACTACTTTTGCCTGAAAAATGTGGGCCAACTTTTCACAAGGTCATGTCAGACCAAATAAAAGATGAATTGGTCTACAAGGATGTGCCAGAAGATCTGAAGGCTTATATGGATCTATACCTCTGACTTGATGTCAGATATCATGAAAGAAGAGAAAACAAGTGTGTGGAGGCTTCTGCTTAGTAGCATGGATGGAAAGCATGAATATGAGGTGTTCAAGATCCTAGATGACAAGGATGGGGTCTAAAGTAACTGGTACATTGGAAGGGCTATCTTATAGCTGGACATTCTTCATGCTCCTGCACTCATCTGTGCCTTTCATACTGCCTTTCCATTAAAGCCACACTAGACTATCAGAGGGGTCAGTTGAGTAGGGAGCTCTGTCACAGCCTATGTGGGAATTGAACCCAGGTCTGTTGGCTTGTATTGCAGTGAATTACCTCTGAGCCACAGGTTAGCCTTAGGTTCTGCTCTATGTTTCTAACCTGTTTGGCTCCACCTGCCTGCCAGCTGTGGTAGATCTGCAATCAGCTACTGCTATAAATACTTGGCACTTCCTGTTCTCTATGCCTTTTTGGTGGACTTGCTCCTAGGTGGTGCTTTGCTGTGTATTGCTGAATTATTCCTCTGACCATTTTTGCCTTAACTTGACTACTCTTTTGCTTGCTGATTCTGTACTTCATTGCCAGAGTGTGTATTAACTTCCTGCCTGTCTCAACTACTCTCTTAAATTCTCCTTTTGTGCCACATTGGCTGCCTGTTGTTGATCCTGCCTGTTCCACTATTTATTTGCCTTGCTCTCAGCCACTTCATCACTATGAACTATACCAAATGCTTGGGAACCCTCCAACTAGTGACCAGAAGCAGAGGGTGTACCTCGCTGCAGTACCTTACAGCCAGCCTCAGTCCTATATCCCTACTCAGGTACTGCCGAAGCAAGCAGTGCAGCAATGCAGAAGATCGCTGTAATAGTAGCAAGTATCTCTATAGTTGTTTGGTGAACCTCAACTGTAGTTCCTGCATACAAACATATCAGAAGTATTGTCTCTGAATATTAAGTAGTAATATACCTTTAAATAATACAATAATGTATTAGTTAATAATGTATGCTCCAATAAGTATAATAAAGTGATGGAATGAGTAATGTTGCTTAAAATACAGGGAGTGCAGAATTACTAGGCAAGTTGTATTTTTGAGGATTCATTTTATTATTGAACAACAACCATGTTCTCAATGAACCCAAAAAACTCATTAATATCAAAGCTGAATATTTTTGGAAGTAGTTTTTAGTTTGTTTTTAGTTTTAGCTATTTTAGGGGGATATCTGTGTGTGCAGGTGACTATTACTGTGCATAATTATTAGGCAACTTAACAAAAAGAAATATATACCCATTTCAATTATTTATTTTTACCAGTGAAACCAATATAACATCTCAACATTCACAAATATACATTTCTGACATTCAAAAACAAAACAAAAACAAATCAGTGACCAATATAGCCACCTTTCTTTGCAAGGACACTCAAAAGCCTGCCATCCATGGATTCTGTCAGTGTTTTGATCTGTTCACCATCAACATTGCGTGCAGCAGCAACCACAGCCTCCCAGACACTGTTCAGAGAGGTGTACTGTTTTCCCTCCTTGTAAATCTCACATTTGATGATGGACCACAGGTTCTCAATGGGGTTCAGATCAGGTGAACAAGGAGGCCATGTCATTAGATTTTCTTCTTTTATACCCTTTCTTGCCAGCCACGCTGTGGAGTACTTGGACGCGTGTGATGGAACATTGTCCTGCATGAAAATCATGTTTTTCTTGAAGGATGCAGACTTCTTCCTGTACCACTGCTTGAAGAAGGTGTCTTACAGAAACTTGTAGTAGGACTGGGAGTTGAACTTGACTCCATCCTCAACCCGAAAGGCCCCACAAGCTCATCTTTGATGATACCAGCCCAAACCAGTACTCCACCTCCACCTTGCTGGTGTATGAGTCGGACTGGAGCTCTCTGACCTTTACCAATCCAGCCACGGGCCCATCCATCTGGCCCATCAAGACTCACTCTCATTTCATCAGTCCATAAAACCTTAGAAAAATCAATCTTGAGATATTTCTTGGCCCAGTCTTGACGTTCAGCTTGTGTGTCTTGTTCAGTGGTGGTCGTCTTTCAGCCTTTCTTACCTTGGCCATGTCTCTGAGTATTGCACACCTTGTGCTTTTGGGCACTCCAGTGATGTTGCAGCTCTGAAATATGGCCAAACTGGTGACAAGTGGCATATTGGCAGCTGCACGCTTGACTTTTCTCAGTTCATGGGCAGTTATTTTGCGCCTTGCTTTTTCCACACGCTTCTTGCGACCCTGTTGACTATTTTGAATGAAACGCTTGATTGTTCGATGATCACGCTTCAGAAGCTTTGCAATTTTAAGAGTGCTGCATCCCTCTGCAAGATATCTCACTATTTTTGACTTTTCTGAGCCTGTCAAGTCCTTCTTTTGACCCATTTTGCCAAAGGAAAGGAAGTTGCCTAATAATTATGCACACCTGATATAGGGTGTTGATGTCATTAGACCACACCCCTTCTCATTACAGAGATGCACATCAACTAATATGCTTAATTGGTAGTAGGCTTTCGAGCCTATACAGCATGCATAAAGAGGATGATGTGGTCAAAATACTCATTTGCCTAATAATTCTGCACTCCCTGTATATAGCTACATATAATAAGTAACATGTAAGAGCACCTTTGATTAAACATTTTTGGCAGTTATTTTTAGAGAAGCCCTTATGCTATCCCATGAAGGAAGAATGGTATTTCGAATAAGACTTTCCTCTCGCTTCAACTCAAAGGAGGTATGCTGAATTAATGTAAGTATGCCCATTAGGAGGTACTCACCAGTACTGTGAGATCAGCAAAGAGCCGTATCCTGGCTGTAGCGGTACTTATGAAAGATATTCCTTATGGGGCACAAGAGAGCTCCTGGTAGTGTTCATCTTGAATGGACCACATGTGCATCAGGATTTCTTGACGTCAAGCAGGTGTTTGCTGTGGTGTGGCTCAAATGCAGATGCTTCCTGTCTCTATATCTCAAGGCAATCTTCTGCGTTTCTTCAATGCTAGCTTTGACAGTACCTGAGTAGGGATATTAGACTGGCAATGGTCTCCATATCTGGTTTTTGTATATTTGCTTATTGATGCTATCCACATTTAGTCTCCTATAGAAAGAAACAAAAGAAGAGGTGCATCATAGTGTAATATGTCCAATTCAAAATGAGATTAAAGTTGGGTATTATTACACTCACTTGTAGTAAATCACTAATGTGCTAGTCGAGCATGCCAGGATTTTAGAGCCTCTTGGCTGGCTCCTTTCTAAGAATAGTAGCAATGTCCTCGCTACATACAGCTGGGCTCCACTAACATCAAAAGGGATGTGTGCTGGAAAGTAACACAGGTGAGTCCACAGGTGAGTCCACCTTGCAGTATATCCACAAGAGGGTGTGACTTTGCAACTAGTTTCCACTAGTTTACAGATAACCCACCGCAGCACAGTCTAGTGCGGTTATCTCAGTGGCAGCTAAATAGATTAAATTGACAGAGAGTGGTTCAAATTAAAACATTTATTTAAAAGCTAACAGCAACGCGTTTCTCGGCTGACATCGCTGTTTCATCAGGCTGTATAAACAATATAAAACCAGCTCTCTATTTAAAATCCCAAGCACCAATCACATTTCCTTAAAATTACACACACCCTTAAAGGGTCAGCGGTATGTTAAGCACATAACAGTTTAAAAATAATTGCAAGTACAATTTATAATTTATACATACTGCCATATACTACCATAGATCAAATAAATATATTTTTATATACTTTAATCCCAATTCTTCTTATAACAAAAACATTTTTATATGATAAATAAAAAATCAGTGATATGGATTACAATTAAATTAAAAGTGTGTAAATGTATATCAATGGACCCACACTCTAAGTCCTCTAATGGACTAATGGATGGTATGCTTTTGCTTGATAAGGATATTTAATGGTAAATTCATTTTATGCATCATCTATAAGGAGTAGCATTTGCTGTCTAGTCTTTTCGTAAAGACAGCAAGTGTGACAGATCCTCTTTGTGATTTAATCCCTTGGGGAAAAGGCAATCCAATGTAAAGATCCATTTGGATTCATTGAATATCAGTTTCTTCTCGTAGTTTCCTCCTCGCCAGTTTTTCTCTATCTTTTGTATCCCGAAGAATTTAAAGTCTTTTATATTACCTTTATGGGTTATGGAGAAGTGTCTATACAGTGGCGTGTCTTTATCCAGTTTTTCAATGCATAATATATGCTCCCTTATTCTGTCTTTTAGTGTTCTTGAAGTTTGTCCTACATATTGTAGGCTGCATGGGCAGAATATTATGTAGATGACTCCCTTATCTTGACACCTGATGAGGTCTTGTATCTTGTGTTCATCCCTCTTGTTATGTCCAAAGAATTTGTTCGTTTTGACTCCACTCCTACAGGCCTTGCAGTTCGGGCACGGGAAGAAGCCTTTGATTGCTTTTCCCTGGTAGTTTGTGATAGCCTTTCTTCTGTTCTTCAGGACAGTCGGGGCCAGTATGCCTTTTAGGTTATCGGTTTTTCTATATATAAATCTCAGTTGAGGTGTCAGTTTTTCGCCGATCACATCATCTTCTTTTAGGATGACCCAGTGTTTCCTGATGATTCTTTCGAGTATATGTCTGTTAGAACTATATTCTGTTATCATCGGTACATTTATGCTACTGTCTTCTTCTCCTATTGTCGTTTTTGTCTTGTACTTCAGCAGACTGTTTCTGTCGGTTTTGCCAACTTCCTCTATCTTTTCCACCTTGTATCCCCTTTCTAGGAATCTTCCTTTTAGTATATCTGCTTGTTCAACCCATTTGCTGTGATTGGAACAGTTTTTTCTTACCCTTAGAAGTTGTCCTTTTGGAATGTTAGCCTTCCAGGTGGGGTGGTGGCAACTCATACTGTGAATGTAGTTGTTACAATCTACTTTTTTGAAATAAGTAGATGTTTCAATCTTGCCGTTTTTCCTTGATAAGGATATTTAATGGTAAATTCATTTTATGCATCATCTATAAGGAGTAGCATTTGCTGTCTAGTCTTTTCGTAAAGACAGCAAGTGTGACAGATCCTCTTTGTGATTTAGTCCCTTGGGGAAAAGGCAATCCAATGTAAAGATCCATTTGGATTCATTGAATAGCAGTTTCTTCTCGTAGTTTCCTCCTCGCCAGTTTTTCTCTATCTTTTGTATCCCGAAGAATTTAAAGTCTTTTATATTACCTTTATGGGTTATGGAGAAGTGTCTATACAGTGGCGTGTCTTTATCCAGTTTTTCAATGCATAATATATGCTCCCTTATTCTGTCTTTTAGTGTTCTTGAAGTTTGTCCTACATATTGTAGGCCGCATGGGCAGAATATTATGTAGATGACTCCCTTATCTTGACACCTGATGAGGTCTTGTATCTTGTGTTCATCCCTCTTGTTATGTCCAAAGAATTTGTTCGTTTTGACTCCACTCCTACAGGCCTTGCAGTTCGGGCACGGGAAGAAGCCTTTGATTGCTTTTCCCTGGTAGTTTGTGATAGCCTTTCTTCTGTTCTTCAGGACAGTCGGGGCCAGTATGCCTTTTAGGTTATCGGTTTTTCTATATATAAATCTCGGTTGAGGTATCAGTTTTTCGCCGATCACATCATCTTCTTTTAGGATGACCCAGTGTTTCCTGATGATTCTTTCGAGTATATGTCTGTTAGAACTATATTCTGTTATCATCGGTACATTTATGCTACTGTCTTCTTCTCCTATTGTCGTTTTTGTCTTGTACTTCAGCAGACTGTTTCTGTCGGTTTTGCCAACTTCCTCTATCTTTTCCTCCTTGTACCCCCTTTCTAGGAATCTTCCTTTTAGTATATCTGCTTGTTCAACCCATTTGCTGTGATTGGAACAGTTTTTTCTTACCCTTAGAAGTTGTCCTTTTGGAATGTTAGCCTTCCAGGTGGGGTGGTGGCAACTCATACTGTGAATGTAGTTGTTACAATCTACTTTTTTGAAATAAGTAGATGTTTCAATCTTGCCGTTTTTCACCTCTATTGTAAGATTAAGGAAGTTTATTTTGTTATAACTATATTCAAACGTGAACTTGAGATTTCTCTGATTCTTATTCATCACGTCAATGGTATATATTAGATCTTTGATTGACCCCTTCCAGACGATAAGAATATCATCTATATATCTTGAGTATAGATCCAGGTCCGCGCCTGCTGGGCATGAGTCCCAGAATATTTGTTCCCAATGGCCCATATATAAATTAGCGTAGCTAGGCGCGAACCTGGTCCCCATTGCTGTTCCGCAAATTTGTCTAAAGAATGTGTTGTTGTTATAAAAATAGTTGTGACTCAGGATGTATTTTATGCTTTCTAGTATGAAGATACGTTGTCCATCAAGTACTTCAGGATCTTTTAGTAGAAAAGAATTCACTGCTTCTAAGCCTGCCTCATGTGGGATGCACGTGTAGAGCGATGTAACATCGCATGTTGCTAGTATGTAGTTTTCATCCCATACTAGCTTATCAAGTGTGGATAGTACTTGAGTCGAATCACTCAGGTACGATGGGAGCCTTGTGACATATTTTTGTAGGTTCCTATCAACGTACTCCGAGAGGTTGCTAGACAGGGACCCTATGCCCGAGATGATAGGTCTTCCTGGCGGGTTTTTTAGGGACTTGTGAATCTTGGGTAATTGATAAAAGACCGGAGTGATCGGATGTGATACTTTGATGTAGTTAAATTCTTTTTCATTCAGTATCCCCTGTGTTTTGGCTTCTGTTAGTAGAGCTTCCAATTCTGTTTTGTATCTTTCCACAGGGTTATTTCGGAGTTTTTCATAAGTCTTCTCATCATCTAGAATTCTCTTACATTCATCCTCATACCTTTCTTTATCCATTACGACAATTCCGCCGCCTTTGTCTGCCGGCTTAATTATCAGTTCGTGATTTCTTTCGAGTTTTCTTATAGTTCCCATTTGTGATCTTGTTAGGTTATGTTTTATCTGTTTTGTCTTTCTTGAGTTGAGGTTTTTGATGTCTCGGCATACATTTGCCTCGAAGGTTTCTATCGCTGTGCCTTTGCTGCTTACCGGATAGTAAGTTGATCTGGGTTTGAGGTCTGTATGTATGTAGTAATCCTCTGATGATTGCCTTTGCTGGATAATGTTTCTTTCAAGTGGTGTTCTTGAAAAATGTCTCTTTAATGTTAGCTTTCTTACAAATTCCTTTATCCCTATAAAGGTTTGGAATTTGTCCATTCCTTTTGCTGGAGCAAAATTAAGACCATATGATAGTACTGATACTTCTTCCTCTGACAATGGTTTGGAACTGAGATTATATATTCCCTTATTCTTTAGGATAGTCGGTTCTTTGCTGGTACTACTGTGGCATGATGTAGTCTTTTGTCTTTCTTTTCTTTCTTTAGCCTTTCTTAATTTCGCACCTCCTCTATTGCCTCGATGGGTCTTCTTTTTTGGTTTGGGCTTCTTGACTCTTCTAGCTCTATGTTCTTCCTCTTCATTGTTATTCTCTCTTTCTCTTTTTCTCGGGGGGGTTGGGGACTTCCCCCTAAAAAAACTTGGTCAGCAGTAGACATATTTGGGTTTGTGATGTTGCCTGGATTCTGGTTACCCTTATGAGGTTGGGATATATGGGTGCCTTGTCGTTGTTCTCCCTTAGAGTCATTCCTTTGTCTTATGTCGCTATGATTTGTATGATACATGGGGGGGTCTTCTCTCCAGCTTTGTCTCCGATATGTGTTCCTATGATTCATAGGCGTATATTGATCATAGTTGGATCTATGATCGACATAGTTGTTTCTTCTACCATAATCATGGTTGTACTGTGTATGGTCGTTGAATGAAATTCTCCTTTCAAAGCCGTTCCTTATTGGGGAGGCCCCTCCATCTCTTTTTTGGTTGTTGTATCTATAGTTTGTGTTATACCTTCTCATATTATAATTTGACTGGTAGGTCCTTCTTTCCTGGTTGGGGTATCTGTTAAATCTTTCCCCTTCCGATCTTGGTTCCCGTTCATATCCTCTCAAGTCATAGTTGTCTCTGCGGGTATGATACCTTCTCTCATTTTGGTTATGCCAGTATCTTGTTTCGAATGGTATCTCCTCCCTTCTTGGGCCTCGATATCCCCATGTCCTCCTTTGTGGGAAGTGTTCTTCTCTGTCCCCTCTATGTAAGTTGTTAGGTCCATCATAAGGGTATCCGTTTCCTCTTGAGTTTTTCTTAGTCTCTGACCAATTATCTCTATTTTTTATATTTGAGTAGCTTTGTTCCTGATCAGTGCCTTGATCTATCATGTTTTTATTATCTTTGTTTTGTGTTTCCTCCATCTCTATGAGGTTTGACTCATTTTGTTTTTTCATGTTGAGTTCTCTATTTAGTTTCTTGGTTTTCTTAGTAATTATATCGTCCCTAATTTTCGTGATTCTTTTTACCAGGCTTTCTTTCTTTTCTATAAGTTCTTTTGATTCTGAGTCTGTTAGGTCTATGTTGTTTAACATGACTTCATCATCTTTAATTTCGCTGTCTAATTTCTTGATTAGGGACGTTCTGTATTCTATGATTAATCTAATTAGTTGTTTCGATGCGTCTAAAAGAATCTCAGCCCATTTATCTGCAAATTGTGGATCTACTAGCTGGAATGCACAGTCTTTCTTAATACATAAGCCTTTGGGAATTATCTCTAGTTCCAGACATTTATTCAAATAGGATATTTCAGCTTTATATCTGACTTCTGATGTGAGAAGTTTTTCTAGATTTTTAAAAATAGAGGCGATGTCTAGTCTTTCTGGATCTGTCTGAGTGTCAGATAATGTTGTTGAGATATTAAATGTAATATCTCTTCTTAGTGTCACTAGTGCATCCATATTATCTCCTCTAAAGTTAAGACAAGGTTAGAGAAAGACTCTTTAGAAGTTATATGAATGTGATAAAGGAATTGGGTTGTTAATTGATGTGTTATATAACCTTTGGTGAAAGCCCTCTTAGGTATCTTAATATAATCATGAAAATTGTTACTGCTGCTCAGGATACAAACTAGGTGTATAGGGAATCTTAAAACGTGTGTGTGGTAGACCGAGCGCTAGTATTTTACAGCCTTATGCTCACTGGCAAAAGTCCCCTAGTGGACTTGGGATGTGATTACAATTGTGTGATATAGTGAGCGCTGGGAAGCTTAAAAGGACTGTGAGGTATGGATATGTTAAAAATGGAATGTATTTATTACAGTTAATATACAATGAAAATACAATATAATACATACAAATTAAAAAGCTTCTAAAATTCTTCCTAAAATCTCTATGGATCCATGAGATATAAGTCTTAAGGATATAGTGTTACCTATATCTGTGGTGTTGGAACAAATATTACATTAGCTCCGACAACAGTCTAAGACCATAGTATTATGGTCTATAAAGTGCAGTTTAAGCACAGATATTTACAAACAGCAGATGTGATGTAAATGGCCAAAATTGGCGTAGTACAATGTCAATAATACAGATGTCAACAATACAGATGCAGTATAAAAGTATAAGTGATAGAAATACAATATAAATAAAAGTGTAGGAGAAATCCAATTGTGTAAAAATGGAAATAAAATTTGTTGAAAAAATGAAGAAATTTATGTCTCTCAAATAGTTTCTTAAAAAATGTCTCTTTGGAAAATCACAGTGTTCCAAAAAAAATATATATCAGAGTGTTCCACAAAAATTGCAAAAGTGTTCCACAAAAATTGTAAAAAATTAATCCACAAATAAATATCAAAGTGTTCAAAAAATATGGTGGGTAAGTGCGTTCAAAGAAATCCTAGATGATTAACTTCCAAAATAAACTCCAATAGCTGTGGTAGACGTGAAGGAGATTATAAGAATGCAGAATATAAAAAATATATAAAAAATGTAGAATATAAAAATGCAGAAGAAAAAAAAAAAAAAGTACAATAATGTGGCGGGTAGGTCCAAAGTCGTCCTCCTAATCTGTGGGTGAAATAAAGTGCAATAGTGTAATAACGTCTAGATGTGGTATAATAAAATCAGAAATTTGCTCACCAGTATGTCGACGCGTTTTGGCCCTCCTAGGCCTTTCTCAAGACAATACTGGTCTGTATGTCTCTGGGAGCTTTATACCCTAATACCATAGGTGATTAGTTCTATTTTGGCGCCAAAAGTCGGGGTCTGCCCTTTCCTGTTTAGCCCAGTGTTATATGGGAAATGTAGTTTTTCTTTTCTTTACTTTTTTTTTTTGTGTGTGTTTTTTTGTTGTCTCTTATGTTTTAAAAGATATCTGTATTTGATTCACTTCATACGTGTTTATTATTTATATCGTATGTGTTATTGTTTGGGGGCATCTCTTATCTTACTAATGTAATGTATATCAGGCGGTGTATCTTATTTTTGATATCCCCACTTCCGGGGTGTTTAACTTACTATCCCTTCCGGTTCTTTTATCTGTAGCTTAACATCCGGTTTCGCTACTTCCGGTTTCGCTCTCGCTAATTCCGGTTTCGCTTTTACCGGAAGTGTGTATTTATTCTTATCCGGTTGTACTATTGCCGGATGTTTATCTAATTTGGAACCTTAGTCTTGTCTGGAATCTTTCTATATGGCCTGCATGACTATATAATGGGTTAGGGGTCCATCGTTGTCCTAGTTGTGTCTATATAAGCCAGTGTTTGATTCTTTAATGCATATATACAAAACAGCCTTAACGTATATGTGTAGATGCTGATTATTGTATGTGCTATGATCAGTGCGTATTTCACAAATACCTAGGGATTTGAAACTGTAAAATATCATAAAAAATCGTAAAATATGTAAAAAATCTCTTCAAGGGCATTTAGAGTTGTTAAAAGTTCTCTGAAAATTCTCTAAAAATTCTCTAAAAGTTTGTGTGAATAAGTCACATGTTGAAAATGCGGGGTTTACTTAGAATTTGTTACGTGGATGTAAAAGAGTATATGAAATAAGGATTGGGTTTTGCATATAATAAAGAGGCTTTTTAGGAAGCGTGTGGGGGTCAGGTCTCGCATTAGTTTAAAGAGGTTGTTAAACCTATTGGAGTTGACATAAATGAATGTTGATAGTTAAAGTCGCTTGTCTGCAGTAATTTGGACGTCTTTATTTAAATTATTTGTACATGGAGGAGAGAATGGTTTTTGCTGGTGTACTTCAGGGAGAGAACCTCTCCGGTGTATATTGTATTTTGTATTCTAGGTGCTTAGGAAGGGAGTTTAGTTAGTTATATATTTTCCTCAGAGAAGAATGGAGAAGGAAAGGACTCCTATTTCTCAATTTCTTCAATCTATTGATGAATATCTGGGGACCTAATATGGCGGATTCTGTCTTCTGTTCTATCAATCTAGAGCGTGCAATCCAGCTAGTGTGAAAACACATGCTTTTATTGGTATGCTTTTGCTTGATAAGGATATTTAATGGTAAATTCATTTTATGCATCATCTATAAGGAGTAGCATTTGCTGTCTAGTCTTTTCGTAAAGACAGCAAGTGTGACAGATCCTCTTTGTGATTTAGTCCCTTGGGGAAAAGGCAATCCAATGTAAAGATCCATTTGGATTCATTGAATAGCAGTTTCTTCTCGTAGTTTCCTCCTCGCCAGTTTTTCTCTATCTTTTGTATCCCAAAGAATTTAAAGTCTTTTATATTACCTTTATGGGTTATGGAGAAGTGTCTATACAGTGGCGTGTCTTTATCCAGTTTTTCAATGCATAATATATGCTCCCTTATTCTGTCTTTTAGTGTTCTTGAAGTTTGTCCTACATATTGTAGGCCGCATGGGCAGAATATTATGTAGATGACTCCCTTATCTTGACACCTGATGAGGTCTTGTATCTTGTGTTCATCCCTCTTGTTATGTCCAAAGAATTTGTTCGTTTTGACTCCACTCCTACAGGCCTTGCAGTTCGGGCACGGGAAGAAGCCTTTGATTGCTTTTCCCTGGTAGTTTGTGATAGCCTTTCTTCTGTTCTTCAGGACAGTCGGGGCCAGTATGCTGTAAGATTTTAATGTGTATAAATGTAGTATTGCTGTAGTTATAGAAAGATGGCATTATTACAGTTATAAAGAGGTTAATATGTTCTGTTTACTATTTTAAAACATCAGGCATGGAGCAATGCTGAGGTAGCCAGTTTACGTATACCAAGAGTTAAGATCATATATGGGTAGAGAAGTTTGCTGTAGGTAGCAAAACCTTACAATAGGGTAGAGCACCTTATTTGGAATAGAGCCAAAAGTATATGGTCAGCATTCTTAAAGGGTATAAAGGTTAGGAGAAAGGAGAATAGACAGAGTTCATCTTTGGAAAGGAAAACATCAATGATACATGCTATAGCTGGGACTCCCACAGGAAACAAACGGGGTAATATTCATTTATGTATTATTTCTCTGTTAAATTGTTTTTATGTGTTTAACCTTGTAAACAGTAACATGTAATCTTGTTATTTATCTGTTCTTTAATAAATGTGTGATGGTTTAAATAGTTGAAGGTAGTATGGTTGTCTGTTTCTGGAGGGTTTCAAAGATATACAGTACGGTATATGAAATTTGTTTGTACAGGGCCGATTATTAATATATTTATATATTAATTTTTAGACGTGAATGGTTTTTAACATAAGATCCTTTGGTTATTTAAGAGTAATATCTTACATATGCCTTTTAGGTTATCGGTTTTTCTATATATAAATCTCGGTTGAGGTGTCAGTTTTTCGCCGATCACATCATCTTCTTTTAGGATGACCCAGTGTTTCCTGATGATTCTTTCGAGTATATGTCTGTTAGAACTATATTCTGTTATCATCGGTACATTTATGCTACTGTCTTCTTCTCCTATTGTCGTTTTTGTCTTGTACTTCAGCAGACTGTTTCTGTCGGTTTTGCCAACTTCCTCTATCTTTTCCACCAGATTTTCCTCCTTGTACCCCCTTTCTAGGAATCTTCCTTTTAGTATATCTGCTTGTTCAACCCATTTGCTATGATTGGAACAGTTTTTTCTTACCCTTAGAAGTTGTCCTTTTGGAATGTTAGCCTTCCAGGTGGGGTGGTGGCAACTCATACTGTGAATGTAGCTGTTACAATCTACTTTTTTGAAATAAGTAGATGTTTCAATCTTGCCGTTTTTCACCTCTATTGTAAGATCAAGGAAGTTTATTTTGTTATAACTATATTCAAACGTGAACTTGAGATTTCTCTGATTCTAACTATCTATCAACATTCATTTATGTCAACTCCAATAGGTTTAACAACCTCTTTAAACTAATGCGAGACCTGACCCCCACACGCTTCCTAAAAAGCCTCTTTATTATATGCAAAACCCAATCCTTATTTCATATACTCTTTTACATCCACGGAACAAATTCTAAGTAAACCCCGCATTTTCAACATGTGACTTATTCACACAAACTTTTAGAGAATTTTTAGAGAATTTTCAGAGAACTTTTAACAACTCTAAATGCCCTTGAAGAGATTTTTTACATATTTTACGATTTTTTATGATATTTTACAGTTTCAAATCCCTAGGTATTTGTGAAATACGCACTGATCATAGCACATACAATAATCAGCATCTACACATATACGTTAAGGCTGTTTTGTATATATGCATTAAAGAATCAAACACTGGCTTATATAGACACAATTAGGACAACGATGGACCCCTAACCCATTATATAGTCATGCAGGCCATATAGAAAGATTCCAGACAAGACTAAGGTTCCAAATTAGATAAACATCCGGCAATAGTACAACCGGATAAGAATAAATACACACTTCCGGTAAAAGCGAAACCGGAATTAGCGAGAGCGAAACCGGAAGTAGTGAAACCGGATGTTAAGCTACAGATAAAAGAACTGGAAGGGATAGTAAGTTAAACACCCCGGAAGTGGGGATATCAAAAATAAGATACACCGCCTGATATACATTACATTAGTAAGATAAGAGATGCCCCCAAACAATAACACATACAATATAAATAATAAACACGTATGAAGTGAATCAAATACAGATATCTTTTAAAACATAAGAGACAACAAAAAAACACACAAAAAAAAAAAAAAGAAAAACTACATTTCCCATGTAACACTGGGCTAAACAGGAAAGGGCAGACCCCGACTTTTGGCGCCAAAATAGAACCAATCACCTATGGTATTAGGGTATAAAGCTCCCAGAGACATACAGACCAGTATTGTCTTGAGAAAGGCCTAGGAGGGCCGAAACGCGTCGACATACTGGTGAGCAAATTTCTGATTTTATTATACCACATCTAGACGTTATTACACTATTGCACTTTATTTCACCCACAGATTAGGAGGACGACTTTGGACCTACCCGCCACATTATTGTACTTTTTTTTTTTTTTTTTCTTCTGCATTTTTATATTCTACATTTTTTATATATTTTTTATATTCTGCATTCTTATAATCTCCTTCACGTCTACCACAGCTATTGGAGTTTATTTTGGAAGTTAATCATCTAGGATTTCTTTGAACGCACTTACCCACCATATTTTTTGAACACTTTGATATTTATTTGTGGATTATTTTTTTACAATTTTTGTGGAACACTTTTGCAATTTTTGTGGAACACTCTGATATATATTTTTTTTGGAACACTGTGATTTTCCAAAGAGACATTTTTTAAGAAACTATTTGAGAGACATAAATTTCTTCATTTTTTCAACAAATTTTATTTCCATTTTTACACAATTGGATTTCTCCTACACTTTTATTTATATTGTATTTCTATCACTTATACTTTTATACTGCATCTGTATTGTTGACATCTGTATTATTGACATTGTACTACGCCAATTTTGGCCATTTACATCACATCTGCTGTTTGTAAATATCTGTGCTTAAACTGCACTTTATAGACCATAATACTATGGTCTTAGACTGTTGTCGGAGCTAACGTAATATTTGTTCCAACACCACAGATATAGGTAACACTATATCCTTAAGACTTATATCTCATGGATCCATAGAGATTTTAGGAAGAATTTTAGAAGCTTTTTAATTTGTATGTATTATATTGTATTTTCATTGTATATTAACTGTAATAAATACATTCCATTTTTAACATATCCATACCTCACAGTCCTTTTAAGCTTCCCAGCGCTCACTATATCACACAATTGTAATCACATCCCAAGTCCACTAGGGGACTTTTGCCAGTGAGCATAAGGCTGTAAAATACTAGCGCTCGGTCTACCACACACACGTTTTTAGAATAAACACTATACCATCAATTATAGGGTCACATGTACTACCACATATGTGGTGTACATGTTACATTGTCCGTGTGGGAAATTCTATGTTGGGAAGACCCAGGATGATTTACGGACACACATGGCCAACCACAGGTCATCCATACGTATGGCATTACGGGATGGCAATTCAGAACAACCGGTACCAAGGTACTTTCTTAAGCCTAAGCGCAATGTATCAGATTTGAGGTACATTATAATTGACCATATCCCTGCTCCAACCCGTGGAGGCAATAGAGCTAATATGCTCCTCCAGAGGTAATCCAAGTAGATTTTTACCTTGGAAACATTAGTCCCAAAGGGCCTCAATACTAACCTTGACCTACATTGTTTCCTATGAAGTGTTTTGAAAACTGTTATAAAAATAACTGAGGTAGTCATATTAATAGTTAGTTTGTGTGCCCAGATATAAATTCTATGATGCAGGGTTGTCAATATCAACAGGAGTTATGATTACTGATGATAGGATGTGTATGCAGTTATTATCCTCAATTGTTCTAGCATTTATTTGGGATTTACAGCTATGATGCATCAATACTGCTGATTAGTTAGTGTGCCCGTTTCTACTATGTATTTAATCAGCCTGATGTTTATGCAAGATGACAATCTCTAGAGCTAATTTTGTTATTCAATATTGTGTGTCATGTTGCTTTAAATATTATAGTTACAAGTTCTATGTATTTACCTGACCCTATATAACAAATAGTTACCTGTGGTGATCATAGGGTTTATATATGGCTCTGATGTAATGATAGTTATCAACAGAACAAAATATGATGCTACTTAATGACCCTATTAACTGTTTGTATATGATGTTTAATTACAGCAGCATTTAGTCCAGTATGTTTATGACTGCTTATTAGCATTACGTCTGTAGCGTATAACATGCTTATGGTGCTGTCTGATAATCGGTTATTGCTTTTAAATATTTAGTTCCCGTTGGCCCAGAGGGGGCTCCGTAGCGCAGGCGGTGCATGCGCAGTTGCGTCGCCTGTGTTCTGAGAGACCCAGATGCGGCAGAGCGGCTAACCAGGGGATCTAGTTGGTAGCACATATAGGGGTGGTAAGTACAACTGTATTTTTTATGTCTGAGGATGGGAGGAAGCCCGAAAAGGTTCACTGTATTTGACTTGGATGAATTAAATTGATGAAATACCAGTGAGTGCCTGCTTCTTGAGGAGGATTACATATATATATATATATATATATATATATATATATGTAAAGCTCTATACTGTATCTCACAAAAGTAGTGAGTATACCCCTCACATTTTTGTAAATATTTTGCTACACCTTTTCATGTGACAACACTGAAGAAATAACACTTTGCTACAATGTAAGGTAGTGAGTGTACAGCCTGTATAACAGTGTTAATTTGCTGTGCCCTCAAAATAACTCAACACACAGTCATTAATGTCTAAATCGTTGGTAACAAAAGTGAGTATACCCCTAAGTGGAAATGTCCAAATTGCCCAAAATGTCAATATTTTGTGTGGCCACTACTATTTTTCAGCACTGCCTTAACCCTATTGGGCATAGAGTTCACCAGAGCTTCATAGGTTGCCACTGTAGTCCTCTTGTACTCCTCCATGATGACATCACAGAGCTGGTGGATGTTAGAGACCTTGCGCTCCCCCACGTTCCATTTGAGGATGTCTTACAGATGCTCAATAGGGTTTAGGTCTGGAGACATGCTTGACCAGTCCATTACCTTTACCCTCAGCTTCTTTAGCAAGGCAGTGGTTGTCTTGGAAGTGTGTTTGGGGTCGTTATTATGTTGGAATACTGCCCTCCGGCCCAGTCTCAGAAGGGAGGGGATCATGCTCTGCTTCAGTATGTCACAGTACATGTTGGCATTCATGGTTCCCTCAATGAACTGTAGCTCCCCAGTGCCGACAGCACTCATGCAAGCCCAGACCATGACACTCCCACCACCAGGAAAGACACCCTTGTCTTTGTACTCCTCACCTGGTTGCCGCCACACACACTTGACACCATCTGAACCAAATAAGTTTATCTTGGTCTCATCTTGGTTCCAGTTATCCATGTCCTTAGTCTGCTTATCTTCAGCAAACTGTTTGCGGGCTTTCTTGTGCATTATCTTTAGAAGAGGTTTCCTTCTGGGACGACAGCCATGCAGACCAATTTGATGCAGTGTGCAGCGTATGGTCTGAGCACTGACAGGCTGACCCCCCACCCCTTCAACCTCTGCAGCAATGCTGGCAGCACTCATACGTATATTTCCCAAAGACAATCTCTAGATATGACGCTGAGCACGTGCACTCAACTTCTTTGATCGACCATGGAGAGGATTGTTCTGAGTGGAACCTGTCCTGTGAAACTGCTGTATGGTCTTGTCCACCGTGCTGCAGCTCAGTTTCAGGGTCTTGGCAATCTTCTTATAGCCTAGGCCATCTTTATGTAGAGCAACAATTCTTTTTTTCAGATCCACAGAGAGTTCTGTGCCATGTTGAACTTCCAGTAACCAATATGAGAGAGTGTGAGGGCGATAACACTAAATTTAACACACCTGCTCCCCATTCACACCTGAGACCTTTTAACACTGAGTCACATGACACCGGGGAGGTAAAATGGCTAATTGGGACCAATTTGGGCATTTCCACTTAGGGGTGTACTCACTTTTGTTGCCAACGGTTTAGACATTAATGGCTGTCTGTTGAGTTATTTTGAGGGGACAGCAAATTTACACTGTTATACAGACTGTACACTCACTACTTTACATTGTAGCAAAGTGTCACTTCTTCAGTGTTGTCACTTGAAAAGATATAATGAAATATTTACAAAAATGTGAGGGGTGTACTCATTTTTGTGAGATACTGTATATATATATATATATATACAAAAAATCCATAGAATATATCCCAAATTCTCACAATAACAATAGGAATAAAAGATTGCACCAAAGGGAGACCTTTTGGATTCTTAAATTGAACACTTTGTCTCCATTGGGACTTAACATACATATGGATTTGGCAGCCTTTGATTAATATACTTACCCCAAATATATTTTTATTTTTAATTCACATAAATCACATCACATTATGATATTACAGTGGGGCAAAAAAGTATTTAGTCAGCCACCAATTGTGCAAGTTCTCCCACTTAAGAAGTTGAGAGAGGCCTGTAATTTTCATCATAGGTATACCTCAAATATGAGAGACAAAATGTGGAAACAAATCAAGACAATCACATTGTCTGATTTGGAAAGAATTTATTTGCAACTTATGATGGAAAATAAGTATTTGGTCAATATCAAAAGTTCATCTCAATACTTTGTTATATATCCTTTGTTGGCAATGACAGAGGTCAAACGTTTTCTGTAAGTCTTCACAAGGTTGTCACACACTGTTGCTGGTATGTTGGCCCATTCCTGCATGCATCTCCTCTAGAGCAGTGATGTTTTGGGGCTGTCGCTGGGCAACATGGACTTTCAACTCCCTCCAAATGTTTTCTATGGGGTTGAGATCTGGAGACTGGCTATCAAAGACCTTGAAATGTTTCTTACGAAGCCACTCCTTCGTTGCCCGGGCGGTGTGTTTGGGATCATTGTCATGCTGAATGACCCAGCCACGTTTCATCTTCAATGCCCTTGCTGATGGAAGGAGGTTTGCAGTCAAAATCTCATGATACATGGCCCCATTCATTCTTTCATGTACACGGATCAGTCATCCTGTTCCCTTTGCAGAGAAACAGCCCCAAAGCATGATGTTGCCACCCCCATACTTCACAGTAGGTATGGTGTTCTTTGGTCGCAACTCAGCATTCTCTCTCTTCCAAACACGACAAGTTGTGTTTCTACCAAACAGTTCTACGTTGGTTTCATCTAACCATATGACATTCTCCCAATCCACTTCTGGATCATCCAAATGTTCTCTAGCATACTTCAGATGGGCCCGGATATGTACTGGTTTAAGCAGGGGGACACGTCTGGCACTGCAGGATCTGAGTCCCTGGTGGTGTAGTGTGTTACTGATGGTAGCCTTTGTTACGCTGGTCCCAGCTCTCTGCAGGTCATTCACTAGGTCCCCCCATGTGGTTCTGGTATGTTTGCTCACCGTTCTTGTGATCATTTTGACCCCACGGGGTGAGATCTTGCATGGAGCCCCAGATCGAGGGAGATTATCAGTGGTCTTGTATGTCTTCCATTTTCTAATTATTGCTTCCACAGTTGATTTCTTCACACAAAGCTGCTTGTCTATTGCAGATTCAGTCATCCCAGCCTGGTGCAGGTCTACAATTTTGTTTCTGGTGTCCTTCGACAGCTCTTTGGTCTTCACCATAGTGGAGTTTAGAGTGTGACTGTTTGAGGTTGTGGACAGGTGTCTTTTATACTGATAACAAGCTCAAACAGGTGCCATTAATACAGGTAATGAATGGAGGACAAAGGAGCCTCTTAAAGAAGAAGATACAGGTCTGTGAGAGCCTGGTGGTGTAGTGTGTTACTGATGGTAGCCTTTGTTACGCTGGTCCCAGCTCTCTGCAGGTCATTCACTAGGTCCCCCCATGTGGTTCTGGTATGTTTGCTCACCGTTCTTGTGATCATTTTGACCCCACGGGGTGAGATCTTGCATGAAGCCCCAGATCGAGGGAGATTATCAGTGGTCTTGTATGTCTTCCATTTTCTAATTATTGCTTCCACAGTTGATTTCTTCACACAAAGCTGCTTGTCTATTGCAGATTCAGTCATCCCAGCCTGGTGCAGGTCTACAATTTTGTTTCTGGTGTCCTTCGCCAGCTCTTTGGTCTTCACCATAGTGGAGTTTAGAGTGTGACTGTTTGAGGTTGTGGACAGGTGTCTTTTATACTGATAACAAGCTCAAACAGGTGCCATTAATACAGGTAATGAATGGAGGACAAAGGAGCCTCTTAAAGAAGAAGATACAGGTCTGTGAGAGCCAGAAATCTTGCTTGTTTGTACGTGACCAAATACTTATTTTCCACCATAATATGCAAATAAATTCTTTACAAATCAGACAATGTGATTGTCTGGATTTGTTTCCACATTTTGTCTCTCATAGTTGAGGTATACCTATGATGAAAATTACAGGCCTCTCTCATCTTCTTAAGTGGGAGAACTTGCACAATTGGTGGCTGACTAAATACTGATTAAGTATGGGTGGTGTTTAAACAGAAGAGGGTGGCTATATATATATATATATATATATATATATATATATAATAGAAAAAAAGAAAAAAAGAAAAAGAAAGGGGTGTGTGAAAGGGGCAGAGGTTTTTGAGAGGAGGAGGGCGTTTAACTAAGTAATCTAAGGGAGGGTGTAATTGTTTTGGGCTGTTATGTTTCCTATTGGGTTGTCTCAGTCTGGAAATATTTCTGTCCAGGGTATCCATGTTTCTATATGGAAGTTTATTTTATCCAGGACTGAGTGAGGGTAGGACTCCATCTTCTTGATATAATTTATTGTGGAGATAATTTGTGTTAGGGTAGGGGGAGTTGTCTCCAGGATCTGGCTATTTTTAACTTAGTGGACATCAGAAGGTAAATGGCTAGGGTTTTGTGTGCTGGTGTTAGTGTCAAAAAATGTAAGTGAAGCAAAGATACTTGCGTCTTAAAGGGACAAGCTATGTGGATCTGGTTGAGTATAGTGAAGAGCTGCGTCCAGACAGGTTAAATCTTAGGGCAAGACCACCAAATATGACATGGGGTACCTATCTGGCCACAGTCCCTCCAACACATAGGAGAGTGGTTGTTGTAGATCATGTGGAGGGTGGAGGGACTAAATGCCATCTAACCAGGATCTTGTAGTGAAGTTCCCATAGGGTTGCATAATGGAGGAGATTTTTAGTAAATAAGGTCTCTTGGTACCAGGAGTCGGCAATGGCAGCAAAGTTTAGATCTCTTTCCCATGCTAAGTACTGTGGGATTTTATGATGGGTATGTGGTTCAAGAAGCAAATTGCAATGATAGGGCCCCTTTGACTGTCTGTGTTTGAGAACATCTCTGTTCCCAGGCTGCGGGGTCCCTGAGGTTGATCTTAGGAAACCCCAAGACCTCAAGAGAGAGCAAAGGCAGAAGGCTTTGAATCTGAGTGCGAGGGGTATCTGGAGTTGGAGGCATAGTCTGTGGTGGGACAACAATTTTGTATGGTCATAGAAGTTGGATATATAGATAGCATTAATTTTTTGCCAAGTAAGAATATGTGAGTCAGGGAGGCAATATAAGGAGCTTGTTACTGTCTGCAGGGGTGAGGGATGGGGAGCAAACTCGGGGGAGTGCCTAATCTGATCCCAGAATTGTAGGGTGTCAAGTATTATAGGATGATTTATCTTAAGGTCTTTCCTATAGTGTAGAGGTAATCATGGTAGATCAGACAATTTAAGGCCCCTTTGGTAGATAAGATTTCTCCACTTTGAGGTGTAGTCTGCGTAGCTCCAGCTCATTAAGTGAGATAAACGAGCTGCATTATAATAGTGGATAATGTTTGGTAATACTAGGCCTCTTTTGGCTACATTTCTTTGTAGGGTTTGTCTAGATGTCCTAGGTTTTTTACCTCGCCATATATAAGTAATGATAAGACTCTGAACTTTATTTAGGATTGGTCTAGGTATGTTAATTGGAATACATCAAAAGAGGTAGGTTAATTTAGGGAGAAAATACATTTTAATTGCTGCTATCCTTCATGTCCATGACATTTATCTGTACTCCCAGGAATCTAGGAGCTTTCTAAATTCAGGGTACCTGTCTGAATTTTTTTTAGAGATGACCAGTGAAGTGGCCATACTAAGATATATTTCTAATAGTTTAATAAAGTGTGCAGACCATTGGAATTTATACTTTTTCTGCAAGCAAGACAATTCAATAGATGAGATGTTAATATGTAGGGCTTCAGTTTT
The DNA here is from genome assembly GCF_027579735.1 of Bombina bombina. NCBI lineage: Eukaryota > Metazoa > Chordata > Amphibia > Anura > Bombinatoridae > Bombina > Bombina bombina. The sequence continues at coordinate 365,225,922 of NC_069504.1, forward strand.
GGTGACATTTAATTTATAATAACTTATGGTACTGAAGTCTCTAGCAGGGTCTAGTCTAATCGTCTGTGCTATAGGTTCTATTGAGAGTGCAAACAACAGCAGCAACAAGGGGCAACCTTGTCTGGTTCCGTTAGTAATTACCAGAGAATTGGACTGAAAGCCTGCCTCTCTCCTGGGGAAGGTGCTCTCTCAGAGGGATTTAGATAAAAGGAGTGTGGAGTATGACCCGTAGGCAAAAAGGACCAACGGTAAAGGAAGGATAAAGAGCAGATAATACTGAAAATGGTGCAGATCCTATAGAATTCTTGTCTGAATTCAAGTCTCTGATGGTAAAGGAGAAAGGCTTGATGTGTTTGTAAATAGTCAGTAATAAGAGTGCAATATACTCACTCCATATAATCTGTGTGTTCAGCCCATCTGAAAGAGAAGCCCCTCAGTTCGCAAAGCACAGCCAAACTAGGGATAAGAGGAGGAATACTCCTTTGATGAAATAGGTAAAAGCTTTGTATAAAAATCAAGTAGTAACTGATTCAATTAAAAAGTGAAATTGGCGGAGGTACATAGATGATGTTCTATGTATTTGGAAGGGAGGAATGGATTCTCTCCAATATTTCATTCTACATCTGAATAATAATGAGATGAATATAATTCTATCACCAGAAATGCATAGAACTGAAGCTACCTTTCTTGACTTATCCATCTTTGTTGTTTATGATATTATACATACTAAAACTTTTTAAAAAAATGTGATATCAACACCTACATCAGACAAGATAGTGAACATCATTCATCATTGCTTAAAGCTGTACCGAAAGGACAATTCCAACGTATTAGGCGCAACTGGGATAGGATAGAGGACTATGTATGTATGTACTTGTAAAGCGTGGCTAATCACCCATAAGGGTCTCAAGGCACTGCTCATTTTATCAACCTCAGAAGAATGAAAGGCTGAGTGGACCTTGCCGGGGATTTAACCTACAACCCTTGGGTTGTTACAAAGCTCAGCCACAGCATGCTGAGCTATCTGTCCGGATCAGTCAAATATACTTAAAAATAGGTTTCTGGAGAAAGGCTATAAGGAAGATATACTTGAATCCAATAGACAAGAGATTAAAATTAAATATAGTCTCTTATTACACAATTAAAAACGAGAATCCAGACAGAACCAATCCTTTCCAAGATTTATTACTACTTTTAATTCTGGTCATAACCAAATTAAAAATATTATTCAAAAACATTGGCATGTCTTAAAAAGTGATGAGGTTCTAGAGAAACTTATACCAAGTAAACAATTAATAACATTAAGGAGGGGAATTAATTTCAAACAAAAATTAGCACCATCTTTAATCGGAGGTATGAACCCTCCAATCCCCAAACAAATTTCCAATCTCAAAGGTTTTTATACTTGTGGTCTTTGTAAAGGTTGTAACTATACCAAGAGGGTACATAAGACCTTTACATCTTCAGTAACGGGAAAGATATTTCAGATAAAGAATTTAATAAGCTGTAAAACCAAAAATGTCATTTATTTATTGCAGTGCAATGGTAAAATCCAATATTTTGGTCAAACAACCAGGTTTGTTAAATCAAGAATTTTGGAACATCTTAACAAAATAGATAATGGACATGAAGATCATGGAGTTCCACTGCACTGCAATAAATGTAAAAAAATTGACATTAAATTTTTATATGGATGGGGATAGAACAAGTTTTCAAACATTGGATAGGTGGGAAAATAGAAGTAGAACTGGATAAGAGAGAGTTGTGGTGGATTCAAACTCTTAGGACTTATGGTCAATGGGGTTTGAACAAAGACATTAGAATAGCAGCTTTTATATAATAAAGTTTATTTGATAGAATGTTTTACATATTTTACTGTTGCTAATCTATAAATATTGTTTAATTTGTTTTGTACAAGTAGCACTTTATCTTACAATGTAATAAGAGTATCTCATAAAATTATTTATTCTAAAATTATTTATTCATTTATTTTGCACAAGTAGCACTTTATTTTATTATGTATTAAAATATAGTTTTCATAAAGAATATAATATATTTTATTGTTGACGCACTTTAAATTTATTAGGTATAATAAAAGGTTTTTCACTATTATGTATATTTAAAAATGCACGTTATAAGACACAAATACTGTTCACTTCTTTTTGTAATTTTTATATAGAACCGAATATCGGCACTTTGGATAATATCTGCTCTCAGTTAAACGTTTTCAAACTTGGGATATAAGCATGTAATGATTGAACCGTCAAGCTCCAATGAAAATGCCCATTTGATCCAGGATAGGATGACAAAATACAATTTTCATCTCTCTCATGAACCGTGTTAATCCCTCTATGATTGGTTCAACAAGTCCCAAGATAAATACCGGACTTGAGACGGAACTTGCAAAGTGTAACTACCTGTTTTGAAACTTGGAAATTCTCATCTCACATTGGTTAATTTTTAATTCCTAATCTCGGATTGGTCCTTTTGTTTATAACCAGTAAATACACAAATCAAAATTTACAATCAGTTTATTTTTTACTCGAATAGTTTTTATTAATAATATATTATGCATTTTTTCTGGTTCTAAACAAAATGATAACTTGGGGTATTTGAAGTTTATTGGGAGTCCGTTTTCCGGAAAACCGTAAATTGGAACGTATGCAATCTGTATATAAGTTGGAAATGTTAGTCACAGCACAGGAATTGTTTATTTGGTTTTATTTGCTCTTGAAAAAGACATTTTATCGTTGAAACGCACAGAGCTACATTAAAGCTTTGTTTTGCTTTTATTCTACATTTTGTATTTTTTGCTGTTTTTAGCTGTGACAATGCAGGATTTCACTTTTTTATGGAATAAGTTACTACTTGATTTTTCCTCTTTAATAATCTTTTATTGAGGTTTTGCACATAAGAGAACATAAACTAAACGTCTTATGATATAAATGACAAACGTTTCATAGATCAGAATATACTGATAAAAGTATGAAACACAATGATTGGCAAAATATAATCATCTGAAACCTCTATTTTGTAGTTTTTAAGGCTTTCATACATGAGTATTTAGTCGGCCACTTATGGGCCCTTTGATACAGGTAGCACTGGTGAGGTATGTTAGTCAAGCTGGAGACCCCAATGGGACCCATGACACTTAGTAAAGATGCAGCATTTTGTTTAAAATATGAACTTATGTTATAATCAAGTATTTCAGCGGGTGAGCACCGTTTGGCATAATGTATTTACCTAACAGAACCTAATATATGGCTAATTGGGATTAGTTATCTGTCTTCCTACTCACAATTCAGCGTATTGTCATGTGCTATGAGTATGATGGTGAATCGTGAGTGCTGGGCTATAAGTGGAAGGTTACTATTATTATGGAGCAAGTTATTCCTTTATGTGTGGGAGCACCCATATGGGATGTAGGTGTATATATCTCTAAACAATGCTCCATGAACCTAACTACAATGGAGACCACCCTGACCTAACAGCTAGTGTCTCTATTATATGAAAGCCGTCCACAGACCATTGTGGGTGCTATATGGGTGTATGATTTATAGTTGATGAGTCACACATGTAATTATGAGGACTACATACAGGGAGTGCAGAATTATTAGGCAAATGAGTATTTTGACCACATCATCCTCTTTATGCATGTTGTCTTACTCCAAGCTGTATAGGCTCGAAAGCCTACTACCAATTAAGCATATTATGTGATGTGCATCTCTGTAATGAGAAGGGGTGTGGTCTAATGACATCAACACCCTATATCAGGTGTGCATAATTATTAGGCAACTTCCTTTCCTTTGGCAAAATGGGTCAAAAGAAGGACTTGACAGGCTCAGAAAAGTCAAAAATAGTGAGATATCTTGCAGAGGGATGCAGCACTCTTAAAATTGCAAAGCTTCTGAAGCGTGATCATCGAACAATCAAGCGTTTCATTCAAAATAGTCAACAGGGTCGTAAGAAGCGTGTGGAAAAACCAAGGCGCAAAATAACTGCCCATGAACTGAGAAAAGTCAAGCGTGCAGCTGCCAAGATGCCACTTGCCACCAGTTTGGCCATATTTCAGAGCTGCAACATCACTGGAGTGCCCAAAAGCACAAGGTGTGAAATACTCAGAGACATGGCCAAGGTAAGAAAGGCTGAAAGACGACCACCACTGAACAAGACACACAAGCTGAAACGTCAAGACTGGGCCAAGAAATATCTCAAGACTGATTTTTCTAAGGTTTTATGGACTGATGAAATGAGAGTGAGTCTTGATGGGCCAGATGGATGGGCCCGTGGCTGGATTGGTAAAGGGCAGAGAGCTCCAGTCCGACTCAGACACCAGCAAGGTGGAGGTGGAGTACTGGTTTGGGCTGGTATCATCAAAGATGAGCTTGTGGGGCCTTTTCGGGTTGAGGATGGAGTCAAGCTCAACTCCCAGTCCTACTGCCAGTTTCTGGAAGACACCTTCTTCAAGCAGTGGTACAGGAAGAAGTCTGCATCCTTCAAGAAAAACATGATTTTCATGCAGGACAATGCTCCATCACACGCGTCCAAGTACTCCACAGCGTGGCTGGCAAGAAAGGGTATAAAAGAATAAAATCTAATGACATGGCCTCCTTGTTCACCTGATCTGAACCCCATTGAGAACCTGTGGTCCATCATCAAATGTGAGATTTACAAGGAGGGAAAACAGTACACCTCTCTGAACAGTGTCTGGGAGGCTGTGGTTGCTGCTGCACGCAATGTTGATGGTGAACAGATCAAAACACTGACAGAATCCATGGATGGCAGGCTTTTGAGTGTCCTTGCAAAGAAAGGTGGCTATATTGGTCACTGATTTGTTTTTGTTTTGTTTTTGAATGTCAGAAATGTATATTTGTGAATGTTGAGATGTTATATTGGTTTCACTGGTAAAAATAAATAATTGAAATGGGTATATATTTGTTTTTTGTTAAGTTGCCTTATAATTATGCACAGTAATAGTCACCTGCACACACAGATATCCCCCTAAAATAGCTATAACTAAAAACAAACTAAAAACTACTTCCAAAACTATTCAGCTTTGATATTAATGAGTTTTTTGGGTTCATTGAGAACATGGTTGTTGTTCAATAATAAAATTAATCCTCAAAAATACAACTTGCCTAATAATTCTGCACTCCCTGTAGATAACTTAACAGAGATTAATATAGCCAGATATACTAGAGATAGGTGAAGCTGTTCCAATAAATTACAGTGTATCTTAATATTACAGGTCTAAGGAATTGTATAGGACACATTGCAAGTATAAATTGTAGTGACCAAGTAAATATGTCTGGGTTACATTTGTAACAGTAAACTTTAGAAGGTATAGAATTCCATTTTATATACAGCATATCAGAATGTACCATATAGATCCACATAAAGTCCTGCAGATCCAGGAAATAGTCCTAACCACAAGCTTATATCCATATAGACGGTGTAGTTCACTATAATGCACTAAGGTAGCAAGTAATAGTACTATATCTGACAGTTGTTAGGAAACTGGTTAAAGAGGTGTCAAATGAGCAGGTTACGAATGTAACAAATATCCCAAATACAGTATGCATACAGCATAACAAAATATGTAACACAATATTTATAAGTATTAACTTTAACAAGGAACTTGCACACATACAAAACCATACGCTTCTGTATATCTGAAGAAACATAAAAGTGCAATACATAACGGCTGTAAGGAGTCCCATATTTGAGGTGTGATGGGAGCCAATTACCCTGGCTGAACATCCCTTCAGCAGGTTCCACAGACAGGCAGATTTCCCAGTGTGTTCCCCCGAAGTAGAAGACCTCCAGCCACGTAGGTAGGTTCTAAGTAATTTAACCTACTCCGGTTCTCCTAGGGGCTCTGATCAGTCCTAGCTGTGAGGGCTTCACAAGCTGTTTGATGTTCCGGTGAGCCGTAAGAGATATGGTAATGCTAAGGGTAAAGGCATCGCCATATTTGTTATATTTTGTGTAGCCGATGTGAGAAAGAGCCACATACAGTTTCAGAGTATCTGACATCCCGGTGCACGTATCTATTAACTGAGTCATCCACCATGCTGGCATAAACAGTTCACTATCGTTTGTGAGATTTTCCCCTTTATCTCCTAGTAAAGAAGCTACCCCATACTGCCATAGATAACTTGTAATTCGCTCTGAAGGGTCGGCCGCATCCCTCTCGGCTGAGGCAAGCTCTAGGGGGTAGGCACTTCTGTTACCCGGGGTTTCGCTAGGTTGCTAGTGTAAAATGCCTTGGTGTGGTTGTTTCTCCCATTCGGGAGTGGTGGGATGTTATGTGTGCCAGCAATCTCTTCTGCTTCTGTTGCAGCACTGCAGTGGTTGTCCTCCATAAGTGGATCTCTCAGCATCATTAGAAGACTGCAATATCCGATATGCATTCTCCTCTCAAGCTCAGCTAGTGATAATACTACTTGATTTTTATACAAACCATTTTACTATTTCATCAACGGAGTATTCCTCCTCTTATCCCTAGTTTGGCTGTGCTTTGCAAACTGAGGGGCTTCTCTTTCATACGGGCTGAACACACAAATTATATGGAGTGAGTATATTGCACTCTTATTACTGAATATTTACAAACACATCAAGCCTTTCTCCTTTACCATCAGAGACTTGCATAAGTCAGACAAGAATTCTATAGGGTCTGCACCATCTATATTCTACTAAGCTATCCATTACAGTCCCTTTGGGAGAGACTGCAAGAAGGCAGCAGTCCACTGTATAAGGAGAGTATTGTTCTTATGTCATTTGCATACAGATTTTTGTGTTAACATCTTACATTATCTGTGCATTTTTTTGTTTCAATACTGAAAATGGACCACCTTAGTATATCAGGTAATTAGAGTGATATCAATGAAATTGACTTTGTAGTAGGTTTGTGGAGAGAATTAGGCAAAAGTTAAATCTGGTGCCTCAAATAAGTTGTGGTTGCTTAAGCGGCAGAGCTATGGTCACAAAGACGATCCGCCAGTATCTGCTCTGGAACAGGCAGTGGTGTGTAAGCTCCATGGTGTGGAAGGCTGTTACCGCACTGTAACTCAATTAGGCCGCAACTCAGTTCCGTGATGCGGCGGGTGAATCCCACAACCATCCACTGCAGGATCAGCTAGGTCTCGTTAGAACGGCTCCTTTTGAAGTCCCGTCCCATATTGGAGATCTGTTAGGAGGATGCGGCTGTGAAGTGAGGAGCGTCCGAGTGGCGCAGATCACTTATTTGGCACCAAACAAGTCCGGAAGTCAGAGCGGTGGTGCTTCCACTTGTTACAATGTGGATCTCCATAAATGTACAGGGTATGCTGGATATAGGAGAGGTGGATAGAGGGTAGATGATTGTCCTAAAATGTAGGTTATAGAAGACTCGGACAACAGAGCTAACTAGTATTGCGACTACTCCATTAAGCTCCGCCCCTCAAGCTCACTTTTTTAAAATAGAAGGAACTTAAGATATAAGAATTATTGTATTCTTACTTAGAAATATATATTTTAGTCTCACACTTATTATCTTTGATATATATATGAGCACATGGGTTACATATATACTGTATATGTACTGTATGTAATTATTATTTGTGTATACACATTCTCACGATCACACACATTTACAGCAATTTGGATTGCACATTTATTGATACACTAGAAATTATAATAGTATTTCACATCTCAATTGAGACACATCCAAATATTTTTTTTCCATTAGAGGACTTAGAGTGTGGGTCCATTGATATACATTTATTATTTATCTTATAAAATTGTTTTTGTTATTAGAAGAATTGGATTAAAGTATATAAAAATATATTATTTTTGATCTATGGTAATATATGGCAGTATGTATAAATTATAAATTGTACTTGCAATTATTTTTAAACTGTTATGTGCTTAACATACCCCTGACCCTTTAAGGGGGTGTGTAATTTTAAGGAAATGTGATTGGTGCTTGGGATTTTGAATACAGAGCGGGTTTTATATTGTTTATACAACCTGATAAAACGTTGATGTCAGACGAGAAACGCATTGCTGTGTTAGCTTTCAAATAAATGTTTTAATTTTAGGCAGCTCTCTGTCTATTTAATCTATTTAGCTGCCACTGGGATAACCGCACCATACTGTGCTGTGGCGGGTTATCTGTAAACTAGTATAATTGGCTTTTTAGTTGCGTAGTCACACCCTCTTGTGGATATACTGCAGTGAGGACTCACCTGTGTGGGTTAGAACGGAGTTACCTTCCAACACACATCCTTTTTGACGGTAGTGGAGCCCAGCTGTATGTAGCGAGGACGTTGCTACTATTCCTGGAAAGGAACCAGCCGAGAGGCTCTGAGATCCCGGCATGCTCGACTAGCACATAGGTGCTTTAGTATAAGTGAGTGTAATAATACCCGACTTTAATCTCATTTTGAATTGGACATATTACACTATGAGGTGCCTCTTCTTTTGTTTCTTTCTATAGGAGACTACACGTGGATTTTTCTGTTATCTGGAGAGTGCTGCCAACCATTTTAGTGGACATTTAATAATTTGGACACTTTTTGGAATAATATTGGTTTATGTAATTTGTGCCCTCCCTTTTGTGAAATATTCTTTATTTCGGTTTTGTTTATTTATGCTATGCCTTAGATTAGCTACTTTGGATGCCTAGGATATTTAAAAAAAATGCATTCTTTCGAGTGCTTGATTCCCTATTTTAAAGTGATTGGGTGTATTGTCATCCATTATACACTATCTATTTTGTTATTGATTATAAATGGTCTGCATCAATTCCAAATTTGAGTCTCTTTGAGCCTCTCTTATTTAAAGGGACACTGAACGCAAATTTTTTCTTTTGTGATTCAGATAGAGCATGCAATTTTAAGCAACTTTCTAATTTACTCCTATTAGCAAATGTTCTTCATTCTCTTGGTATCTTTATTTGAAAAACAAGAATGTAAGTTTAGATGCCGGCCCATTTTGGTGAACAACCTGGGTTGTTCTTCCTGATTGGTGGATAAATTCATCCACCAATAAACAAGTGCTGTCCAAGGTTCTGGACTTTCTTTTTCAAATAAAGATAGCAAGAGAACGAAGAAAAAATGATAATAGGAGTAAATAAGAAAGTTGCTTAAAATTGACTGCTCTATCTGAATCACAAAAGAAAAAAATTGGGTTCAGTGTCCCTTTAAGTAGGTATATTTATTTTGCTTGCCCCCTCTGCTATAGATAAGTAAAAAAAAAAAAAAAAGTTTATTTCTATACAGTTCACACTTTGTTCTTCATACAAGGGGTCCTTAAGATTTTTTTCAAAGTTCACTCCATGTATTACTGTTAAAGGGACAGTCAACACCAGAATTTTTGTTGTTCAAAAAGATAGATTATCCCAATATTACCTATTCCCCAGTTTTGCATAACTAACAAATAATTATTAGTTATTATAGTTATAATAATACAAGTTTTACCTCTGTGATTGCCTTGTAACTTAACCTCTGCAAACTATCCCCTTATTTTGACAGACTTGCATTTTAGTCAATCAGTGCTGACTCCTAGGTAACTTCACGTGAGTGAGCTCAATGTTATCTATATGACACACATGAACTAATGCCCTCTAGTGGTAAAAAACTGTCAAAATGCATTCACACAGAGTCGGCCTTCAAGGTCTAAGAAATTGGCCTACCTAGGTTTAGCTTTCAACTAATAATACCAAGAGAACAAAGCAAAATTGGTGATAAAAAAAAATTGGAAAGTTGTTTAAAATTGCATGGCCTATCTGAATCATGAAAGTTTATTTTGGACTTGACTGCCCCTTTAATGAAGACCTGTGTCTGATATGAGAGTATACTTGGACTGTTTTATATGACTTTTTTACTCCATTGTTATTTAGTTTAGTAATCTGGCAAATGACATAAACCTTCTGTGTTTGATAACCCTAACATTAGTATCAGAAACTCACCCCTAGAGTTCTACTTCATTAGTGAAGGTCTGACGCTTCCTTTAGTTATGGCCCTTTTCTTCTTTCCTTCTCCAAATGTTCCCCATTATTATCTCATTTATATTCTGAGTTGTCCAAGAGAGGCCACTGATTATCATCAGGGGAACTCCATTCATTATAAACAATGACCTATTCATATTGGACAATCAATCATAATTTAATTAGAAAATGTGAAGTTGTTTTTGCTGCATTTCAAGAGTTATATATATATACACACACACAGTATATACTGTATATAGATCACTGCTATTTAGGATTCTAATATTCCACAATGTATCTTTGATTTATGTCTTTATGTGATTTTCTGAGAGTGTTTGGATACATTTTGCATGTTGTTTACTCTCTTCAAACCTCATTAATGCAGCACTAAAAAATCAGACTCTCCTTTTTTATACAGCGAATCAGCAGCCCTGTCAAGCTTTACTTTTTTTTCACAATTTGCTGTAAAATGAGTACGACATAGTCCCCATTTATTAATCAGTTTGTGCTGCTAATTAATGTTGCTTCATACTGCTCATTTGTAGAACTTGGTGCTTTTGTTTTAATTTTTTTGTACTGCTAGCGTTTTCGCTTGGTCTCTTTGTCAGTATTGATTAACGCTGAGCAACCAAAGGTAGGTAACTCTAGTAAAGAGCCAAACTCATTTAGATGTCAACTGGCATCATGACAACTATGCAATTTGAATTTCCTAAACATACCTGAAAAGGTAGGAGGTTAAGCAAATACGTATTGTCTTTAATGGCTTGATTCGCTTCAACTTGCCAGCACTGAGCAAAATATGCTCACTTGTGTATAGGAAGCCCTTAATGAATTTGCTCAAATTGGAGCTTAACCGGGAAGGCAAGCTGCCTCCTAAAGAAGAAACTTTAAGACTTGCAAGAATAACATGCTTAGAAAATATGAGACCTGTGAGAGGGAGAGACAGAGGAGGAAAAGAGGAGGAAGGGAAAGGGAGAGACAGATGTTAAAGAGAAGGGGAGAGACAGAAGAGAAAGAGAGTTTAAGAGACAGAAGGGCAAAAGAGAGAGGGATATACAGAGATGGGGAAGAGAGAGCGGGACAGAAATGGGGAGGAGAGGGGAGATAGAGAGGAGTGATACGGAGAGGGGGAAGATAGGGATGAAAGGAGATAGATCAGTAGATAGATAGATATAGATAGATAGATAGATAGATAGATAGATAGATAGAGAAGAGAGGGAGTGAAAGGGAGAATAGAAAAGAAAAGAGGGGGGAAGTGAGAGGGAACGAAAGAGATGGGGAAGAGAAGGAGAGACAGAGATGAGGAAGAGACGGAGAATAGAGGAGCAAAACAGTGAGGCAAAGAAGAGGAAGATATGGAGAAGAGAAGGGGATACAGAGATGGGGAAGTGATGGAGAGACAGAGTGGGGGAAGAGATGGGAGATACAGAGATGGGTAAGATATGGATAATATGGGAGAAATAGATGGGAAGGAGACAGAGGGGTAAGACAGGGAGGGATAGAGGGGAAAAAGAGGGAAAGACTGAAATGGAGATGACAGGGAGAGGCAGATGGGGATGAAACGAATAAGAAAGGGAGAGACAGAGAGTGGGAGAAAGAGAGGGTAAAGTGTAAAATGTTAGTGTCCACAAAGCATTGAGTGCTGCCATGATGTAACCTAGGTTTCTTTCTCTGCCAAAAACAATAAGGGAAACTCACTAGCGTGTGCAACCAGTGATTGTAGGAACTATAGCAGTGTCATTAAACACTAAATTGCAAAAAAAGGGGAGAAAAACAATACTGAAATTATATTGCAATAATTTACTACACATAATTAAAAGGTTTATATTATAAACCCAAAGTATTTTGTCCCTTTAAGCTAAAATGATTTAAAAACTTCTAGGAAATGTGAGTTTGTGCACAAGCCATCTTCGTTTGTAGGATACTGTCTACTGAAGTAAAATGGAATACTATTTCACATCGCCTCTCTGTTAATCCCTATAATCAAAAGTGACAGAATAAACACTAAGGGGCCAATTTATCAAAGTCTGGTGGACATGATCCACTGTAGCGGATCATGTCTGCCAGACATCGCTGAATGCCGACAGCATACGTTCTCACATTTAAGATTGCACAAGCAGTTCCAATTGGCTGCTAGCAGGGGGTGTCAATCAACCCGATCGTACACGATCGGGCGGATTGCTGTCCGCAGCCTTAGAGGAGGCGTATGAGTTAAGGAGCAGTGGTCTTAAGACCGCTGCATCTTAACTCCTGTTTCCAGCATGCCTGAAGGCTCACACGGAAACAGGTGCATTAGGCACCATTCGGGCCATGATAAATCGGCCCCTTAAAATTCTCCTTTTTTTTTTCTTAATTTTTGTAATCTAAGTCTTAATGACTATAAAATAGGTACTGAAAAAGAAAGCATGTAGGAAAATGGAAGCTTAAAAAGCACTGAATATTTCTGTGGTGTAATTTTATTTGCAAAACCATTTGACAATGTACATTTTTTTTTATAGACAGACTCACAAAACCTTGTGTCAAATCTGATTATATCAATGAAATAAGCAAGAGTGGAAAACAACAGCTAAATAAAAATAAAAACAAATAACTTCCCTAAGGAAGAGGTCGCTGCCAGCTCAAGGTCCTCCTCAACTGTATATCTAGCCCAAGTAGCAATGTTAGCTCTGACCTCTCCAGAGATTAGATCTGTGGGGTCTGTATCCAACTGTACCTCAGAATGGAATAGTTCATAATAAACCCAGGAGTAATACCCAATGGAAAATACTCACTGACAGAAGTGCAGTTAAAGCGTGTATTATTTATTGTAGAGACATCAATCCAGGAGAATGAGTTTGTGTCTGGAAACAACTTCAAAAGTTTAAAAAGCTCCAAACATGATTAAAATGCTCTTTGCATTTTACCAGTTTAATTGCCTTTTTTTCTAGAACAAACGGGAAAAAAACATTCAATACAATAAATTATATTCGCTTTAACTCACTTTCTGTCTGTATTTTCCTTTGGGTATACAATTGAGTCTCTGACGTACTTCACTATAATTAACTATTCCATTCTGAGGTACACTTGGATAAACACCCCACATATCTCTAGAGATTATAGCACCACTATTACTGCCCAAGTCAAATTTGCTTAAAGTATTGGATGTATCTGTTAATTACTTTTATAAATGACCAAAGGCTTCATTTACAGTACAATGCTGTTAAACTCCCAAACAAACAATAAAGGCGTAGATTACAAGTGGATTGCAAAAACATTGTGCATTAACATCACTCAAGCACAATCAATAGCACTTTTATTTTCACGCTCATATTACCAAAATACAAAGTTATTTTATATTTTAGGGCGCACTAATATCTGCATGTCACATAATTTAAATACTTTAAATTCCTCACATAATATACTTCTATTAGGGCATGCAGTAAAATTCCTGTTGAAAATTATTTGAGCGCTAAAGTGATGCTGCTCTAAGCAGAAGATGTGCAAGTATTGGAGTTATTCATCTAGGGCTGTGATAAACTATATACTATATTTTTCTTTGTCTGGAGTCTCAAAAAAATAAAATAATAAATAATGGTCTCTGCACTATTGATTGCATTCCTCTTGTAATCCAGCCCAGGGTCAGATTATTAAAAGCTGTATTGTTCTGTGTCTTGCTGGTCTCAAGTTCTTTTTGTGTAATTCTCAAAGAAAATGGGCTGTCTCTTGTGGTAAAGTGCTTTCCATTGTGAAGTAATGGCTGTGCATTTACAATGTCATATATGTATTTGAAATTTCAAAATGTATTCTGATTCATCTTGTGTAAATCCTTTTTGAACCTTTAAAAATGCTATTGTTTTTTTTTTTTACGAAAAATGTTACCATTATAATACAGTAAGGAACTGTGATATGTAGCATTCATACTCCCTATAGATATTTTTCAATTTTACACAAAGATATTAAATGTACTTTTAGTGGCAATCTAAATAAAAATACAGTAGACTTTTCATGTTCAGACAAATGAAACGAAAAAAAAAAGTTTCCATATTTGTTGCATTCATTGAAAAGATTGTCCCCTTAATAAAAAAAAAAAAATCCGAACAAATGCATGCAATAAAAAATTGTGTTGATTTTTTTTCATGTTGTTAAACAATTTGAATTTACATTTTGCAATTTAATTAATTCCGGTGTCATCCAATAAATGCTGTATGTAAGCTTCATTTTTGTTCTTGAATAGACCTGAGCCATGTAAAAAAAAAATTAAAAAAATTGTTCTGATGCTGGCATATAGCCGTAGCACTAGCTACTTTTTAACTTTATTAAAGACTGACCCACTTACCGAATGTTGAATGAAGAACATTTTTTTTTGTGATAAATTATTTGACTCTGTACATATCTACAGATTTTTGTTTCAAACACACCCATTGAGTAGCTGAATTCATGTTAGACAATGAAAATAAATTTTAAACATTTGGGCCGATTTATTGCGGCCCGAATCGGCCCCAATGCAGCTGTTTCCATGTGAGCCTTCAGGCTCGTCGGAAACATGAGTTAAGAAGCAGCGGTCCTTAACGCGTACGCCTCCTCTGAGGCTGCGGTCTGCAATCTGCCAGACATTGATAAATCAGTCCCATTGGGTGAGCTTTAAAGAATCAGGCCATTGGATATAAATATTTGGAATCCCCAATAACTACAGTTAGGTTATCACAAAATACAAAGCCATAAAATAAAAATAAATCTTCAATTTATTTTCTTAAGAAAATTAAAAATGAATATATTTACCTTCCAAACAATTTGGACATTGTAAATTGAGCAACAAATGTTTACATAGAGATTATTCCTTTATAACTTCTGCCAGGTTAGTTCATCTGTAAAGCTGAGATCATTCAGAATTTATTGAGCATAGATTCACATATAATTTCTAGTCATATGCAGCACTAAAAAAATTGGGTTTGTCCGAATCTTTTGGAACGAATATTTCGGGGGAAATTAGTTTCCCCTAATATTCGTCTGCTGCACTATTCAGTATTTGTTTAAAGAAAACAAATTTGGATTGTTTAAAATCAAACAAATGTGAATGTTCCTTTACTACAGGTGAAAAAGTTCACCTGTAGCATTATACTTACCTCTAGCACCCTGGAGAGCCGCGCTAATCCACAACTTTTTTCATTTTAATTTTTATTAAGTAAAGATATTGAACGTAGTCTTGTTATGCTTTTCACAAATAAATGTATTCTATGTGGTAAGAAGTTAAGTTATAATAACTATGACATGAAAACCAAAAATGTTCTTTCATTATTCAGATACAGCATACAAATTTAAACAACTTTCCAATTTACTTCTTTTATCTAATTTGCTTTGTTCTCTTGATATCCTTTGTTGAAAATTATGCCTAAGTAGGCTTAGCAGCTTGGAGCTAGCTGCTGATTGGTGGCTGCCCATATATGTCTCTTGTCATTGGTTTACAGATGTGCTCAGTTAGCTCCCAGTAGTTTAATGATCCAGTAAAGAATACTGAGAAAATGAAACAAGATTGATAATAGAATTATATTGTAAAGTTGTTTAAAATGTTATGCTCTGTCTGAATCATGAAAGAACATTTTTGGGTTTCATGACCCTTTAATGAGTTCTAAAGTGCATTCTGATCTTACACCTTGTGAGGAGACTACTAATCTTTTGAATTCTGCAATTGGCAAGTTGTGATATTGTAGCATCTTTTTTTTGATGCAAGTTATCACTTTCACCATCAAGCTTTATTCAGTCTAGGCCAATGTATTAATGAGAGACAACTCGTTTACAAACTAGCTATAACAATGCTAGCCCGACGGGTGGAGAGATTTGACCCCAGAGGATACAATGTGTATTTTATTCTGTAAATAAAATATCACTTTTTTGTTTTTGTCAGTTATCTTTTTAAATATGTTTTATTAAAGAGTTTTACACCATGTCTATTCTCAAATGATTTTCTTTTGCATATGCAGCCTAAAGCTAGCATAGTCAACACAAAGATTTCTAATGCTATTGATTCAATGCTCCTCTTTTATAGTTTGTGAGTGAAATTGATGAGTGGGCAGAACTGTATATATTTTTAGTAAATATAATACACTATGCATATTTTATTCTACAGATATCATTGTGTACAACATCATATCATTGTGCTTTTTTTTGCTTTTTTTTTTACTTTTTATTGAAATATTCAAAAGCATACAGTATCATATGAAGATAAACACATTAAGAGAATTGCTTCACAATATCAACTTATTCTTTTAAAACAATTTTAAACGGGTTTGCAGAAAAAGTTCCTGGTTACCTGAGATATAAAAGAATTCCCAGGGTGTACATGCACTTATCTTAGAATGGTTACATGAATATTTGGCATTCCATTTTCAAAATCAAATACTAACAAAAATATATCTAATAAGTTTACTAATGTACCTCGACCATTAGTCTCACATTGTGTTAGTCTCTGGTATTCATATATTCCTCCCATATAAAGCGCATAGAGTGAAAGTCATCTATTCGGTTTGTCTGTCCATAGTGGTATTTTTCTAATGTCAGTGTATGTGTGACTATAGATTTCCATATTTCTACTGAAGGAAGTTCAGGTTTTTTCCAGTTTAAAGGAATAAATTTTTTCCCTGAGTTGACCATTATTGTCAAAAGTGCTAGCCGAAGTTTACATGTTATTTTAGGAAAAAAATTGAAAAGAAAAGTCCAGATGTTAAAAGGTAAGGATATATTTAGAACGCTATTAATCTCTCTTTTGATTGACTCCCAATATTTTTTTGCTACTGGGCAGTGCCACCAAATATGGTACAGAGTTCCATTATCTTGGCAGCCTCTCCAGCATGTTGCCGATACTGTGGGAAAAAATTGGTGTAGACGTATCGGGGTATAATACCACCTACACATCAGTTTAAGATTCATCTCCAGAACAGATATTGAGGAAGATGATTTACTCATATGTGCGAATATATCACACCATGTCTGTCTTGGAAGTGAGCTTTCGGCTTCTTTTTCCCATTTGTTGACATAAGAGGGTAATGTTCTAGAGTATGTGGTTAAAATTTGTTTGTATGTCAAAGAGAGTATTCCGCTGTTTGGCAATGGATTGATACACATATTCTCAAATGGGGTAAGGGGGTGATTTAGGTGTGTTTTGAACGGGTGCGTAGAGAGAAAGTGTGATAGTTGCAGATAGGCTAGCCAGTCTTGGAATCTAGGGCCATGTTTGGCAATAAGCTCAGTTTGTGGTTTCAGTTTCCCAGCTGAGTAGAATTCACAGACAGGGAAAGATTCTCGAATGCCTAGTGGTTGAGCCTCGTTCTTCGTAAGATTTAGTGGGCATAAAGTATTCCCTACTAGTGGAGTCAATGGTGAGTGTGCTGTGGAGATATGTAAATGTTTCTTAATGATCTTGTCCCAAAACCTATAAGTTTCTTGCGTCAATGTGGATACTGTGGTTGAAAGTGTCCTTTGGTTGGGAGGGAGCCAGCATAGCCCACCTAGATTAGTGTTATTAGCTAATTGATGTTCTAACTGAACCCATTCTTTATTGGATGCATTCTTGCACCAGTCGACTATCCTGGTCAAGAAGGTCGCTAATCTGTAATGTTGTAAATTTGGCGCTCCGACACCCCCTAGTTCTCTAGGATGGAAAAGTGTGGCAGTAGCAATTCTCGGGCGCTTATGTGCCCATATAAACGTGGTCAACATTTTCTGTAATTGATACAGTGTTTGTTCAGGGAGGGGAATGGGTAAGGTCTGCATATAGTACAGAATTTTAGGCAATATGATTATTTTGATTAAGTCTGCCAAGCCAAGATAGGAATTTGTTATTCCAGATTCTCAGCAATGAGGACACATGTAACTTAAGAGCCTTATAATTAAGTGACAAAATATCTGTCATATTAGGAGATATATAAACTCCAAGATATTTGATTGCTTTAGCCTGGGTTCTGAATTGAAATTGTTGTTGAAGGCCATTTAAGGTTGCGGGTGTTAAATTAATACTTAATAGTTCAGATTTAGAAATATTTATACTGAAATTTGAGTAAAGTCCATACGTCTGTATTGAGTGTATCAGGGCGGGGACAGACATGCTGGGGTTCGTTAAAGTCATGAATATGTCATCCGTATTTAGCGTTATTTTGTATTCTGATGAATCGATCTTATGTCCTGTTATGTGTGTGTTATCTCTAATATATGAGGCTAATATTTCCATAGATAATACGAAAAGCAGTGGGGAAAGGGGAGAGCCTTGCCTTGTGCCATTTGAAATTGTAAATGGGTCTGAGACTGTGTCATTTAGTTTAACTTTTGCTTGAGGGGCATTGTATAGTGCAAAAATCTTCCCAATTAAGACTTGATCAAACCCAAATTTAGTCATGACATGTTTTAAAAAAATCTAATTGAGCCGATTGAAGGCTTTTTCCGCATCCATTGAAATGAATGCGGAGGGTATGTGATGTCGATAAGCATGTTCCATTAAAGCTAAGAGTTTGGTAGTGTTATCTTGCGTCTCTCTTGTCAGTGTAAATCCGGCCTGATTAATATGAACTATATGGGGGAGAACCTTATTAATACGGGCTGCTAATATTTTGGCATATAATTTAATGTCCACATTAAGTAATGAGATCGGGCGGAAATTTTCTGGATTGGTCGGTGTTCTACCCGGTTTAGGAACCACTGAGATGTGTGCCTCTAACATAGAAGGAGGGAAGGGGTTGTTTTCTGGGACTTCATTAAAAAGGAGGGTAAGGTAAGGAACTAAGATTTGGGAAAAGATTTTATAATACTTAGACGAGAAACCGTCCGGACCTGGGCTTTTCCCATTGTGTAACATAGTTATTGCGTGCTGTATTTCTTGTGCAGTGATAGGTTTCTTTAAGTCTTGCAATTGGTCTAGTGTTATTTTACGAACATTACATCTAGCTATGTATGATGTAAGATTAAAGAGATGTTCCTCCGAAGGAGGAGTTTTAGAGATGTTGTAAAGTTTTGTATAGTATTCCAGAAAAATACTAAGAATTTCTTTTGTTGTGTTAAGGGGGCGTTGGCTTTGTGGGTGGAGAAACTCATATATATATATATGATTTAAACCACTTATTTTTTAGTGCCCTAGCCAGTAATTTGGCTGCTCTATTGCTCTCATAGTAAAACATACTATTTGTTTTTCTTTGTAGAGTATGGTATTCTATATCTAAGAAACTATCTAAGGCTGTATGGGCAGTCTGATATTCCTGATTTATTTCTAAATCATCTGGGTTTTGTTTTAATTCCAGATCTAGTTGGGAGAATTTATCTGTTAAATCTTTATACTGTTGTCACGTGTAGCATTGCCATTGGGCTCTTAGTTTAATTAATTTGCCCCGTATTACACTTTTGTGTGCCTCCCAGATCATATAGGTATCCTTTATAGAATTAAAATTATGTGTAAAGTATTCTGAAATAAGTATTGATATCTTAGATAGTGATTCTGGATCATTCAGCAGAGTTTCATCCAATTTCCAAAGGCATGTGTCTAAGTGTGTCTCTGGCCAAGAGAATCTCAGCTTTACAGCTGAGTGGTCTGACCATGATGTTGGGGCAATATCACAACTATGTACGTTGGGGAGGCCTTTCTGGCCTTTTCTTGGTAAATATATAGTCTAATCTGCTATAGGTTTTTTTAGGGCAAGAGAAGAAAGTGTAATCCCTGGTTTCTGGATGTATAAGGCGCCATATGTCATATAAATTTAGATATTTTAAGTTCCTCCATAAGGCTGTAGTGTTTTTTTTAGACACTGAGATTTTAGGATTAGAACTGTCTTTTTCGGGCTTTAGGGGGAAGTTCAAGTCTCCTGCAAGAAATACAGGCCCTATTGTCAAGTCAAGTATTTTCCTGAACATGTTTTGAAAAAAAGAGCATACACATTTACTAACGTTATGGGCCTACCGTATAAAAGTCCAGTTAACCCCAAGAATCTGCCTTCCTTGTCTTTACTAATATGTGAAGTTTTAAATGGAAGGTCTTTCTTAATTAAGATACTGACTCCAGCTTTCTTGTGGGGCCCTGAGCAGTGAAAATGCATGGTATACATTTTCCCTAAATATTTTGGCTCTTTTTGGTGTTGGAAATTGGTCTCCTGTAGAAAAATAATGTCTGCGTGTCGTCTTGCTAGGTCTGATAGTGCTTTAGAGCATTTGTGAGGTGAATTTACTCCTTTAGCATTTTGTGTTAGTAGAGTTAAAGGGGCAATATACTGTAAAATAGTTTTTCCCTTAATGTGTTTACAATTACTTTTTTTACCAACTGCAGAGTAAAAAATGTATGAAAATTAGCTTTTTAAGGTTTATTTGTGTATATTAAAGCTCTGATTTTGTGTTTTGAAGCCACAGCCTAATAAAATAGGTTGAGCTTGTAGGTATAATCAGATCTCATTACTGTATCACATTGTGCACATATACCTGCTTCTTTATCTTATATCTGTCCTTAAAACAATCACCAGTACTTTGAGAGAACAATGGAAAATCAACATTTTATTACCTTATCTCTGCTATATCGCACTGGGAGTGTAATTTCTTCTGCTGGCTGTGTTTACAAAGCTTATCTATAGCTGGTACGCGCGGCCACAAACTTTCAGAATAGGTGGGGATACCACATGCTTAATCAACAATTTCAAATGCCATTATAAGGGTAAAGGAGCTACTTGTAAACAATTTAATACACTCCAGCAGGTAAAGTGGATCATTGGGAACAAATTAAAGGGGAGAAAATTTTTGAGTAAACTGTCCCTTTAAGTGGTGTACATGTCTATTTGTGGGTCATGACATCTTTACCTATACAATGTAGAACATGATCAGGAATGCTGCATGGTACTTGACTCTGAGTCTGAAGAAAGAAATATTGAAAACCAGTTCTTCTGCAAGATAAAATATTAACAACAGAAACAGTGTAATTAATCAATGCAAACAGATAACAAACAAATGTATATACTGAAATTCTCGTATATAAACTATAATACAAGTCTCTCTTCCTAACATAGGGCATTTTAAGAGGGTTTATGGGGGAATTAGCGTTGCAAGCCCCAGGGTCTCAGCTAATAGTAGCTCTTCTACTCTGGTAAATAAGCAATATAAACAAGAAAGTAAAGATGATGATGATAAGTTACTGTCACATAAGACCATGGAATTTATTTTCTAGGATTCAAGGCACATCATTTGGATTGGAAAGGCTATTGGCAGGTGGTCTAGGTGGAGAGGAAACAGAGACTTTCCCTTTCTTGGTAGTAACAGTCTGCCAATTCGAAATTCTGCCACTCAGCCTTTTAGTAGAGGGTTGAGTGGAACCATTGACAATTGTATGTCCTAACGGTCCAATGTCTAATGATGAGCAAAATTTTGGTATGTCTTCTGGTGTTTTACAAATCAGCCTGGTGTTGTCCTTAAGGACCCATATCTGTACTGGAAAACCCCAACGATAGGGAATCTTCTTGTTCCTTAGTGCTGTTGTCAGGGGAGAAAATTCTTTCCTTTTCTGTCTGCAGGGTCTCATATGACAAATCCTGGTAAAACTGGAGTACAGTTCCTCTGAATCAAATTGGTTGGTTTTTGCGTGTTTGATTTAAAATCATTTCCTTCTCAAAAAAATTCTTGAACCTGATAATAATGTCTCTAGGCAGTGCCATGCTGGGGGGTTTAGGGCGAAGTGAACGGTGTGCCCTCACCCATTGTATATCTGTTGTGTGTGAAGATTCTTTTACGTGCTGGAATAAGGCCTGTAAGTATACTGGGAAATCTCGTGGCAGAACCTCTTCAGGCACTCCTCTGATTCTTATGTTTTTCCGTCTGCTGCGGTTTTCTATATCCTCCATTTATTCTTGGAGGGCTTGTATGACTTCTTGCTGGGTGGAGACCTGCTCAGTTAAAATATTAACCTCTTCTCTCAGTTAATCATGGTTGCTTTCTAAAGATTCGACTTTAAAACCCAGGATGTGGATGTCCTGTGATAGGGTAGCTAGTAATTCCCTAATACAAGTGCGGACAATGTCCGCTATGTCCTGCTTAGATGGTAGGTTACTTAGCAAAGATGCCTGGATTTGCGGTTCAGGAGTCAGCATCATTACATTGGGCTGTGAGTTTTGGTTAGGGTTAGGTGATTGTTCCCCCGAGCCAGCTCCACTATGTATGGGTTCTAAAGAATCCGCTGCGTGCAGAAATGAGGTCATAGTAAGAGTTTTTATGGGAGTCTGTTTAACTGACTTATCCGTTCTGACATTACGTCTGGCTGCCATATTCACCACTAATGAGGCACAGGATATGAATCAATTACTGTGATGGCTCAAAGTTCTCCCACTCTGCTAGATGTTGCAGCTGGTGTGGTGACTGAAGTATCAGATACTAGTAGAAGTATGTGGCGGGTGTATAAGGGTCTAATATGCCAAGTTCTTATACTCTGTGATTTGTGCTTTAACTTGGTATTTCTCTGCTTGCTTGTCACCTTAATTTGCTTTCACTGCCAGTTGGTTTCTTTTTTATTAACAGTGTTAATCGCCGTAGCGTGACTGCAGCCTGTTTATGTGCCTATGTCCCTGAGATTTTCTCAACTTTTGTAACTTTCAATTATAGCAGCTATTTCAGTCTCCTCTACGAGTTATTTTCTCGGTCTCAGAAGGGGAGTGCATGCGGTGTTACAGTGGCTTGCATATCTGTCAAAAAGGGCTCAGAAAGGCTCACCTTTGTATTATGCTGTTCCGCTCTGCCTGATGATTGTTGGCAAGTGATCTAGTTTAGCCGTTGAATCGGCTGGTCTGCATGAGGTCCGGATCCTTCAGTGCTATTTGTGATGCTGCGAGTGCTAATATAGGCCTCTGATGGCATTCCGGCTCCACTTCCGGTATAAGTTATGGTGCATCTTTTTAGGGAGTTCAGCAAAATAAGGCCTAGATTTGGAGTTTTGTCGGTAAGGACCTGCGTAGCTAACGCCGGCTTTTTTCTGGCCGCACCATAAAAATAACTCTGGTATTGAGAGTCCACATAAAGGCTGCGTTAGGCTCCAAAAAAGGAGCGTAGAGCATTTTTAACGCAGCTTCAACTCTCAATACCAGAGTTGCTTACGCAAGCGGCCAGCCTCAAAAACGTGCTCGTGCACGATTCCCCCATAGAAAACAATGGGGCTGTTTGAGCTGAAAAAAAACCTAACACCTGCAAAAAAGCCGCGTTCAGCTCTTAACGCAGCCCCATTGTTTGCTATGCGGAAACACCTCCTAAGTCTGCACCTAACACCCTAACATGTACCCCGAGTCTAAACACCCCTAACCTTACACTTATTAACCCCTAATCTGCCATCCCCGCTATCGCTGACCCCTGCATTTTATTTTTAACCCCTAATCTGCCCCCCACAACGTCGCCTCCACCTGCCTACACTTATTAACCCCTAATCTGCCGACCGGACCGCACCGCTATTATTATAAAGTTATTAAACCCTAATCCGCCTCACTAACCCTATAATAAATAGTATTAACCCCTAATCTGCCCTCCCTAACATCGCCGACACCTAACTTCAAACATTAACCCCTAATCTGCCGACCGGAGCTCACCGCTATTCTAATAAATGTATTAACCCCTAAAGCTAAGTCTAACCCTAACACTAACACCCCCCTAAGTTAAATATAATTTTATTCAAACGAAATAAATTAACTCTTATTAAATAAATTATTCCTATTTAAAGCTAAATACTTACCTGTAAAATAAATCCTAATATAGCTACAATATAAATTATAATTACATTGTAGCTATTTTAGGATTAATATTTATTTTACAGGCAACTTTGTAATTATTTTAACCAGGTACAATAGCTATTAAATAGTTAAGAACTATTTAATAGTTACCTAGTTAAAATAATTACAAAATTACCTGTAAAATAAATCCTAACCTAAGTTACAATTAAACCTAACACTATACTATCATTAAATTAATTAAATAAAATACCTACAATTACCTACAATTAAACCTAACACTACACTATCAATACATTAATTAAATACAATACCTACAAAAAAATACATTTAAATAAACTAACTAAAGTACAAAAAATAAAAAAGAACTAAGTTACAAAAAATAAAAAAATATTTACAAACATAAGAAAAATATTACAACAATTTTAAACTAATTACACCTACTCTAAGCCCCCTAATAAAAAAAAAAAGTATTTAGCTTTAAATAGGAATAATTTATTTAATTATATTTAACTTAGGGGGGTGTTAGTGTTAGGGTTAGACTTAGCTTTAGGGGTTAATACATTTATTAGAGTAGCGGTGAGCTCCGGTCGGCAGATTAGGGTTTAATAATTGAAGTTAGGTGTCGGCGATGTTAGGGAGGGCAGATTAGGGGTTAATACTATTTATTATAGGGTTAGTGAGGCGGATTAGAGGTTAATAACTTTATAATAATAGCGGTGCGGTCCGCTCGGCAGATTAGGGGTTAATAAGTGTAGGCAGGTGGAGGCGACGTTGAGGGGGGCAGATTAGGGGTTAATATATATAATATAGGGGTCGGCGGTGTTAGGGGCAGAAGATTAGGGGTACATAAGTATAACGTAGGTGGCGGCGCTTTGCGGTCGGCAGATTAGGGGTTAATTATTGTAGGTAGCTGGCTGCGACGTTGTGGGGGGCAGGTTAGGGGTTAATAAATATAATATAGGGGTCGGCGGTGCTAGGGGCAGCAGATTAGGGGTACATAAGTATAACGTAGGTGGCGGTCGGCAGATTAGGGGTTAAAAAAAATTAATCGAGTGGTGGCGATGTGGGGGGACCTTGGTTTAGGGGTACATAGGTAGTTTATGGGTGTTAGTGTACTTTAGAGTACAGTAGTTAAGAGCTTTATGAACCGGCGTTAGCCCAGACAGCTCTTTACTACTGACTTTTTTCCTGCGGCTGGAGTTTTGTCGTTAGATGTCTAACGCTCACTTCAGACACGACCGGAGTTAGAAAAATCCCATTGAAAAGATAGGATGTGCAATTGACGTAAGGGGATCTGCGGTATGGAAAAGTTGTGGCTGAAAAGTGAGCGTTAGACCCTATTTTGAGTGACTCCAAATACCGGAGGTAGCCTAAAACCAGCGTTAGGAGCCTCTAACGCTGGTTTTCACGGCTAACGCCAAACTCTAAATCTAGGCCTAAGTGTTTAGGCATCGACTAACAGGTCGCAGCGTGCTGAAAAAGGGCTCATCCTTGAGCACAGATGTTTAGACGGCTTCATCTTCACTTCATTGTCCAAAGCTAAATATTCACTCAGAATAATTTTCGGCTAGATTTAGAGTTTTGTCGGTAACGACCCGCGTATCTAACGCTTGCTTTTTTCCCCCCGCACCTTTTAAATACTGCTGGTATTTAGAGTTCACAGAAGGGCTGCGTTAGGCTCCAAAAAGGGAGCGTATAGTATATTTACCGCCACTGCAACTCTCAATACCAGCGGTGCTTACGGACGCGGCCAGCTTCAAAAACGTGCTCGTGCACGATTCCCCCATAGAAAACAATGGGGCATTTTGAGCTGAAAAAAAACCTAACACTTGCAAAAAAGCAGCGTTCAGCTCCTAACGCAGCCCCATTGTTTCCTATGGGGAAACACTTCCTAAGTCTGCACCTAACACCCTAACATTTACCCCAAGTCTAAACACCACTAGCCTTACACTTATTAACCCCTAATCTGCCGCCCCCGCTATCGCTGACACCTGCATATTTTTTTAACCCCTAATCTGCCGCTCCGTACACCGCCGTAACCTACATTATACCTATGTACCCCTAATCTGCTGCCCCTAACACCGTCAACCCCTATATTATATTTATTAACCCCTAATCTGCCGCCCACAACGTCGCCTCCACCTAAATACACTTATTAACCCCTAATCTGCTGACCGGACCTCACCGCTACTATAATAAAGTTATCAACCCCTAATCCGCCTCACTCCCGCCTCATTAACCCTATAATAAATAGCATTAACCCCTAATTTGCCCTCCCTAACATCGCCGACACCTAACTTCAAGTATTAACCTTTAATATGCCGACTGGACCTCACCGCTACTCTAATAAATGTATTAACCCCTAAAGCTAAGTCTAACCCTAACCCTAACACCCCACTAAATTAAATATAATTTAAATCTAACAAAATAAATTAACTCTTATTAAATAAATTATTCCTATTTAAAGCTAAATACTTACCTGTAAAATAAACCCTAATATAGCTACAATATAAATTATAATTATATTGTAGCTATTTTAGGATTAATATTTATTTTACAGGCAACTTTGTATTTATTTTAACCAGGTACAATAGTTATTAAATAGTTAAGAACTAATAGTTACCTAGTTAAAATAATTACAAAATTACCTGTAAAATAAATCCTAACCTAACAGCCAATCGGAACAGCCAATAGAATGCGAGCTCAATCTGATTGGCTGATTGGATCAGCCAATCGGATTGAACTTGAATCTGATTGGCTGATTCCATCAGCCAATCAGAATGTTCCTACCTTAATTCCAATTGGCTGATAGAATCCTATCAGCCAATCGGAATTCGAGGGACGCCATCTTGGATGATGTCTCTTAAAGGAACCGTCATTCGTCGGGAAGTCGTCGGTGAAGATGGATGTTCCGCGTCGGCGGAATGAAGATGGATCCGGAAGAAAGAAGATTGAAGATGCCGCTTGATAGAAGACTTCAGCCGGATCATGGACCTCTTCAGCTCCCGCTTGGATCAAGACTTCAGCTGGATCATGGACCTCTTCAGCTCCCGCTTGGATCAAGACTTCAGCCGGAGGATGGACGTCACTCTTCAGCCCCCGCTTGGGCTTGGATCAAGACTTCGGAGGCTTGAATCAAGACTTCGGTGGACGGATCGGTGAACCCGTTGTGGTGAAGACAAGGTAGGGAGATCTTCAGGGGCTTAGTGTTAGGTTTATTTAAGGGGGGTTTGGGTTAGATTAGGGGTATGTGGGTGGTGGGTTGTAATGTTGGTGGGGGGGTATTGTATGTTTTTTTTTCCAGGCAAAAGAGCTGAATTCTTTGGGGCATGCCCCGCAAAAGGCCCTTTTAAGGGCTGGTAAGGTAAAAGAGCTTTTCTATTTTAATTTTAGAATAGGGTAGGGCATTTTTTTATTTTGGGGGGCTTTGTTATTTTATTAGGGGGATTAGAGTAGGTGTAATTAGTTTAAAATTGTTGTAATATTTTTCTAATGTTTGTAATTTTTTTTTATTTTTTGTAACTTAGTTCTTTTTTATTTTTTGTACTTGAGTTGGTTTATTTAATTGTATTTATTTGTAGGTATTGTATTTAATTAATTTCTTGATAGTGTAGTGTTAGGTTTAATTGTAACTTAAGTTAGGATTTATTTTACAGGTAATTTTGTAATTATTTTAACTAGGTAACTATTAAATAGTTATGAACTATTTAATAGCTATTGTACCTGGTTAAAATAAATACAAAGTTGCCTGTAAAATAAATATTAATCCTAAAATAGCTACAATATGATTATAATTTATATTGTAGCTATATTAGGGTTTATTTTACAGGTAAGTATTTAGCTTTAAATAGGAATAATTTATTTAATAAGAGTTAATTTATTTCGTTAGATTTAAATTATATTTAATTTAGGGGGGTGTTAGTGTTAGGGTTATACTTAGCTTTAGGGGTTAATCCATTTATTACAGTAGCGGCGAGATTCGGTCGGCAGATTAGGGGTTAATAATTGAAGTTAGGTGTCGGCGATGTTAGGGAGGGCAGATTAGGGGTTAATACTATTTATTATAGGGTTATTGAGGCGGGAGTGAGGCGGATTAGGGGTTAATACATTTATTATAGTAGCGGTGAGGTCCGGTCGGCAGATTAGGGGTTAATAATTGTAGGTAGGTGGCGGTGACGTTTGGGGTGGCAGATTAGGGGTTAATAAATATAATATAGGGGTCGGCGGTGTTAGGGGCAGCAGATTAGGGGTTCATAGGGATAACGTAGGTTGCGGCGGTGTACGGAGCGGCAGATTTTAATAGAGTGGCGGCGATGTGGGGGGGCCTCGGTTTAGGGTTGCATAGGTAGTTTATGGGTGTTAGTGTACTTTAGAGCACAGTAGTTAGGAGTTTTATGAACCGGCGTTAGCCCATAAAGCTCTTAACTCCTGTCTTTTCTCTGCGGCTGGAGTTTTGTCGTTAGATTTCTAATGCTCACTTCAGCCAAGACTCTAAATACCAGCGTTAGAAAGATCCCATTGAAAAGATAGGCTACGCAATTGGCGTAGGAGGATCTGCGGTATGGAAAAGTCGCGGCTGCAAAGTGAGAGTTAGACCCTTTCCTGACTGACTCTAAATACCAGCGGTAGCCCAAAACCAGCGTTAGGAGCCTCTAACACTGGTTTTGACAGGTAACGCCAAACTCTAAATCTAGCCGTTTGTATTTACAGGGCATAATGCACGGAGCTCCGGTTTTACACTGCACTCATGGCAGCTTCTGGCTCCGCCCCCCATCATTGTGCTTTTTATTTTATTTTTACTCAGTAAGAAGAGAGATTCTTGCAGGAACAAAAGTAAGATGAGGAAACTAGAAAATGTGTTACTGCTTAGTATTTATTAATATATTGTTATATTTATAGATGTTTAGTTCACTTGATGATGATGATGAATTTGAAAGAGGTGTGACTGTTGCTTTGCCTTTTTATTATTATAGACACTAGCAACTGATGTTACTTACGGTTATATTACGGTTGTAATATTTGTTGTGCGTCTGAGCGTTTAGTGGTCAAGTTGTCAATTGAGTTTTCTCATTTTTATAATGATATAATTAGTTCTATTGAGGATTGTTTGCTATGTATTAATGTCATAATATTTTAGCTTCAAATGAGTCCGTCTTATTTGCTGGATTGTCCTCACCTTTAGGTCATTTCTAGTCCTTTTAAATTCCATAGATCTTTCTCTCAATCTTCCCAGCTGACCTGCAAAGACTCATTCTTGTGCTTTGTTATTTAAATCAGAGCTGTGATATCTCATTGTGTATGTTGCAAAGAAAACACAAGCTCTGATGTAGCTTTGTTTGTCTTCATTTATCTTGTGCTTCTTGATAGGAACTTACACTTCAAAAGCTGGATGATTTCGTACCTGTCAAGTAGCTCCAAGTTTTAAGATGATTTGGGTCAGTTGTGACTATTAACAGACGCTACTAGTGATTTGTACTCCTGTCTGTATCTATTAAAAACAGTACTACAAATCCACAGATGCTTTAGGAGGTTGACAGAGCATACTTACAATATCTCTGTGATTAGATAAGTTCAGATAAAAAGTAGCATTTGTGGAATATTTTTTGTATAATAAGGATGTAGTATAAAGATTTTAGGTGACCTTCAAAGCACTAAGATTGATGTACATGCTTTATACCCTGTGATAGAAGTTCTTGATACTTAAACATTTTGTGCTTTTAGATACATGAGATTATCCTGAACATTTGTGAGACACCCAACCATCACTGATATTGCACTTGGATAAAATAAGCAAAAAGCGCGCCTTAAAGCAATGCCAAATGCATATTAATAAGATATTGATTGTTTAAATCTTCTAAAGAACCTTTGATTAAAGAAAGGATATGTATCTTTTGGTAAACTAAATTACCCATGTTACCCTGTTTCTTTTACAAATTCCTACTGTGTTACACAACATGCAGACCCCAGACTGCTCTGTCACATATTAGCAGTTCATTGAATGTTCCTTACAAAAGTTTAATTTGAAGGCAGCATGTGTTAAAAAAGACAAAAAACACAACAACCTTTTTTTGGTGGAGGTTCTGCATAATTTTTATGACTACTTTTTCGCCTAGCCCATTATTGGTTAAGTGAAAAAGCCTACAATACATGAATCAGCCATCATCAAATTGAAATTAGCCATCATTATCTACTTTTTTATTTGGCCGCATATTATGTGCCTCAGTAAAGATCTTTTGAAAATCTTGAAAATCCTGCAATACACCAGTTTCTTTTTGCTGATTTATCTTACACTAATTTGAGTATATTTTGTTATGGATTGCATTAGGGTAGCAAATGAAAAAAAATATTCTGAAATACATATAATATATTAATATGTTCACTTGTTAATCCTGATGGATCGGAAACAAGGCCAAATATAGAAATGTTATATTGTTTTTGTTATAGATCAGCAATACACATTATAGTAGATCTATCATATTCTACTCACCACACTAAGATGAAAATCTTACCACAGTAGTATGAAATGTTTACACTGCAGTAAATATATCTTAGTTGCTTAAATACTTTTTTTATTAATACTCCCTTATACAGTTACCTCCAATTTTGATCTATCTGGATCTGGAACTTAAATTATGTTGTTAATAATTTTGTTTCATATGTTGCTTCTGTAGTTATTCTGCTCCTATAGAGCACATACATGCAGGGCACTTTTAAGAAACCAGTAGAAGGTTAAAGGGACAGTCTACACCACAATTTTTTATTGTTTTAAAAGATAGATAATCCCTTTATTACACATTCCCCAGTTTTGCATAACCAACACAGTTATAATAATATACTTTTAACCACTGTGATTATCTTGTATCTAAGCTTCTGCAAACTGCCCCCTTATTTCAATTCTTTTGACAGACTTGCAGTCTAGCCAATCAGTGCCTGCTCCCAGATAACTTCACGTGCACGAGCACAGTGTTATCTATAGGAAATACATGAACTAGCACCCTCTAGTGGTGAAAAACTGTTAAAATGCATTCTGAAAAGAGGTGGCCTTCAAGGTCTAAGAAATTAGCATATGAACCTCCTAGGTTAAGCTTTCAACTAATAATACCAAGAGAACAAAGCAAAATTGGTGATAAAAGTAAATTGGAAAATTGTTTAAAATGACATGCTCTATCTGAATCATGAAAGTTTATTTTTGCCTAGACACTCCCTTTAATCAGCTATTGTTCAGCAAAACATATTCTATAGCAATTGCAAGACAAAGGAAAAAGTATTGCACTATGACAGCAACATATACTGTATGTACTTTATATAAAATTTCTGACACTGGAGGCTTTGTAGTACATACAGATGGTAAGATTACAATGAACATTCTCCTAAATTACATGTATTAATGGTTTTAGATTTTATAAACAAATGTTATGCTGCAGTTTATTTTTTAGTAAATAGTGCATAGTAAAATCTCAAAGAACTCTGCAGTGAGTTCCCCATTTTTATCAGATGAAGCTGTTCATCTGGGCCTCGATTCGATATACAGTGTCGCCCGCAGAAGCCGGTGACGCCAAAATTTGAGCGGGTTTGGTATCCTATATACGGCGTAACCTAGAAGTTACGCTCATATATATCTGCCTTCGCCCGTAGTTTTATGGGCCATAGGCAGGTATACCAAACCCGCGCAGTTTGGTGTCCAATATACAGCGTAAGGACTTACGTGGCGAAAATTGAGAAATTTTACTCCATTTTCATCTTGCAGCCGTAGTAAGCCTTATGTTGTCTATTAGAGCCCCGTAACTCCCTAAACTACCTGCAAAATAAAACCTAACACCTAACGCATGCGCAATATCTATCTATCTACCTGTAAACCGTGAACTACTAATAAAACCTAACACCTAACGCATGTGCAATGTCTATCTACCTGTCAACCGCGATCCCCCGCCGCAATCCCTAATAAAGTATTTAACCCCTAAACCGCCGCTCCCGGACCCCGCACCCACTTACATTAAAAGTATAACTCCCTAATGTGATCCCCCTACACCATCGCCAGCTACATTACATACCCCTAATGTGAGCTCCTACCCCACCGCCAGCTATATTAAATGTATTAACCCCTAATCTAATCCCCCTACACCGCCGCCAGCTATATTAAATTAATTAACCCCTAATCTAATCCCCCTACACCGCCGCCAGCTATATTAAATTAATTAACCCCTAATCTAATCCCCCTACACCGCCGCCAGCTATATTAAATTAATTATCCCCTAATCTAATACCACTACACCGCCGCCAGCTATATTAAATACATTAACCCATAATCTAATCCCCCTAAAGTAATCACCTCTATTATCAGCCCTTAAAAGGGCTTTTTTCATGACATTACCCCAAAAAAACAGCTCTATTGCCAGCCCTTTAAAGGAGTTTTTGCGGGGCACGCCCCAAAGAAATCAGCTTTTTTACCAGCCCTTGAAAGGGCTTTTTGCGGGGCATTGTCACAAAGTAATCAGCTCTTTTGCATCTAATCTAAATCCCCCTTCACCGCCGCCACCTATAATAAATGTATTACCCCCTAATCTAATCCCCCTACACCGCCGCCAGCTATATTAACTATATTAACCCTAATTATATTGGGGTTAATATATAGTTAATATCGTTATTATATTATATATATATTAAGCATAATAACCCTATCTAACTCTAAAATCCCTAACTAAATTCTTATTAAAATAAATCTAATTAATATTAATATTATTAATTAAAATATTCCTATTTAAATCTAAATACTTACCTATAAAATAAACCCTAAGATAGCTACAATATAATTAATAATTACATTGTAGCTATTTTAGGGTTTGTATTTATTTTACAGGTAACTTGGTATTTATTTTAACTAGGTACAATAGCTATTAAATAGTTAATAACTATTTAATAGCTACCTAGTTAAAATAATTACCAATTAACCTGTAAAATAAATCCTAACCTAGGTTACAAATACACCTACACTATCAATAAATTAAATAAACTACAAATATCTAAACTAAACTAAAATTAAATACACTAAACTAAATTACAAAAAAACAAACACTAAATTACAAAAAATAAAAAAAGATTACAAGAATGTTAAGCTAATTATACCTATTCTAAGCCCCCTAATAAAATAACAAAGCCCCCAAAATAAAAAAAATTTCCCTACCCTAATCTAAATTACAAAAGTTAACAGCTCTATTACCAGCCCTTAAAAGGGCCTTTGTGGGGCATGCCCCAAAGAAATCAGCTCTTTTGCCTGTAAAAAACAACAACACCCCCCCCATTACAACCCACCACCCACATACCCCTATTCTAACCCACCCAATCCCCCCTTAAAAACCTAAGTCTAACCCCCAAGTGCTCCTTACCTGTCCTGAAGACCGGCGGAGAAGGTCCTGTTCCAGGCAGAGATGTCTTTTTCCAGGCGGCGACCTCTTCTTCTTCCAGGATACAGCCGGGGCGGAGCGGAGGAGTTGAAGACTGATGATCGCGGAGCTGAAGACCGTCCATCTGGAACTGAAGACCGGCGATGCTGGAACTGAAGATCGGCGACGCTGGAACCGAAGACCTCTGGAATGGAAGACCGGAGCCGGAACGTGGAGGATCCTCTTCATACGATCGCCGCCGTACACTGAATAGGAATTCAAGGTACGCGATTAAAAATGGCGTCCCTTGAATTCCTATTGGCTGATTTGAGCCTTCAAATTAAAATCAGCCAATCGGATGCAAGCTACTTTAATTCTATTGGCTGATTTGAATAGCCAATAGAATAAGAGCTACTGTAATTCTATTGGCTGATTAGAATAGCTAATGGCTGTTCAAATCAGCCAATAGAATTAAAGTAGCTTGCATCCGATTGACTGATTTGAATTTGAAGGCTCAAATCAGCCAATAGGAATTCAAGGGACACCATTTTTAATCGCGTACCTTGAATTCCTTTTCAGTGTACGGCGGCGATCGTAATGGGGGGGGTTGTTTTTTTTTACAGGCAAAAGAGCTGATTTCTTTGGGGCATGCCCCACAAAAGGCCCTTTTAAGGGCTGGTAATAGAGCTGTTAACTTTTGTAATTTAG
Source organism: Bombina bombina (assembly GCF_027579735.1). Classification (NCBI taxonomy): domain Eukaryota; kingdom Metazoa; phylum Chordata; class Amphibia; order Anura; family Bombinatoridae; genus Bombina; species Bombina bombina. The sequence goes on from NC_069504.1 coordinate 365,259,677, forward strand.
ATTAGGGTAGGGAATTTTTTTTATTTTGGGGGGCTTTGTTATTTTATTAGGGGGCTTAGAATAGGTGTAATTAGCTTAAAATTCTTGTAATCTTTTTTTATTTTTTGTAATTTAGTGTTTGTTTTTTTTTTTGTAATTTAGTTTAGTGTATTTAATTGTAGTTTAGTTTAGATATTTATAGTTTATTTAATTTATTGATAGTGTAGGTGTATTTGTAACTTAGGTTAGGATTTATTTTACATGTAAATTGGTAATTATTTTAACTAGGTAGCTATTAAATTGTTATTAACTATTTAATAGCTATTGTACCTAGTTAAAATAAATACCAAGTTACCTGTAAAATAAATATAAACCCTAAAATAGCTATAATGTAATTATTAATTACATTGTAGCTATCTTAGGGTTTATTTTATAGGTAAGTATTTAGATTTAAATAGGAATATTTTAATTAATAATATTAATATTAATTAGATTTATTTTAATAAGAATTTAGTTAGGGATGTAGAGTTAGATAGGGTTATTATACTTAATATATATATAATATAATAACGATATTAACTATATTAACCCTAATATAATTAGGGTTAATATAGTTAATATATATAATATATTAACTATATTAACTATATTAACCCTAATATAATTAGGGTTAATATAGTTAATATAGCTGGCGGCGGTGTAGGGGGATTAGATTAGGGGTTAATCTATTTAATATAGGTGGCGGCGGGGTAGGGGGATTAGATTAGGGTTTAATCTATTTAATATAGCTGGCGGCGGTGTAGGGGGATTAGATTAGGGGTTAATCTATTTAACATAGGTGGCGGCGGCGTAGGGGGATTAGATTAGGGGTTATTTAATATAGGTGGCGGCTGTGTAGGGGGATTAGATTAGGGGTAATACATTTATTATAGTGGCGGCGGTGTAGGGGGATTTAGATTAGATGCCCCACAAAAAGCCCTTTTAAGGGCTGGTAAAAGAGCTGATTTCTTTGGGGCATGCCCCGCAAAAAGCCCTCTTAAGGGCTGGCAATAGAGCTGTTACTTTGGGGCAATGTCACGCAAAAGGCCCTTTTAAGGGCTGGTAATAGAGGTGATTGCTTTAGGGGGATTAGATTAGGGGTTAATGTATTTAATATAGCTGGCGGCGGTGTAGGGGGATTAAATTAGGGGTTAATTAATTTAATATAGCTGGCAGCAGTGTAGGGGGATTAAATTAGGGGTTAATAATTTTAATATAGCTGGTGGCGGGGTAGGAGCTCACATTAGGGGGTAGGTAATATAGATAGCGGTGGTGTAAGGGGCTCAGATTAGGGGGTAGGTAATATAGATGGCAGTGGTGTAGGAGCTCACATTAGGGGGTAATATAGATAAAATAGGTAGCGGCTGTGTAGGGGGCTCACATTAGGGGGTAATATAGATAAAATAGGTAGCAGCGGTGTAGGGGGCTCACATTAGGGGGTAATATAGATAAAATTGGTAGCGGCGGTGTAGGGGGCTCACATTAGGGGTTAATATAGATAAAATAGGTAGTGGCGGTGTAGGAGGCTCACATTAGGGGGTAATATAGATAAAATAGGTAGCGGCGGTGTAGGGGGCTCACATTAGGGGGTAATATAGATAATGTAGGTGGCGGCAGGGTCCAGGAGCGGCGGTTTAGGGGTTAATAACTTTATTAGGTGCAGCGGGGGGCGGGAGCGGCGGTTTAGGGGTTAATACATGTATTATTATTAGGAGTACAGGTGATTTAATAACTTAGTCAGGTTTTTATGCGGCGGCAGTTTCTAAAGTGCCGTAAGTCACTGGCGACTCCAGAAATTTGTACTTACGCAGATTTCTGGACATCGCTGGTTTGTGAGACTTACAGTACTTTAGCCTCTGACGGCGCCGTATATGGGATAACTTGAGTTGCGAGCTGAAACTACGAGCGGCGGTTTCCACGCTTGCGCCGAAACCTGCGCCATATATCTGATCGCGCCCCTGGTGTCTAATGCAAGTAATTCAATAACCTCTGAGATAGCACTGTAAAATTTAGTGAATCTGCTCAGTTGAATTGTATAAGAATTGAACTATTTTTGTCACTGGAGATTTTTTGAATCTTAATAAATCTGTGACTGCTGTAATTATATAAACTTTAAGGCAGTGTTAATGTTAGTTAAAATCCATATTCGGACAGTAAAATTTTACTTAAAGCAATAGTCTAGTCAAAATTAAACTTTCATGATTCAGATAGAGCAGGCAATTTTAAAATTTACTCCTATTATCAATTTTTCTTTGTTCTCTTGAGATCTGTATTTGAAAAAGCAAGCATGTAAGCATTGTAGCCAGCCCATTTTTAGTTCAGCACCTGGGTAGCACTTTCTGATTGGTGTCTAAATGTATCCACCAATCAGCAAGTGCTACCCAGGTCTGAACCAAAAATTTTCCGGCTACTAACTTTACATTCAAATAAAGATACCAAGAGAACGAAGAAAAATTGATAATAGGAGTAAATTAGAAAGTTGCTTTAAATTGCCTGCTTTATTTGAATCATGAAAGTTTAATTTTGACTAGACTATTGCTTTAATGTTAAAATAATGTTGCAGTCAATTGTAGTGTTTAGTTGAAATAAATAGATCTAGAATCAAACACATCTTTCTCTATTCTTCAGTTCTTTGCTAATGCAGCAATTAATAGATATTTTAAAATTGTGAAAATGATGCATACATTATAGGATCCAGAAGCCAGTCATAAGTGATTACAAATTGATGCATTTAAGGATTGTTAGAGAAAGGTCTATATGAAGAAAGGTAATAAAGCTGTTTTTTTCTGCAATCATTTAAGGTATGTCTGTTTTTTCTTTCTTTTTTTTTTTCTAAAAATTGAACAAAGAAAGCCAGGGAATGCTTGACAATAACAGAAGAAAGGGAGTTAAACACTATACATTATAAATACTATGAAAAAGATTTTGCCGTCACCATAGAAATAGGCCTACACAGGGAATGTTTAAAAAAAGAAAATATCAAACTGTCGCTATCAGAAAATATTAATATTCTTTTTTTCTTATCTTGTAAAATAATGTCATAACATTAAATTTTAGTGAAATGCTTGACCCGCTGTCTTTAAAATTAGGGAGAACCTTACTCAAACAGATGAACCCACTCCCAACATACTCTAAAACATTCCAAAATAAAAGAATGAACTATTGTTCAGACATTCTGGCAATCATATGACTAAAGATACTGATTGGGTCAGTACTTTAACAATGTATTATTAACCTTAACACTGCAAACACATAGCATATTTAAAACCATGAACAACACCATTGAAGTAAGACAACACCATTGAAGTAAGACAACACCATTGAAGTAAGACAACACCATTGAAGTAAGACAACACCATTGAAGTAAGACAACACCATTGAAGTAAGACAACACCATTGAAGTAAGATACCATTTTAATCAACCAAGCAACATGGATGTACCAGCTATATTTGGCTTCTCCAGCACCGCTCCACAAAACCCTATCCTAAGGAGCAACCTACAAGCTACAACCGCCCTGCCCTCCCACAGGAGACTATCAACATCACACACCCTGGCAACAATAAAAAAATAGAAAGAATGTAGCCCCCTAAGAAAGATTACAAGGACAATCTTATTTTTATGTACACCATTCCCCTCAGCAAAATTTCCCATCTGGCAGATCCTCCAAATCAGGATGTTGAATCACCTCACCTTTAGCTCTATGGACAAAGTATCTAATCATCTTATTGATGCTTCTGTTACTGTTAACCTGGAACTCATGCTGCACACCAGAACAACTTAGGAATTATATCAGAGCAATTTAACATTAACGGCTAGATTACAAGTGGAGTGCGTATTACCGTGCACCCGTAAATGGACAAATTCGACCCGTTTATGGACGCACAATAAATTACAAGTTGCTGGTTATTGCTACTGCAAGATCATAGTAGCAATTAGCGCTGAGAAAATTAAACAGAGATGAAATGTAAGCTTTTTTTAAAAAAATTAAAAACTACACAAACCAGTTTTTAGTGGTTAAAAGTGGCACTGAAAAGTGTGTGTTCCCTGTAAATATATATGTGTATGCTTATATACATATATATTTATGTGCTAATATGTGCATATACATATATTAACACATAAATATATATGTATATAAGCATATACATATATATTTAACATTTGCTGTCCATTGCTGCACGACTTACCCGATTTGTTGCGCTAGGTTCTCATGCTGTGTCCGATGGCATGAGAATGAGGCTCCCATTTGAGCCTATGGAAGCTAGCTCTCGTGAGCACAAAGCTTCTGTAAGGAGGTTATTAGAAGTTGTTTAACACTACAAGTTTGTTAGCAATAATGATCAATTTATATTGTCACAATTATCTATGAATCAAGTTCTGAATAATACAGTTAAGCATGAGCTGTGAGGTAAGCAATATATTAAGCTTTTAAAGGTTTCTAGTAGTTTTGTGACAGGGATGTATATCAGTATATGGACAGGGAACCTCCTTGTCTTAATCTAGCCCCTACGGTAATCACAGAGTTAATGTTAGAACTCTGTAATCAATCCGATGGGCATGTGAGTCTTACCTACAATCCTAGGTGGAAACTGGTTTACCCCAGAGATGGTAGTGAGGGTAACGTTTGTGCAGGTTGTCAGGATAGACTCTAGGAGAATGACCCATAGCGCTTCCAAGCAAACAGAGGGAGAAGGGCTATGGCTGTATCTGATGACGTCACCCGCCTTCCGTGCAGGTGACTGGATCACTGGATGCGGCAGAGAAGTAGGCTTCACAAAGGTACCATAACAAGTACAAAATGCAGCTTAATGTGTTGGGTTGAGCAGGAAACAACCCAGGCGGCTAGAGGGAAAGACAGAGGAATAAGAAGAGCTTCCTCTATGCTTCAATATACCAGCAATGACTGGTAGAAGGCGGAGGCTTAAATAGTGGTAGGTGGAATGTTGTTAAAGGGCCAACAGGACCTGACATAGCCCCCCACACAAGGAACCAATGCAAGGTTCGAGGCCTATCAGGATTCCGGCGATGGAACACTGAAACGAGTCTAGGTGCGGATAGGTTTGTGGCTGGTTCCCAGGAATCATCTGCATGTCCGTAGCCAGTCCGATGCACCAAATAGTAGAGTTGTCCTTGGTGTCTTCGGAAGTCAAGAATACTATGTACCTCATACTGGGGCCCAGGGTCAATCTGAGAGGCTGCCTGGGGGTCCACAGATAAGGTGGCATCAGAGTAACATGGTTTCACTAGGGACACATGGAACGTTGGGTGTATTCGATATGATGTGGGCAACCGAAGCGTAACAGTAGACGGGTTCAGGATAGAGACAATGGGGAATCGTCCAATGAACAATCTATTAAACTTTCGACAAGGGCTATGCAACTTAAGATTCTTTGTAGACAACCAAACAAGCTGTCCGACAGTATAAGAAGGTTGTTTGTGATGTCTTAAATTGTAGAACTTCTTTTGAGATGTCTGAGCTCGTTTTATATTTTCGGAGACAGAGGTAAAGACCTGTGAGATCTCGTTTACTAGATCATTTACAAGGTGAATCGACCGTGGGCAGGAGGTTGAAACGTGAGTGTATACCATAGTTGATGAAGAAAGGGGTGTAGTCAGTGGATGAATTAACGGAGTTATTATAGGCAAATTCTGCAAGGGCTAAGTAAGATGCCCATGAATCCTGGTGTTGGGAGCAGTAACACCTGAGGTATTGCTTGAGCCACTGGTAAGTTCGCTCCATCTGCCCATTGGTCTATATGAAGGGCTTCACACATCTTCCTCCAGAACCTTGATGTGAATTGGGTCCCCCTATCACTAAGCACTGTAGTAGGTAACCCATGGAGATGTACAATCTCCTTAATGAACATGTCTGATGTCTGAGAGGAAGTAGGTAAATTCTTAGCAGGTATGAAGTGGGCCATCTTTGAAAAGACATCCACAACAACAAATATGGTGGTGTAGGTTGATGAGAGTGGTAGATCAACTATGAAGTCCATAGAAATCATCTTCCAAGGACCTTCAGGTACTGTAAGGGGTTGGAGTAAAAGACTGGATGTCTATGAGAGTGTTTGGAGGTCTCACAAACTGAACAACATTTTACATGATTTTCCACAGTTTTATACATGTTGGGCCACCAGAAGGATCGGTGTAAATGTTCAAAAGTCTTTAGTGTTCCCAAGTGACATACCAAGGGTGAGTTATGTATTTCTCTAAGAACCTGAGGACGCAAAGGACTAGGTATGAAAAGTCTTTGTTGGTGGAACAAGAGTCCTTGGTGATCAGGCTGTAATTTATCGAGTGGCTTTTCAGGTTCAGCTGCTTGGGCTGCCTTGATCATAGGAGTCAGAGAGGTGAGGAACACAATGAAACAATGTTTTGGTACGACGGAGGATGGAGTATTATTATAAGATGGCTTGATATTCATCCATGAGAGTACGTCCACTTTCCCATTCTTGCTACCAGGGCAATAGGTTATAACGTAATGGAACCTGGAAAAGTACAGACTCCAGCAGAGTTGTCTGGAAGAGAGAGTTCTATTGGACTGTAGAAACTGGAGATTCTTGTGATCTGTATAGATCACAATGGGGTGAGATGCTCCTTCAAGCAGATGCTGCCAGTGATCAAAGGAGCACTTGATGGCAAGAAGTTCTTTTTTACCCACTGGGTAATTTACCTCAGCAGGACTCATCAGTCGGGAGAAGAAAGAGACTGGATGCAGAAGTTCCTTGAAATACTTATTCTGGGAGAGTATTGCTCCAATGGTGTACTCAGAGGCGTCCACCTCCAGGATTAATTGGTGATCAGCATCTGGAAATTGTAGAATAGGTGCACTTGTGAATTTGATCTTAAGTTGCTCAAAACATGATTGAGCTAGTGGTGACCAAAGAAAAGGCGTGTGTAACTTTGTTAAATCTGATAAAGGCTTTGCTATAGAGGCAAAATGAGGTATGAATCTCCTATAAAAATGAGCAAAACCAAGAAATCTTTGGATTTCCTTTTTTGTTTTGCAGTTGGGGCCAATCTCTTATAGCCTTGACTTTGGTACTCTCCATGTTAATACCATCAAGGATTATGTGGTAGCCCAGGAATGATATTATCTTGGGAGTCAAATATGCACTTTTCTAGTTTGACATATAGACTATTCTGTCATAGTCTTGTAAGTACAGTTTTAACATGTTCTCTATGTTCTTCTATAGAGTTGGAATAGATTAGAATGTCGTCCAGATAGACAACAAGGAAAACATCTAAGATGTCATGAAATATGTCATTAATTAGACTTTGAAATGTCGCTGGAACATTACAAAGACAAAATGGCATTACAATATATTCAAAAAGACCTCCTAAATGCAGTAAGCCATTCATCTCCAGCTCTCATTCTAATGAGGTTGTAAAATAAATACAAACTTGCCTGTAAAATAAATATAAACCCTAAGATAGCTACAATGTAACTATTAGTTATATTGTAGCTATCTTAGGGTTTATTTTATAGGTAAGTATTTAGTTTTAAATAGGAATTATTTAATTAATGATAGTAATATTTATTTAGATATATTTAAATTATATTTTAGTTAGGGGGTGTTAGGGTTAGGGTTAGACTTAGGTTTAGTGGTTAATAAATTTAATATAGTTGCGGCGGTGTCGGGCGGCAGATTAGGGGTTAATAAGTATAATGTAGGTGGTGGCGGTATGGGGGGCAGATTAGGGGTTAATAAGTATAATGTAGGTGGCGGCAGTGAAGGGGGCGGCAGATTCGGGGTGTTTAGACTTGGGGTACATGTTAGGTGTAAACATTCCTATAGGAATTAATGGAAAATCGGGCAGCAGCAAACTTAAGCTTTCGCTGCTTTCCAACTCCTATTGATTCCTATGGCATCCGCTGACTCCAGGGCGGCGGCTTGAAAACCAGGTACACTGGGCCGGAATATTGCCGAGCGTACCTGGTAGACATTTGATAACTAGCAAAAGTAGTCAGATTGTGCCAAACTTGCATTCGGAACATCTGTAGTGACGTAAGCATCGATCTGTGTTGGACTGAGTCCGGCGGATCGTATCTTACGTCACCAAATTCTACTTTTGCCGGTTTGTAGGGTTTGATAACTAAGGCAAATCAAGCTCGCCACAAATACGCTGCGGAATTCCATTGTATTTGCGGTTGACGGCTTGATAAATACATGCCATAGATTAGATGTGAAGTTACGTGGCCTAGGGTTATAACATGAAGGGAAAGATATACTTAAGTTTACCCAATCAATACTGGGTTTATGCTTTTTAAGCCAATTCATGCCGAATACAATTTCATACATAGGTGATGATATCACATCAAATACTATTTCCTCCGTATGTCCAGAATGTGTGGAAAGTGTGAGTGGGATAGTTTGGTGTCTGATAGGACTTGATGTTAAGAGAGTACCATCAATGTCTTTCACAGAGACTGGTTTATGCTTAGTGAGTATAGGTATTTTATTAATTTTTACAAAGTGTTGATCAACGAAATTGCCACATGATCCCGTGTCAATGATAGCTTCAGAGCTGGTCATGTGATGTTCCCAATTTAAGGAAAGGGGTAGTAAGATATAAGGGGATTTAGTAGTTTGTTTTGTTGGACTGACATTTAGATTAAGTAGCTTACCAGGTTTATTTCTTGAAAGGATTGGGCATTCTTTCACTTCATGGTTTGATGAGGCACAGTACATACATAAGTACATTGATTTTCTCCTAGACTTCTCCTGAGGGGATAGGGGACCCTTTATGAAGACTATTTCCATAGGCTGGAGATAATCCTTTGAGCCTTGTGGTGTAGGTATAGCAACTATTTTGGGAAGGGTTTTTTCTGAGCGTCTCTCCCTGAGCCTTCTATCAATACTAATAGTTAGATTGAACATTTCTTCCAATGATTCAGGAAATCTTGTGCAAGACAGCTTGTCTTTAATCTCCTCTGAGAGTCCTAGACGGAACTGGTTCTTTAATGAAATGGTATTCCATTGGGAATCACTTGCAGATATTTTGAACTGGGTGATATAAGTTTCAACAGGATTTTTTGTTTGTTTAAGAGACCTTAAGGTGTTTTCTGCCATGATCTGCTTATAGGGGTCATCATAAAGTATTGAAATCTCAGTGAAAAACAAGTCCAGTGATCCTAGTATGGCATCTTGTGGTTCATAGAACATGTCAGCCCAGGCCCTAGATTCTCCACTAAGATAAGATATGACAGTGAGTACTCTTATTTTATCATTAGGTTTTTGGCTTGAGATCAAACATTAACTGACAGGCATTCTTAAATTCATGAAATTGGGAGCGGTTTCCTGAAAATTTCTCAGAGGGGGAAACCTGGGGCTCTAGGTGATGTTCAGATGTAGTAGGTTTAGCAGATAGTACATCTCTTAAAGAAGCCTTAACTGCTTGATTTTCTACCTGCAGTTCATGAAAGGAGTTAACAAGGATCCATTATGTATAAGATTAAACAGAACATACCTTTTTTAGGATATTCTGAAAATAGAGAAGTTTGCAAACACTTTATGGCTAATATATTATGTAAGGAGGTTGTTAGAAGTAGTTTCACACTACAAGTTTGTTAGCAATAATGCTCAATTATATTATATTGTCACAATTATCTATGAATCAAGTTCTGAATGATACAGTTAAGCATGAGCTGTGAGGTAACCAATATATTAAGCTTTTAATAGTTTCTAGTAGTTTTGGGACAGGGAGGTATCCCAGTATATGGACAGGGAAACCTCCTTGTCTTAATCAACCCCCTCCGGTAATCACAGAGTTAATGTTAGAACTCTGTGATCAATCCGTGTGGCATGTGAGTCTTACCTGCAATCCTAGGTGGAAACTGGTCTACCCCAGAGATGGTAGTGAGGGTAACGTTTGTGCAGGTAGTCAGGATAGACTCTAGGAGAATGACCCATAGCGCTTCCAACACACAGAGGGAGAAGTGCTGCTGCTGTATCTGATGACGTCAACCGCCTTCCGTGCAGGTGATTGAAACATTGGATGTGGCAGAGAAGTAGGCTACACAAAGATACCGTAACAAGTACAAAATGCAGCTTAAGGTGCTGGTTTGAGCAGGAAACAACCCAGGTGGCTAGAGGGAAAGACAGATTCCTCTATGCTTCAATATACCAGCAATGACTGGAAGAAGGTGGAGGCTTAAATAGTGGTAGGTGGAATGTTGTTAAAGGGCCAGTAGAACCTGACAGCTTCCATGCAATGTGAACGCAAGGTCATGTTCACATTGCACCTAACTTGTAATGCCAGAGCATATTTACGAACGCTGGTATTACTAAGTGGAGTGCAAACATCTTCCTTGCAAAAGCAATAATTTGCATGCCACTTGTAATTAATACCAACAAACCTCTCTTTACTAACTTAACCAACTCCCTTTGCAACAAATAACACAAATCATTAGAATTCACATATCTGCTTGAATTAATCCACAAACTCCAACAATACTTGCCCTGGGCAAGTAATGTTGAAAACCAGGATGCAAACCACTTTCTTTCATTGTTGCCTCTCTCCTGCCCTAGTATACATAGATGTGCCCAGATATTCAGAATCAAAGCAGGCATTAAAACAAAGAAAACATTCACAATTCTAACTCAGGCTGAACATATAAATGAAAACGTATATAATTCCAGGTCCCTACACTCTTTATCACACTCATTAAAAACCGAAAGAAGAAGCCTCAGTAGCAGTCAGGAAGGTGAACATGAATGGGAGCATGAGGGAGGCTGCAATAACATCTGATGTTGAGACGGGGGACAGTATGGGTGGGAAGACTGCATCTGTGAAAGGTGGGGGCAGAAAAAGGCTGTTTTTTGAGACTGCGTAGGTCATGGAGTGAGTAGGTGTCATATCCTGTAATATACCTTTAAGATTAACCCTCCCACAATTGGTTTCCTCTCTATATCAGCTGTGTTTCACTTCCAAACATTGCTTGATTATTTTGCAAGTATTTTGCTATTTACATTGAGCTCTCTTTCTCCTTGGATGCTACGTTTTTGCAGATCCTCATCAACTTACCTTCATACGCTACTCTAAACTCAAAATTATATGGACATCAAGTGTGGAGCTGCGCTCTAAGTATTTTGTCTTCTTTTAGTTATTTTTTCGTATCAGCATTTTAGGACTGCACCTGTCTCATTCAGCTGCTACTATTTTTCCTCTGTTCCTTGCTGTGGGATTGCCTGGTGTCTCCTCCTCTGTACCTCCGCTCACTGCAGCGTTCCGCTCTAGCTCCTCCCCAAACAATTCTCAGATCATTGTGTTCACGGACATCTCATACCAGCGTTACATTCCGGTAAGCTGTTTGAAGATATTCATTTGCTCTCATGTTGTTATTTATGAAGTCAGTACTTTACCAGGACACTTTTGTTATAGCTATTGATACTTTATTACCGTACTTCCTTCAACATTGTTATTAATGAATACTGATGAAACCCTATTTACTGATCTAGTAAATTGTTCTCTGATCTAAAAATGACCAGTTCATATGTCTCAAACCTCAGTATAAATTGTTTTAGATTTGAAGAGATTATCTGTAAATATAAAGATATACAAACTGCAGATTTTTAGTACTCATCACAACTTTAGGTATTGTTTTAATGTTGAGTTCTAAATACAGCTACACATTTAAATTAGGGTTGCACCGATACCGATACTAGTATCGGTATCGGTACCGATACCAAGTACTTGCATGAGTACTTGTACTCGTGCAAATGCACCGATACTTAAACCGATACCTCCACTTACTACCCATATGCTATCTTGTGGTGTTTTTTTCAAACTGCATGTTCCCATTTTATTTAAAGCTGGAGTGGAGACTAAACTAAAAATTGTTTACTACTGTTCTGCCAATACAAATTGTTCTTATTTGTATTATTGTAGGAGAGATCACTGTACCTCGTTCAGACAAACCCCTGAAGTACTGGGCAGTTAATAAACTGTGATTTCCAGCTCTGGCTAAAATGGCCCAAAAATATCTTTCTGCCCCATGCAGAAGTGTGGAAAGTTGAACCTCCTTACTGATAGCAAGAACAGACTTATAGCTGAACATGCAGAGATGCTTCTGTTCTGTTCCTTAAAAAGAACTTGCCACTAACTTTTGAAAAATTATTCTAATTGCTAGATTGCCTTTTATACTGCTAGTTCTCATCTTGCACAATTATGTTCAAAACATACTGTACTCTGAGGAACATCTTAGCTTATATAATTGCAGGAAGAGTACTCATAGGAAAAATTATGTTAATCCCAATGAACACTCATCCTGCAATTATAGGACTAGATTTAGATTACATTTGATTGGTAAATTTTACCAATGCTCTGTTCACATTTCCAACTCCATAGCCTTTAATAGAGTAGGACGTGTAATGAGAGCATTGGTAAAGCTTACCAGTCAAATGTAATCTAGCCCATAGTGTTGTTCACCATGATTAAACAGTATTCTGTTCTATTTTTTACTGTATGGCACTTTTGGTTGGTTGCAATTTTATATTTGTTATTTATTGTTGTTGTTAATATAACTGTGAACTTTGTGACAAATAAAACCTGTTTTATTATTTCATAATGTCTTTTGAGCTACAGTCCTTCATAATTATAAAGAAGGAATCTTAAATAATTAGTCTGTATTGTGCTTGGTAAACTGTCACATGACATAAAAAAAAAAGTATCGGTAATTGGTATCGGCGAGTATTTGAAAACAAGTATCGGTACTTGTACTCGGTCTTAAAAAAATGGTATCGGTGCAACCCTAATTTAAATGAACAACTCCAGAATATACATTTGTTTCAAGAGTAATGTTAACTTAAAATAAATACAGGTTAACTATTACAGTAGGAGAGGCACTACAAAACCTATCCAAAACAGCAATGAAATTGGGTGGAAGAACTGACAAGTACAATTTTCAGAACACTTTTAAAACTAACACTCCTGTTCACAAAAAGAAGAGATCATGACTTGGCCTGAATCCCAATTAAGACTTGGATTATGTTTCCTAAATCAAGGTAACTAAAAAAATGATTTTAAAAATTTGGAGATTCAACCACATCAAATTTAATTTTTTTCCATGTGAAAATTTCCAATACACATTTCAAGGGTGCAAGTCTCAAACGTAATAAGTCCAGAACTAATGGGACTACTATCTACAACAAACACCATGGCTGTATCTTTCTTTTCCTCCAGAGGTAAAAAAATCTGCTGAGCATAGGAAGAATCTAGAAAACAGCCACTAGCTTTGGAATCAATGATACCCCTGAGTTCAACCTGCCTATCAGACCAACAAAAACAATAGGAATAGATAAATGTTTTTCTCCTGCAGAATTAGTAGTGCTAAAGAAAATGCTAGAGATTTTAATTTTTTGCTGAGGTCTCCTTTTCAACAAAACAGGACAATTCTTAACTATATGTCCTGCATTACAGCAATATAAACAAAGTTTAGTCATGAAAAAGCACTGCCGTTCTTCTGAAGGTAATGGTCATTTTATTATCCATATTTGCATAGGTTTACATTCTGATTCAAAAAGCTCCATAGAAAATGTAACCTCAGACTTAGATTCACTAGAAACAGAAAAAGCCTCAAAAGAGGTTTCTTTTAATAAAGTCTGCCTGACTCCCTTCCCTCTCTTTATTTCATGAAATCTGAAATCAATTTGTATAACTAGTCTTATCAAATCAGTCAGAGAACTTGGAATACCAATATAGGCTAATTCATCCTTATTTCTTCAGACAATCCAATTCTAAACTGATCAGCTAATGCAGCCTCATTCAGCCCTGTATCACCAGACAACAAACACAATCTAGTAGCAATGTAGTCTTCCTCAGGCTTATTTCCTGAGTAAGAAATCTAATAGCATTTTGAGCCATAGCAACAGAAAGCGAATCATAATAAATAAGCCTCATTGCATTCACAAAGTAATCAATGGCTTTATCCCCAACTAATAACAATTTATGAGCCATTTGAAGGGGCTCATCTGACAGTTAGAACTTTCACAAAATCTGAACAAAAAAATATGTGTTTCAAAGAAACAAAATTAATTACCTCACAGGCCATAATGAAGGTTCTAAAATGATACCAATCCTCTTTAAATATATGTGTCATAGATAGATTAGGTTCAACAATATCAGAGGCTAATTTTGAGGGATTGTAAATGATTGCAGTGGGGTGAGGTAGCGTAGGTGTTGCTTACAAAGGCTCATCAAGATTGAGATTGAAATACTGAAAACAATTTGACTGATTTTCTTACAAATCTTACACAGATTTAGCAAGAGATGCTACCTGCACATTAAGGGAATTCACAGTTTGGGCCATATCTGCTTATTCCATTTTTTGGTTTGTGAATTATGTAACACATTTTCCTTGCTGGGTGAACATCTTCTCCAGCAACAGGTAAAATCAGTGTTTGAGAGCCCCAGCTCACTACAAACCCTTACTGAGTTACTGGAAAAAACAGTGTCTAAACAAAGGTCAGGGGTAAAAGAGCAATGAGACTAAACGTAATCGCTTAACTCTCTCTAGTACTTTAATCAGCTAATAGAAAACAAAATAACAATTAAGCAAACATGTTTATAAATGTAAATATCAAAAGGAAAACATACCTTTGTAAAAGCTTAGTCTCACTATACAGACAAAGACAAACTTGCATAAATTCCTTAAATGCAGATCTTCTGATAGCAAATGAATTCAGGGTAAATTAAATCTAAAATCTGAGTCAGGGTAAAGGCCTCTTAGGAAGAAGCAGCACAAAATCATTAAACTAATGCAGAGTCCACAAACAAGCAAAAGTCATATACTAAGTCTGTCCAAAACAAAGACACCTAGATTACGAGTTTTGTCGGTAAGGCTGTGCGGTGCTAACGAGCAGTTTTCTTTCACCACTCACCTACAGTAATGCTGGTATTACAGGTTTTTAGAAACCCGGTGTCAGCCGCAAAAAAGTGAGCGTAGAGCAAAATTTAGCTCCACATCTCACCTCAATACCAGCGCTGCTTAAGTTAGCGGTAAGCAGGTAAAACATGCTCGTGCACGGTTTCCCCATACGAATCAATGGGGGAGAGCCAATGAAAAAAAACTTAACACCTGCAAAAGCAGTGTAAAGCTCCTAACGAAGCTCCATTGATTCCTATGGGGAAATAAAAGTTATGTCTACACCTAACAACCTAACATGAACTCCGAGTATAAACACCCCTAATCTTACACTTATTAACCCCTAATCTGCCGCCCCCGACATCGCCGACACCTACATTATATTATTAACCCCTAATCTGCCGCTCCGGACACCGCGGCCACCTTTATTATACTTATGAACCCCTAATCTGATGCCCCCAACATCGCCGAACCCTACATTATATTTATTAACCCCTAATCTGCCACCCCCAATGTTGCCGCAACCTACCTATACTTATTAACCCCTAATCTGCCACCTCCAAAGTCGCCCCCACTATATTAAAGTTAATAACCCCTAAACCGAAGTCTTACCCTAACCCTAACACCCCCCTAACTTAAATATAATTTAAATAAATCTAAATAAAATAACTATCATTAACTAAATTATTCCTATTTAAAACTAAATACTTACCTATAAAATAAACCCTAAACTAGCTAAAATATAACTAATAGTTACATTGTAGCTAGTTTAGGATTTATTTTTATTTTACAGGCAAGTTTGTATTTATTTTAACTAGTTAGAATAGTTATTAAATAGTTATTAACTATTTAATAGCTACCTAGTTAAAATAAATTCAAATTTACCTGTAAAATAAATCCTAACCTAAGTTGCAATTACACCTAACACTACACTATAATTAAATTAATTACCTAAACTAACTACAATTAAATACAATTGAAAAAAATTATCTAAAGTACGAAAAAACCCCACTAAATTACAGAAAATAATAAAATAATTACAAGTTTTTAAACTAATTACACCTAATCTAATCCCCCCTAATAAAATAAAAAAATTAAAAAAATAATAAAAAATTCCTACCCTATACTAAATTACAAATAGCCCTTAAAAGGGCCTTTTGCGGGGCATTGCCCCAAAGTAATCAGCTCTATTACCTGTAAAAAAAATACAATACCCCCAATATTAAAACCCACCACCCACACACCCAACCCTACTCTAAAACCCACCCAATGCCCCCTTAATAAAACCTAACACTAACCGCTTGAAAATCACCCTACCTTGAGAAGTCTTCACCCAGCCGGGCCGAAGTCCTCAACGAAGCCGGGCGAAGTGGTCCTCCAGACGGGCAGAAGTCTTCATCGAAGCCGGCCAGAAGAGGTCCTCCAGACAGGCAGAAGTCTTCATCCAGGGGGCATCTTCTATCTTCATCCATCCGGCGCGGAGGGGGTCCATCTTCAAGACATCCGACGCGGAGCATCCTCTTCTGGCGATTAGATTAGGTGTAATTAGTTTAAAAAACTTGTAATTATTTTATTATTTTCTGTAATTTAGTGGGGGGGGGGTTCGTACTTTAGATAATTTTTTTCAATTGTATTTAATTGTAGTTAGTTTAGGTAATTAATTTAATTATAGTGTAGTGTTAGGTATAATTGTAACTTAGGTTAGGATTTATTTTACAGGTAAATTTGAATTTATTTTAACTAGGTAGCTATTAAATAGTTAATAACTATTTAATAACTATTCTACCTAGTTAAAATAAATACAATGCCTGTAAAATAAAAATAAACCCTAAGATAGATACGATGTAACTATTAGTTATATTGTAGCTAGCTTAGGGTTTATTTTACAGGTAAGTATTTAGTTTTAAATAGGAATAATTTAGTGATTGATAGTAATTTTATTTAGATTTATTTAAATTATATTTAAGTTAGGGGGTGTTAGGGTTAGGGTTAGACTTAGATTTAGGGCTTAATACATTTATATAGTTGCGGCAATATTGGAGGCGGCAGATTAGGGGTTAATAAATATAGGTAAGTGTCGGCGATATTAGGGACGGCAGATTAGGGGTTAATAAAATTTAACTAGTGTTTGCGATGCGGGAGGGTGGCGGTTTCGGGGTTAATAAATATTTTATAGTGGTGGCGATGTACGGTTCGGCAGATTAGGGGTTAAAACATTTTTTCTAGTGTTTGAGATGTAGGGGGGCCTCGGTTTAGGGGTTAATAGGTAGTTTATGGGTGTTAGTGTACTTTTTAGCACTTTAGTTAAGAGTTTTATGTTACTGACTTGTAAATGCGGTACCAGTCTTGACAGGAGAGGCTGTACCGCTCACTTTTTTGCAGACTCGTAATACCTGCGTTATGCAAGTCCCATTGAAAATATAGGATACGCAATTTACGTAAGTGGATTTGCGGTATTAACGAGTCTGGCCAAAAAAGTGAGCGGTGAGCCTGTCATTTCAAGACTCGTAATACCAGCTTTAGGAAAAAAAGCAGCGTTAGGACCTCTTAACGCTGCTTTTTAACCCTAACGCAAGACTTGTAATCTAGGTGAAAGTTAATAAAAAAGCGTAGTCAGGGAAACAGAAGTCAAACCAGTATATCAATATAGTAAACTGTCAGAGTAAGAGGTAATAACTCAATACACATGCAACCTCATTCTGCAAACACAGAGCTTCTATAAGAAATAGCCAAAAAGATACCTATTGATAGACTAACAGACCTCAAAACAGCTAAATGTTCAGATATATCCCTTACTCCCAGAATGGAAAAAAAACACACTGAAAAAACACTGAAGTAGCGCTAAAAAGCAAATAAGGTCTTCTCCAACTATGATATAATCAATAGTAAATTTAATATAACTGTTTAAAAAAATGAATAATATCACATAAAAACACTTACATTAATAATGTAAAAAAAAAAAAACATTTAAAGTGTTTCACTAAAAACCAGCACTGGTTAAAAATTCTAATTATAATGCAAAAAGTAATCAAATGCAGAAGCATATAAAAATATAATAGGTTTATTTCAGTAGTAGCAATGTGAGGGGATGGCGGTTTATGGGTTAATAGTGTATTTTAAAGGTGTTAGTGTACTTTGTAACATATTTTTTATGGGTTTTGTGAAACTTTTGTTTTGCAAAATCCATAACTACAGGTCTTCGAATATGGAATGAAACGTTGCAGTATAGGCCATAACAATCACGGTAAAGCCATACTGTGCGACTTGTAATACAGAGTAGCTAACCATTCCGCACTTAAAGGCCATTTTTTAAGCGGAAAAGCCATACCGCACAACTTGTAATCTTGGTGAAAATAAGCTGCACAAATGCTTTTTATAGTCACTGTAAAAAGTGTCAGAGTGAACATTGCAAAATGCTGCACATGACTATAAAAGTCATAGAATACTGTTGTTATTGTGTTCTAGTGGCATCCATAGAAAATTACAGCTGCTATAATCATGTTGGAACTACCACAGTTCCAGATCCACTGAACTATGAAGCAGTTTGAGCGTGATGCCCAACCCATAGCACGGTCCTTTGCTGTACTGTAATTCAAAGCTTGTTTTAATTTCCCTGCCCACTTAATCATGTGACAGCGATAAGCAAATTACATACTCATATACGTATACAGTGTAAACTGTTGCACATGCTCAGTAAGTGTTGGTGCCTCAGAATGTTTGTATATAAAAAGACTGAGCAAAAACTGGGAAGTCAAGTGGAAAACTGTTTAAAATTGCATGTTCTATCTGAGCCATGAAATTAATTTTTACTTTAGTGTCCCTTTAAAAAAAAAAAAAAAATCTTCACTATCAGTAGTGGTGTGTATTAGACCTAGCCCATATATTATTAAGCATATAGCTCTATTGGTCAGAATAAGTAGATGACCTTGTTTACACCAATAAAGTTAGTTAAATAGACATTTTTTTTTAAAGTTTGTACTCTCTCTCTCTCTCTCTCTCTCTCTCTATATATATATATATATATATGTATATATATATATATATATATATATATATATATATACATATATATAATTTACTTTAAAAGTGAGTTATTATACATATTGTATTCTTAACACACACATTTTTTTCTTTATTAGCTGGCTTCCCATCAAATGTTCCTGCACTTCAAAACACACTAAGATTTGTGACATTTAATCAATGTTTCTGTAGATATTCTGATCTCCATGCCGGCCACATGCTCCTTTTCTACAGCATCCTGCTCCTCTCCAGCTACCACTGCTCCACCACCTGGGACCTCGCCAGCCTCCTTCAGCTGTCGTAGCACCCATTCAGCTCCCCTCGCCTGGGACAGCACAGAGAGCATCCTTAGCAGCTCCTGTAACTCTGCCATCCTAACGTAAGGATCCTGAGTCATTGTGTGAGAAGGGAGTTACTTCTCATTTATTGTCTTCAGAGAAAAAGAGGTTCACTTTCACCTTAACTACACTTAAATAACCCCAAAAAACACCCCTTGCAATAAGCTTTATCTTGCTCACTGCCTAAATGTGGTCAAAAGCCCTCCCCATGTATGTGCATGTCCTGGGCTACTTGTTTTAAAAAGATTTTCATTTGTACCTAATCCGAATGTAGGAAAACCAGCTGTGACTAACACACTTATGTTTTTAATGCAGTTGAAAATCTCTAAAAATAAATTCAAAGGACCATTAAATACAATGAGGTCAATTTATTAAAGTGCGGACGGACATGATATGAAGTAACGTATCATGTCTGCCGCACATCGATAAATAGCGACAGCATACGCTGTTGGCATTTATCATTGCTCTTGTGAACTCCTTGTGCAATGCCGCCCCCTGCAGATTCCCGGACAATCGGCCGCTAGCAGGGGGTGTCAACCAGCCCGATTGTATAGGCCCTCCTGCATCGCAAACACTAAAATAACATTTTTAACCCCTAATCTGCCGCTCCGGACACCTCCACCAGCTACATTATATTTATGAACCCCTAATCTGCTGCCCCCAACATCGCTGACACCTACATTATATTTATTAACCCCTAATCTGTCGTCCCCCAATTTCGCCGCAACCTACCTACACTTATTAACCCCTAATCTGCGGCCCCCAACGTCGCAGACACTATATTAAATGTATTAACCCCTAAACCGCCACACTCCCACCTTGCAAACATTAGTTAAATATTATTAAGCTCTAATCTGCTATCCCTAACATCGCCACCACCTACCTACAATTATTAACCACTAATCTGCCCGCCCCCAACGTCGCCGCCACTATATTAAATGTATTAACCCCTAAACCTAAGTCTAACCCTAACCCTAACACCCCCTAACTTAAATAAAATTAAAATAAATCTAAATAAATTTACTATAATTAGCTAAATCATTCCTATTTAAAATGAAATACTTACCTATAAAATAAACCCTAAGCTAGCTACAATATAACTAATAGTTACATTGTAGCTAGATTAGGGTTTATTTTTATTTTACAGGCAAGTTTGTATTTATTTTAACCAGGTAGAATAGTTATTACATAGTTATTAATTATTTAATAACTACCTAGTTAAAATGAATACAAAAGTACCTGTAAAATAAAACCTAACCTAAGTTACAATAACACCTAACAATACACTATAATTAAATAAATTAACTAAATTAAATACAATTAAATTAATTAAATTAGCTAAAGTACAAAAAAACAAAACACTAAATTACAGAAAATAATAAACAAATTACAAGATATTTAAACTAATTACACCTAATCTAATAGCCCTATCAAAATAAAAAAAGCCCCCCAAAATAAAAAAAAACCTAGCCTAAACTAAACTACCAATAGCCCTTAAAAGGGCCTTTTGCGGGGCATTGCCCCACAGTAATCAGCTCTTTTACCTGTAAAAAAAAATAGAAACAACCCCCCCAACAGTAAAACCCACCACCCACACAACCAACCCCCCAAATAAAATACTAACTAAAAAAACCTAAGCTTCCCAGTTAGCTCTTTTGCGGCCCAAAATCCCTAACCTAAAAATAAAACCCACCCAATACACCCTTAAAAAAACCTAACACTAACCCCCCGAAGATCGACTTACAGTTCTGAAGATCCAACATCCATCCTCAAGGAAGCAGCAGAAGTCTTCGTCCAACTGGGCCAAAGTCCTCAACGAAGCCAGGAGAAGTCTTCATCCAAGCCGGGCGAAGTGGTCCTCCAGACAGGCAGAAGTCTTCATCCAGACGGTGTGACGGACTTCCCGCTACCCCAACTGGGTAGCACCGCCAACCGAGTCCTTCCTCTGCCTGGAACAAGTGGCTATGTAGCCCAGGAAAGTGATTTCTATGTAGCCCAGGAAAGTGATTCTAACTGGAGCCCACCTAAATGACTAGACAGACTACCATTCAGGTGAAAATAAGAACTGCTTTATTGCACAGAAAACACAGCTTTTATATCTTTACAAAAGGACAATGAATGACTCACACAATAACAGAAAGACACTGTACACCTAGACTAGATAACAACAGGGGTGAGGTTATAGGGGGTAGGGGTTTATTGCACAGAAAACACAGCTTTTAGACATTTCCAACACATGGCATGGGGGTAGTTACTACACAAATAGAAACAAATATTATACAATGAGACAAACAGACAATGGTTAGTTAAACAGATGCTAATCACATCCTGACTTACAAAAGGACAATGAATGGCTCAAACAATAACAGAAAGACACTGTACACCTAGACTAGATAACAACTGGGGTGAGGTTATAGGGGCTAGGGGTTTATTGCACGGAAAACACAGCTTTTAGACATTTCCAACACATGGGGGTAGTTACTACACAAATAGAAACAAATGTTATACAATGAGACAAATATCAGACAATGGTTAGTTAAACAAGATGGCGTCCCTTAGATTCCGATTGGCTGATAGAATTCTATCAGCCAATCGGAATTAAGGTAGAAAAAATCCTATTGGCTGATGCAATCAGCCAATAGGATTGAACTTCAATCCTATTGGCTGATCCAATCAGCTAATAGGATTCAGCTCGCATTCTATTGGCTGATTGGAGGATTTTTTCTACCATAATTCCGATTGGCTGAATTCTAACGGACGCCATCTTGGATAACGTCACTTAAAGGAACCTTCATTCATCGGGTAGTCGTCGGATGAAGAGGATGCTCCCCGTCGGATGTCTTTAAGATGGACCCGCTCCGCGTCTGATGGATGAAGATAGAAGATGCCGTCTGGATGAAGACTTCTGCCCGTCTGGAGGATCACTTCGCCCGGCTTGGATGAAGACTTCTCCCGACTTCGTTGAGGACTTCGGCCCGGTTGGATGAATAATTCTGCAGCTTCCTTGAGGATGGATACATTTAGTATAGTGGCGGTGACGTTGGGGGTGGCAGATTAGGGGTTAATAAATGTAGGTAGGTGGCGGCGATGTTAGGGACAGCATATTAGGGGTTAATAATATTTAACTAATGTTTGAGAGGCGGGAGTGTGGCGGTTTAGGGGTTAATACGTTTATTATAGTGGCTGCGACGTTGGGGCAGCAGATTAGGGGTTAATAATTGTAGGTAGGTGGCGGCGATGTTAGGGATGGCAGATTAGGGGTTAATAATATTTAACTAATGTTTGCGAGGCGGGAGTGTGGCGATTTAGGGGTTAATATGTTTATTATAGTGGCGGTGACGTTGGGGGCTGCAGATTAGGGGTTAACAAGTGTAGGTGGCGGCGACATTGGGGACGGCAGATTAGGGGTTAATAAATATAATGTAGGTGGCGGCAATGTTGGGGGCAGCAGGGGGTTCATAAGTATAATGTAGGTGGCGGCGGTGTCCGGACCGACAGATTAGGGGTTAATAAATATAATGCAGGTGTCGGCGATGTCGGGGCGGAAGATTAGGGGTTAATAAGTGTAAGATTAGGGGTGTTTAGACTCGGGGTTCATGTTAGGGTGTTAGGTGTAGACATAAAATGTGTTTCCCCATAGGAATCAATGGGGCTGCGTTACTGAGTTTTACGCTGCTTTTTTGCAGGTGTTAGACTTTTTCTCAGCCGGCAATCCCTGTTGATTCCTATGGGGAAATCGTGCACGAGCACGTACGACCAGCTCACCGCTGTCTTAAGCAGCGCTGGTATTGGAGTGCGGTAATGAGCAAAATTTTGCATAACGCTCACTTCTTGTCTTTTAACAACGGGTTTGTAAAATACCAGCGCTGCATAGCCTCTAACGCAAAACTCGTAATCTAGCCGAAAGTTTGTTAAAAAGACATTTATATATACACATGTATATACTGTATATATATATATTATTTTAAAGTGAGTTATTATACATCTTGCATTCTCAACCCACACTATCTCCTAATTTTTTTTTCTTTTTTTCTTTATTAGCTGACTTCCCTTCAAATGTTCCTGCACTTCAAAACACACTGTAAGATTTGCGACATTTAATCAATGTTTCTGAACATATTCTGTAGGATCATACACTAATGAGAACATGTCAATTAATTTATGACATTTCTGTACTTGTGTCTGGTTAATTATAAGGTGTGTAGCTCCTTAAAGTATAAAACTTATGGTGAGCACTCTTTAATAAGAAACAACACACAAAATCAGGTAGGAAGACACTCGGAATCTAATTCAGCTACTAATTCACACTGTCTGGAAGGAAGACTATTCTGTTTGGCAGGTTGCTTTAGGATGTGTTCTTTACATCACTAAGAATGAAACAGTACAATACTGGATTCCAATGCAGTTGGCCATCTGATTGTGGTTGCTATCATTTTTTTTTTTATCTTAAATCTTTCAAAATGATCCTGTTAATGCAGTTTTAGTTCTTTTCATCTACCATCAGGTCATAAGAAATTCCCTGATACTTAGCTTTTTATGTTAATAAGTGCTGTGGCTCTTTATTAGCCTTCTGTTGGCCCCAAAGTTAAAAGCACCTATACATGCTCAGAAAACGATGGAACTTTGAGAAAAAAAAAATCCCCGAGACACAAAGGGCCAGATTACGAGTGGCGGGTTAACTGGGGTTTATCATGGATGTTTGCACGAGTCAGGTTTTCTGCTTGTATTATAAGTTGAAAGTAAACTAGATCGCTTGAGCACAATTGTAATTTAAGCTAGAAGGATTTCCGCGTCCTCAGAGCTCTGGTTAACGGTATTGCAAAATAAAAAAATGTGTCACAGAATAACAATGTACAGTTACACTCATAATAACACCATCTAAAAAAAATTATAAAAAAAGTCCACACAAAAGTTATAAGGGCTCAAAGATATAAGGTCTCAAGCAAAGGGCGTTAACATAGAGACATACAAATATATACATGTCTTAACATGTATATGTATGTTTATATCTATATATGTCTTTATGTGTTTACAAATGTATTTATATGTATATTTATGTATTTTTCAGACATATATACACACAGATAAAAACATAAATATATATGTACACATATACAGTATGTGTGTATTTATGAATAAATAGAACATATTCTGCTACGTTAAGTACATTGGAATGTTAAATATTCATATTTTCATGTCGTGTTAGCACACTTGAGAATAGGTGATCGGGTTTGCGCGTGAGTTTTGTCTTTGTTTTTTGTTTTTTCCTCCTACATTTTTTTCTCCATTGACTTCTATGGTGGAATAGGTTATGGCGAGCGCAATATTGTAAGTTCGGCTTTTTACTCGTGAAGGGTTAGTTTACTTCTAGCGCAGTTAACGCTCAAGCTGTAGTGGTAAATAGCACTCCACTTGTAATCTGGCCCTAAGTACGAGCTCATGCACATGACCCCCAAACATGTTTTATTCCTAACTGAAGCACACTCTTGCGCACATACGCATCTCTACCTTCGATCATCTCCAATGTGCTTGCCAGCCATGTAACAGCTCTCAAGCGCTGCAACTTTTTTAATAAAAAAAAACAAAAACGTACAATATGGGATCCATGAAGTGGTTAGATACTTTAATCCACTCTAATTCCACACCCTGGCAATGCGCCCTCACACCATCCATAGCTACCTTAGCTACCTTAAAATGTTAGCTTCAACCACAAAAATGTGACCTTTTATCTTTGTTTTTAATTTCCAAGCACTTGTGGCTAGGAGCTATATTAATAACTCTTTGTTTTAGATTTTTTTTTACACTACTTCTTTGAAAATTAAAGGATCCTTAACACATCAGGCATATATCATTTAAAAAAATCTATATATTAAAAATAATTTTGCCACTCAGAATTAATTGAGGATTACTGTTAATGATCCTGGCTACTATCCTCTAAAATGAGGTCATCAATAAAGGAGGGCCCACCTTTAAAGTAAATGTCAATATTCAGCAATAAGTGCCCAGTTTTTAAAAATGCTTTTAAAAACAGGGGCACTTTCATTGATGAAAGTTTACATTGCACCGGATTTGTAGAAAAACTTACCTTTTACTTCTGCAAAGCCGGATCGATGATCCCCCGCCTTCTTCTTCCTGCTGTACAACCAAAGCAATCACAGCAAGGCATCACAAGATGGATGCTCTGGGGTGCAAGCCATGATTGGAGGAAGCCGTTTTTGTCATTTCTGACATCAGTACAGAGGAAATAAGGCTGGGATCGGCGATCCGGCTTTGCAGAAGTAAAAGGTAAGAATTTCTACAAATCCGGTGCAATGTAAACCGGGCACTCATTCCTGAAAATTGGCATTCACTTTAATGGACGAAAAGGCTGATCTATGAAATCAAGGAAAAATGACAAAACTATTAGGCATCTCTGACTGTAAAGACCTACATTTAGATTACTGGAACGTAGGGTTGCAACCCTCTTATTTCCTTGGATCTCCCTTATTTGCCCAAACGTTTTACATTCTCAAGCTCCTTTATTTATCTTAGAACATTTTTTCCCATTATTTTTTACACCATGTAAAATCCAATTATCCTACCGCCTGTACCATGTGACAGCTATCAGCCAATCAGAAAAAGCATATATGTATATTCTGTGCACTCTTGCACATGCTCAGTAGGAGCTGGAGCCTTTAAAAAGTGTGCATATAAAAAAGAATGTGCACATTTTAATAATGGAAGTATATTGGAAATTGCATGATTTGGCCTCTAGTTATTAAGGTCTGGCGGACCTGATCCGACACTGCGGATCAGGTCCGCCAGACCTCGCTGAATGCGGCGAGTAATACGCTTGCCGTATTCAGCATTGCACCAGCAGCTCACAAGAGCTGCTGGTGCAACACTGCCCCCTGCAGACTCACGGCCAATCGGCCACCAGCAGGGAGGTGTCAATCAATCCGATCGTACTCGATCGGGTTGATTTCCGGTGATGTGTGTCCGCCTGCTTAGAGCAGGCGGACAGGTTATGGAGCAGCGGTCTTTGTGACCGCTGCTTCATAACTGCTGTTTCTGGCGAGCCTGCAGGCTTGCCAGAAACACGGGGCATTAAGCTCTAATCGGAGCTTGATACATATGCCCCATTTTCTGAATCATGAAACTTACATTTTTAGTATAGTGGCCCTTGAATATATTTACTCCCACTATGCCTTATATGAGAAATAGAATTCAGGGATTGGCAGAAAGTTGTTGAATGTATAAAGCTCCAGTGTGTGAATGAAGCTGATTTGTATAAAAAAGGTTTTGTACCAAACTGTATAAAATTGTAAAAGAACTATTGTATAATTTGTCGATTACCTACGTGAAATTTATGGATTTTTTAGTTTCCCTTATTATCTTCCCTACTAGAAACCCTACTGGCACACTAAAAATGTAACCATTATCCATGTTGTTTTTTAAATTGATAATAGTTAGATTCTAAAGTAATTTTTAAATATTGATTTCCTCAAGATTGTCATTCGTAAGTTAAAAAGTTCCTCATGAGAATCAGAGACATGTTGATTCTCAAACTCCTACTTATATTGATAAAAACAAAGCTGTGTATAATCGCTATTTTGTGATAATTCTATAAATAATCTATTTTGTCTCTTCAGCAGGAGAATTTGATTTTGGGGTTGGGTGGTGAAGTTATTGGCACTGTGATCTCTTTTACTTCAGCTCTGGGTTTATTATCTGTTAGATTATTTGTTATTATTACAATGTCATATCTTAGTTCTGCAAATTGCTTGTCAAACGCATCACTAAGAGCAGACAATTTCTTGTGCTGCAGACTTAACTGAGGGTGCTTCTAAATCTGGGATTTTCATCAGATTTGTTTCCTGAAACCATGGAAACGCATTATGGTACAAATATTATTTACTTCTTTGTGTACAGCCCTAGGTGACCTCTAATTTTTAATTATTATGTAAGTATGTCTTATTTCAAGCTCTGGTGATTTTCCTGCAATTCTTGGTGTCAGAAAAATGGTTAGAAAATGTTAACATTAACCTTTCAGGTGGACACTGCAGCTGGCATAAAAATATTCATATGTGCAGGTTAAGTGTGAGTTCTACAAGCTGTTCCATTATGACATATATCTGTGATTGGCAGTCTTGAAGAACATGATAAACAATTGGTGAGTAGATCAGATAAATATATTCAATGTAAACCTGAACAATTGTGCATCATGCCCTTCAGAGCTAAGAATTCTAAGAATATATATGATAAAATGTATGTTTTTTAATAACAAGTCATACAACAAAGATTAAAAAGTTATCTGTAATGTATCTGCAGGAATAACATTCTTGATGATGGAAGGATCTATAGGTTGAGTATTTAATAAATAGCTTTTAGGTAGCATTTGGACACTAATGGAAATTTTGTTTAAGGACCATCAAATTTAAAATAAGGTCTAAATTATAAGTCAAGTACTATTGATAGTGAATGGTGCATTATCAATATCCCTGGACAGAGCTAGAATTAGCATACACATTATATCAAATTGATATAACAAGTCAATGGTAAATAAGAATTACCAGATACATTTTAGTGTGTCCTATACTTTCAATGGATATCAGGCCAGTACTAAACATCGCCCATATAACAAGTTGAAACTTATGTATTGAGCTCAAGCAACAAAAGTTAGCGTAACTTGAGACATGGGGATACATTTATCAAGCAGCAGATTCTGCTTATTCCACACGAGCCTTCCGGCTTGCCGGAAACAGGATTTGAGAAGCAGCGGTAACCCCTTCTCCTTAACTCATCCACCACCTCTGAGGTGGTGGACTGCAATCATCCCAAACCGATACGATCGGGATGATTGACACCCCCTGCAATGTTAAATGCCAACAATGTATGCTGTCGGCATTTAGTGATGCAGGGCAGACATAATAATCATAATCATGTCCGCCCGGAGTATGATAAATCTACCCCTAAAGTAAAGTGTTAGGGCTAGAATAGAAGAATAACAAAAGACAGGTTAAACATATTACAATAAAAGTATAACACAAACACACACACACACACACATATATATATATAATGTAAAAAAATGTTTATTATTGAAATAAATCTTTAAAAAGAGTTTATAAGGGATATGGTATATGTCAAGGAGTTTAACTGGGAAAGGCTCAGAAGTGTATGTTTGAATATATATATATATATATATATATATATATGTACCAGTTTCCGTATATATACTGTATGTGTACAAATGTATGTGCACAAATACATTTGAGCCCTTCCCAGACAAACACCTTGGCATCTAAAATATCCATTTAAACAAATCAATCATTTTTTTAATAGAAATTTGTTCTTCCCTTTGAAGAAAATGTTCATCTCTTATATATATATAACACACAAATATACACACAGTATATATACATTGTATGTATATATATATATCGTATGAGATCGGGTGTCCACAGCCTCAGAGGCAAGGGCATCAGGGGCCATTCGGCCCTTGATAAATCGGCCTCATAGGCTTTTGTTCTGTGGCCCATAGATGTCTGCGGGGAAAGGGAATTAGCACAGCCGAGCTGGCCGACCTCCAGTTGTTAGCATGCCTGAGTCTTTTGCTTGCTTGCTAACATTTTACTTTTAACCTGTAAAATGAACCCAAGCGCTATTGATGTAATTAGAGCAATGTTATAGCACAAATATTTTTGATCTTCACTTGTATTCTAGCCCTAAGGTGGTGTTTTGTGGAGATTTCAAGCATAAAGTGTGCATGAGTGAAATTAATACGACAAGCATATTGTGAGCATGTGTTCATATCGCCCAAGTACAAATTACCAGAGCTAAAGGTAAACCGCGATTCCCATTGTGAAGTTACCTGAAACCTATGCCCATTCAGTATGAATATCCCTTATAGAAGTATTTACATCAAAACCATTGTACAGTGTGAAAGGACAATACCAATGTACATGTGTGAAAAAAAACAAAAAAGTAGCAAACTTGTAAGTGAATTGTTTATGAATTTGAGCTGGGGCATTATGGGTATACAGTATATGTATGTATGATGTGAAAGTTATATGCATTATATTGTAAAATTGTTCATTATACATGTTTATAGGTTTGTTTATTACAATAACTGTGTTTTTTTAATATGGCATGGTTTTGGTTTAGAAACAAGATTACGTACAGGATATTAATATCTTGCATTGAAAATGGTTGTAGTTTTTCTTGGTCATGATAGTGTGTTTTCAAACATTTTTAACAGCGTAAAATGTGCTTTTTAAACAGGCACAACTTTTACTATTAAAACTAATGAGTATCATTCCTGTAGTCCGCGGTACAGGGAGCTATACAGTTTTGTGAGAATGAAGCATTTTACAATAAAAAAAAAAACTTGTACAGTGAGTAATATTGCAGTACAAAGCATGTAAACTGCACATAATACATACATGTACTGTATACCCATAGTGCCCCAGCTTAAATGGATTAAACAGTAACATAATCTTTTTCTTTTAAAAAACAAATACCATTGATCTCACAGCCACTAAATATATATATGTTATCACCACATCACACAATAAAATACTGTACTTCCAGAAATAATTAATCTTAATTAAAGGGACATAATACTCATTTGCTAAATCACTTGAAAGTGATGCAGCATAACTATTAAAAGCTGACAGCAAAATATCACCTGAACATCTCTATGTAAAAAAGGAAGATATTTTACCTCACAATTTCCTCGGCTCACCCGAGTAAGTGCTGTGCAAAATGTTATCTTTCAGTTACTGCCCAGCTGCAGGTAAAACAAAAAAAAAAGGAAGAAATGAACAGTAGCCAATCACCATTAGCAGTGCTGAGGTCATGAATTATTTTACTGTGATCTCATGAGATTTCACTTAACTCTCATGAGATTTGATAATAAACTTCCTTAAACTGAATAGAGAAATAACATGAGTGTGCATGAGGCACGGTCCCTTGCAGGTCCCGGGACAGTCATACTGATTTGCTGCTTAAAGTCCTTTACAATGGGGTGTGAATACTTAGGAAATTTGAGGTAAAATATCTTCCTTTTTTACATAGAGATGTTCAGGTGATATATTTTAGCCAGCTTTTTACAGCTATGCTGCATCACTTTCAAGTGTTTCAACATTTGGGTATATGTCCCTTTAATCTAGACCATTATATATTAAAGGGACAGTGTACTGTGATATTTCTCCTTTGAATGTGTTATCAGTTACCCATTTTACCTGGGGTGTATTAAATTGTTTTAATTATATAATTTAAAATAGATGTTGTATCCTAACCTATTCTGTTAATATCAATACTAAAGTACTGGTTATAGAAAAGCTGTGTATACAAAAGGTTAGAAAAAAACCAAGTTTTAGTGGGGGGCAGAGAGATAATACAATTTAAATTTTTCCATTGTTCTCTCAAAATACTAGTCTCACAGTAGCAGAATGAAGATTGTGTTTAAAGCTCTCCTTGCAAGCTCAGCCAATTTGATTAAATTGTGCTTTTACATAGAAAGCTATTTATTTAATTTACAAAATAATCACTAAAGCACTAAAGGAGAAATATCCTATAGATTTTAAACTCTGCAACTGGTATAACACATCATTGTAAATATAGCAAAGGGAAACTAATTTTACAGTACACTGTCCCTTTGTGTACATCTAAAAATAGCGTGTTTTGTCTATCCACAAAAGCAATAATCTTTGTAAAATGTCTTGAAAGATTTTGAAAATAAAGGCTAATTTTGTGCTTCATGAAGTCCTGTATGAGTAGTCTCAGTGGCCTCTAGTTATGAACGGCCCAATACGCTAGCCTAAGCTCGCCTAACATCGCCGCCGCGGACCTGAATACGTTCACCAAAGTAATCAAGAAATCTGTCAAAAAGCTGCGCACCAAGTACAGTGCGATGTTGTTAACTGAACCCCTAAACCGCCGCTCCCGGACCCCACCGCCACCTACATTATACCTATTAACCCCTAATCTGCTGCCCCCTATACCACCGCCACCTAGATAAAGTTATAAACCCCTATCCTGCCGATCCCGGACCCCGCCGCAAATAAATGAATTGTTTAACCCCTAAACCGCCGCACCCGGAGCCCTCCGCCACCTACATTACATTTATTAACCCCTATCCTGCCCCCCCCTACACCGCCGCCATCTACAGTACATTGATTAACCCCTAATCTACCCCCCCTACACTGCCGCCAATATATTGAATGAATTAACCCCAAAACCTAAGTCTAACCCTAACCCTAACCCCCCTAACTTAAATATTATTTAAATTAATCTAAAAAAATATTCCTATAATTAAATAAATTAATCCTATTAAAACTAAATACTTACCTATAAAATAAATGCTAAGCTAGCTACAATATAATTAATAATTACATTATAGCTATTCTAGGGTTTATTTTTATTTTACAGGCAACTTTGTATTTATTTTAACTAGGTACAATAGCTATTAAATAGTTATTAACTATTTAATAACTACCTAGTTAAAATAAATACAAAATTACCTGCAAAATAAATCCTAACCTAAGTTACAATTAAACCTAACACTACACTATTATTAAATTATCTTCTATCTTCATCCATCTGACGAGGAACGGCTCCATCTTGAACACATCCAGTGCGGAACATCCTTCTAGGCCGACAACTACCCGACGAATGGCTGGTCCTTTAAATGACGCCATCCAAGATGGTGTCCCTCGAATTCCAATTGGCTGATAGGATTCTATCAGCCAATCGGAATTAAGGTAGGAAAAATCTGATTGGCTGATGTATTGACAGATTGGATCAGCCAATAGAATGCGAGGTCAATTCTATTGGCTGATCCAATCAGCCAATCAGATTGAACTTCAATCCGATTGGCTGATTACATAAGCTAATCAAATTTTTCCTACCTTAATTCCGATTGGCTGATAGAATCCTATCAGCCAATCGGAATTCGAGGGACGCCATCTTGGATTACGTCATTTAAAGGACCAGCCATTCGTCGGGTAGTCGTCGGCCTAGAAGAATGTTCCGCGCCGGAGGTCTTCAAGATGGAGCCGCTCATCCCGGGAAGGATGAAGAAAGAAGATGCCGCTTGAATTAAGATGTCTGCCGGTCCGGATGTCCTCTTCTGCCCGGATAGGATGAAGACTTCTGCTGGTCCGGATGTCCTCTTCTGCCCCATCAGATGACCACTGGTGCCCGGCTGGGTGAAGACGGCTCAAGGTAGGGTGATCTTCAATGGGGTAGTGTTAGGTTTTTTTAAGGGGGGATTGGGTGGGTTTTAGAGTAGGGGTGTGTGGGTGGTGGGTTGTAATGTTGGGGGGTATTGTATTTATTTATTTTTACAGGTAAAAGAGCTGATTACTTTGGGGCAATGCCCCGCAAAAAGCCCTTTTAAGGGCTGGTAAAAGAGCTGATTACTTTGGGGCAATGCCCCCCAAAAGGCCCTTTTAAGGGCTATTTGTAATTTAGTGTAGGGTAGGGCATTTCATTATTTTGGGGGGCTTTTTTATTTTATTAGGGGGCTTAGATTAGGTGTAATTAGTTTAAACTTCTTGTAATTTTTTTTATTTTCTGTAATTTAGAGTTGTTTTTTTTTTGTTAGGTAATTGTAGTTAATGAATTTAATTTATTTAATGATAGTGTAGTGTTAGGTGTAATTGTAACTTAGGTTAGGATTTATTTTACAGGTAATTTTGTATGTATTTTAGCTAGGTATTTATTAAATAGTTAATAACTATTTAATAGCTATTGTACTTAGTTAAAATAAATACAAAGTTGCCTGTAAAATAAAAATAAACCCTAAAATAGCTATAATGTAATTATTAATTATATTGTAGCTAGCTTAGGGTTTATTTTATAGGTAAGTTTTTAGTTTTAAATAGGATTCATTTATTTAATTATAGGAATATTTATTTAGATTAATTGAAATAATATTTAAGTTAGGGGGGTGTTAGGGTTAGGGTTAGACTTAGGTTTTGGGGTTAATTTGTTTAATATATTGGTGGCGGTGTAGGGGGGTAGATTAGGGGTTAATCAATGTACTGTAGGTGGCGGCGGTGTAGGGGGGGCAGGATAGGGGTTAATAAATGTAATGTAGGTGGCGGAGGACTCCGGGTGCGGAGGTTTAGGGGTTAAAAATTAATTTATTTGCGGCTGAGTGTGGGATCAGCAGGATAGGGATTAATAACTTTATGTAGGTGGTGGCGGTATAGGGGGTGGCAGATTAGGGGTTAATAGGTATAATGTAGGTGGCAGCGGGGTCCGGGAGTGGCGGTTTAGGGCTTCATATATTTACTATAGTTGCGGCGGGGTCCGGGAGCAGCGGTTTAGGGGTTAATAAGTATAAAGTAGGTGGCAGCGGTGTAGGCGGGGCAGATTAGGGGTGTTTAGACTCGGGGTACATGTTAGGGTGTTAGGTGCAGACACTTCCCATAGAAATCAATAGGATACCGGGCAGCAGTGAACATGAGCTCTCGCTGCTATCAGACTTCCATTGATTCCTATGGGATCCGCCGCCTCCAGGGAGGCGGATTGAAAACCAGGTACGCTGGGCCGGAATAGTGGCGAGCGTACCTGGTTGTTCTTTGATAACTTCCAAAAGTAGTCAGATTGTGCCAAACTTGCATTTAGAACATCTGGAGTGACGTAACCATCAATCTGTTTCGGACTGAGACTGGCGGATTGTAGGTTACGTCACTAGATTCTACTTTTGCCGGTCTGTAGGGCTTGATAACTATGGCGAATCAGCCTCGCCACAAATACGCTGTGGAATTCTAGCGTATTTGCGGTTGACGGCTTGATAACTAGAGGCCAGTGACTTTACCAGAGCTTTTCACTTTGGATGAAACTTCCAGCGTTAATGTTATTATTGCTCTAATACACGGATTAACAATGGACTTGTAATACAAGCTTGAATTTCAACTTTGCACTAGCGGTAAAAACAACACAACCTTGTAATGGCATTTGTGCTTCTCATGGTTAAAGTTGTGCTCTACTTGTAATGTAGGCCTTAATTATGCTGAATAAAAAATAAAAGCAACATATTTATTGTTCATTGTGTCTCTTTTCTTGTCATTTAAATTTTGATAATTGAGATTTTCCACTGCTTTTCAAAAGGCTGTAAGGCTTTCTGCAGAAATCAGACCTCTGACAGTACAACATACTACATTTGCTTGATCAGTTTCAAACATTTATTTTGTGTGTAATTTGTAATAGTTGCTAATATATGGTAGGCACAAAAATAGTTTTATGCCCCTATGAAATAAAAAACTAGTTGCAATATTACTGTATTTTTGCTTATTTATGTGAAACTGCATCCTACCCATCGTTATTTTGACTTTCTGAAATGTAGTTGATAAGGGGAATTACATTCATAGGGCTAGATTGTGAGTGGAGCGCTAGTTGTTGCTACCCCTTGTGCATTAACTAAGCTAGAAGTAAGCTTTTTGCGCGCATCAGGTAGCGTGCGTATTACAAGTTGAAAGTAAAAACGTTTTCACACGAGCGCTAACCCGACCCGCACAAAAAACGAACTTACAATATTGCAACTGTATTAAAGGGACACTGAACCAACATTCTTTCTTTCCGGATTCAGATAGAGCATGCAATTTTAAACAACTTTCTAATTTATTCCTATTATCAAATTTTCTTCATTCTCTTGGTATCTTTATTTGAAAAACAAGAATGCAAGCTTAGAAGCTGGCCCATTTTTGGTGAACAACCTGGGTTGTTCTTGCTGATTGGTGGATAAATTCACCCACCAATAAACAAGTGTTGTCCAGGGTCTGAACCAAAAATTGTCTGCCTCCTTAACTTAGATGCCTTCTTTTTAAATTAAGATAGCAAGAGAATGAAGAAAAATTAATCATAGGAGTAAATTAGAAAGTTGCTTAAAATTGTATGCTCTATCTGAATCACAAAAGAAATAATTTGGGTTCAGTGTCCCTTTAACCTAATCCTTCATACACTTCAATGGAGAGTAAAAAGAGGAGAAAAAACCCTACCCACACGCAAACCCAAACTCATTTTCTTAAGTGCGCTAACCCGACATGAAATATCAATATTTCACATTCCAATATTCTTCACATAGAAGAATATGTTCTATTTATATCTTTATATATCTATGTATATATCTGATGGTATTTTGATACAAAACACAGACATAAAATGCTTGATACAGCAGCAGCACATGATTTTACTAAAGACATGTATTGATTTGAGACACATCCTTGAAGTATGTATCATTGAGATGGTCATGATGTGTATAATATGGGTAATCATGTAAATAGGTTGGCACTTATAAACCGGAAGTGAATAATGATAACTTCCGGTTCATTAGTTAGTAATAAGTAAATTAACACCGGAAATTATGCATATTCTGGCGCATTTTCTACACAGGAAGTGGGAGGTAATATGTTTGTTTGTACACTATTTAAGGAAGATGTTTATGCGATGTAATTGTTCTAAAGAAGGGGAACTATATCCCTGAAATATCAGTAAATTTGACCTTATGCTTTGATGAAAATCCTGGCTTGTTGCTGTTTTTGTTTTTATATATATATATATATATATATATATATATACATATATACACACACACACAGGGCTCAAAATTTCAAGTCCTAAGCTACTAGCCAGGCCCAAATGTTACTCGCCACTGATCACCAGCCCACACCACACCCACTACCCACACCCTCTTTGCATGTGCTGACTATATGGCAGTGCATAGACAGCATTTATCATCCCTCTCACATGATGTAAAGTTGTGTAAACCAGGGCAGGTTCAATCTAAGGCAGCAGGGACATGAAACAGTTTAGTGTCCAATTGTTTTGTTTTGTTTTAATTTTGCATGGGTATTAAACTGGAAAACTAACCATGGGTGGTCTTTATCTTGATAAAGGAGACAATCATTTAAAATAGCTGATTTTTCCTGTGGAAACTGCCATCCGCACTGATCTTGTCAATACTGCAGTGTTTGCTATAGAAAAGCTATGTAATCAAAAAGTAATGGCAGTGGAGGGGTAGAAGAAAAAGTGTCCCTGCAGTTACTTTGAATACAAAAAATGTATCAGATGCTTGTCTGAGTACATTATCTCTTTAAGGGAGTTATCTGCTAAAAAATAACTGTACAAACCATTTCTTATTTCAAAATACAGATGTACAGAAAAACAAAGAAAAAGAAATATTGGTGTAAAAATAAAAACTATCCACCTATAACACACATCACATTGTCTGTGGTGGTTAAATTTAGTGATGTCGCGAACAG
This sequence comes from Bombina bombina, assembly GCF_027579735.1. Classification (NCBI taxonomy): domain Eukaryota; kingdom Metazoa; phylum Chordata; class Amphibia; order Anura; family Bombinatoridae; genus Bombina; species Bombina bombina. The sequence continues at coordinate 365,296,175 of NC_069504.1, forward strand.
TTCGCCGGAGAACAGTTCCCGGCGATATTAGCTTGTTCGCGTTCGCTGCGGCGGGCGAACATATGCAATGTTCGATCCGCCCCCTATTTGTCATCATTGAGTAAACTTTGACCCTGTATCTCACAGTCTGCAGACACATTTCAGCCAATCAGCAGCAGAGACTCCCTCCCAGACCCTCCCAGCTCCTGGGCAGCAGCCATTTTAGATTCATTACGATCCTGCATTCTTAGTGAGAGGAGGGATAGTGCTGCTGCTGGTGATTTTATAGGGAAATTGATAGCTAGGCTAGTGTATTCAGTGTCCACTACAGTCCTGAAGGACTCATCTGATCTCTGCTGTAAGGACAGCACCCCAAAAAGCCCTTTTTAGGGCTAGAACTTCAGCCCAAAAAGCCCTTTTTAGGGCTAGAACTTCAGCCCTTTTTTTTTTTTTCTTGTAATCTAATTGTATTTGCCTGCCTGTCAGCCTGTGTGTGAGGCTCACAGCATATACTGTGCCTACTTGCTCACTGCCACCACTCATATCTGGTGTAACATTAGTGTAAATTTTAAAAAAAAAAGTTTACATCAGTTTGCTAGTGTAATCCAATTTCATTTTCCATCAGGCCTGTGTTTCAGGCCCACAGCATATACTGTGATTAATTGCTCTGTGCCACCACTCATATCTGGTGTAACATTAGTGTAAATTAAAAAAAAAAAAAACTTTTACATCACTTTGCTAGTGTAATCTAATTTCATTTTCCATCAGGCCTGTGTGTCAGGCCAACAGCATATACTGTGCCTAATTGCTCTGTTTTCCACCACTCATATCTGGTGTAACATTAGTGTAATTTAAAAAAAAAAAAAACTTTTACATCAGTCCGCTAGTGTAATCTAATTTCAGTTGCCAGGCCAGCCTGCCACTGCCAGCCTCAGTGCCACCACTCATATCTGGAGTAACATTAGTGTAAATTTTTTAAAAAAAAACTTTTACATCAGTCTGCTAGTGTTCTTTAATTTTAGTTGCCAGGCCAGCCTGCCACTAGTGCCAGCCTGTGTGTCAGGCTCCCAGCATATACTGTGCCTACTTCCATCCTCAGTGCCACCACTCATACCTGTTGTAACATTAGTGTAAATTTTTTTTAGAAAAACTTTTACATCAGTCTGCTAGTGTTATTTAATTTTAGTTGCCAGGCCAGCCTGCCACTAGTGCCAGCCTGTGTGTCAGACTCCCAGCATATACTGTGCCTACTTCCATCCTCAGTGCCACCACTCATATCTGTTTTAACCCCTTAATGACCACAGCACTTTTCCATTTTCTGTCTGTTTGGGACCAAGGCTATTTTTACATTTTTGCGTTGTTTGTGTTTAGCTGTAATTTTCCTCTTACTCATTTACTGTACCCACACATATTATATACCGTTTTTCTTGCAATTAAATGGACTTTCTAAAGATACCATTATTTTCATCATATCTTATAATTTACTATAAAAAAAAATATGAGAAAAAATGGAAAAAAAACACACTTTTTCTAACTTTGACCCCCAAAATCTGTTACATATCTACAACCACCAAAAAACACCAATGCTAAATAGTTTCTAAATTTTGTCCTGAGTTTAGAAATACCCAATGTTTACATGTTCTTTGCTTTTTTGCAAGTTATAGGGCCATAAATACAAGTAGCACTTTGCTATTTCCAAACCATTTTTTTTTTTTTCAAAATTAGCGCTAGTTACATTAGAACACTAATATCTTTCAGGAATCCCTGAATATCCATTGACATGTGTATATTTTTTTTTTAGTAGACATCCTAAAGTATTGATCTAGGCCCATTTTGGTATATTTCATGCCAGCATTTCACCGCTAAATGCGATCAAATACAAAAAATAGTTCACTTTTTCACAAATTTTTTCACAAACTTTCGGTTTCTCACTGAAATTATTTACAAACAACTTGTGCAATTATGGCATAAATGGTTGTAAATTTTTCTCTGGGATCCCCTTTGTTCAGAAATAGCAGACATATATGGCTTTGGTGTTGCTTTTTGGTAATTAGAACCACATGTGTATTATGCCCAGCAGTGAAGGGGTTAATTAGGGAGCATGTAGGGAGCTTTTTGTGGTAATTTTAGCTTTAGTGTAGTGTAGTAGACAACCCCAAGTATTGATCTAGGCCCATTTTGGTATATTTCATGCCACCATTTCACCACCAAATGCGATCAAATAAAAAAAAACGTAAAATTTTTCACAATTTTAGGTTTCTCACTGAAATCATTTACAAACAGCTTGTGAAATTATGGCACAAATGGTTGTAAATGCTTCTCTGGGATCCCCTTTGTTCAGAAATAGCAGACATATAAGGCTTTGGCGTTGCTTTTTGGTACTTAGAAGGCCGCTGAATGCTGCTGCGCATCACACGTGTAATATGGCTAGCAGTGAAGAGGTTAATTAGGTAGCTTGTAGGGAGCTTGAAGGGTTAATTTTAGCTTTAGTGTAGAGCTCAGCCTCCCACCTGAAACATCAGACCCCCTGATCCCTCCCAAACAGCTCTCTTGCCTCCCCCACCCCCCAATTGTCCCTGCCATCTTAAGTACTGGCAGCAACTCTGCCAGTACTAAAATAAAAGGTATATTTAGGCTTTTTTTTTTAAAAAAAATAAGCATATTTACATATGCTGCTGTGTAGGGCCCCCCTTAGCCCCCAACCTGACTGATCCCCCACCAAACAGCTCTCTAACCCTCCCCCTCTGCCTTAATGGGCGCCATCTTGGGTACTGGCACCTGTCTGCCAGTACCCAGTTTAGTATAAAACTGTTGCTTTTTTTATTATTTTCCCCTTTTCTGTAGTGTAGCCCCCCCCCACACCAAAGACCAACCCCCCACCCCTCCTAGATAGCTTTGATTTATTTATTTATTATTTTATAACACCCATTTCCCCACTTTTATAAAAATATATTTTCTGTAGTGTAGCGGTTCCCACCCGCTCCCGCCCCGTGCACGCGCCCGCCCGCTGCCTCCCGTGCACACGCGCGCGCCAGTGCGCGCCCCCATCGGCCCCACCCCCGATCCCGCCCCCCTCTACATTACCCAGCCCATCGATGGCGGCCACCCGCCTCCCAAGTCAGCTCCCACCCACCAACAATACCGGCCACCGATGTCCGGTGCAGAGAGGGCCACAGAGTGGCTCTCTTTGCATCGGATGGCCAAGTGGGGTTATTGCAGGATGCCTCGATATCGAGGCATCACTGCAATAACCGGAAAGCAGCTGGAAGCGAGCAGGATCGCTTCCAGCTGCTTTAAACCCCTAATGTCGTACAGGGTACGTCGCTGGTCTTTTAAGACCAGGTTGTGTGCGACGTACCCTGTACGACTTGCGTCGTTAAGGGGTTAACATTAGTGTAACTTTTTTTAAAAAAAACTTTTACATCAGTCTGCTAGTGTTATTTAATTTTAGTTGCCAGGCCAGCCTGCCACTAGTGCCAGCCTGTGTGTCAGGCTCCCAGCATATACTGTGCCTACTTCCATCCTCTGTGCCACCACTCCTATCTGTTGTAACATTAGTGTAAAACATTTTTAAAAAAACTTTTACATCAGTCTGCTAGTGTTATTTAATTTTAGTTGCCAGCCCAGCCTTTTGATCTATGTAATTTGTATCTATCAAATGTATATTGCATCTTTTGATCTATGTAATTCGTACCTATCAAATGTATAATGCATCTATTGATTTATGTAAATCGTATCTATCAAATGTATATTGCATCTATTGATCTATGTAATTCGTATCTATCAAATGTATATTGCATCTATTGATCTATGTAATTCGTATCTATCAAATGTATATTGCATCTATTGATCTATGTAATTCGTATCTATCAAATGTATATTGCATCTTTTGATCTATGTAACTCGAATCTATCAAATGTATATTGCATCTATTGATCTATGTAATTCGTATCTATCAAATGTATATTGCATCTATTGATCTATGTAATTCGTATCTATCAAATGTATATTGCATCTATTGATCGATGTAATTCGTATCTATCAAATGTATATTGCATCTATAGATCTATGTAATTCGTATCTATCAAATGTATATTGCATCTATTGATCTATGTAATTTGTATCTATCATATGTATATTGCATCTATTGATCTATGTATTCTATGTATCTATCTATCTATCAAATCTATGTATCTCGTGGTTGTGCAAATGGACTGTTTGCGGTTGTTTGCGGTGCGTTACAGGGGGAGTTTGGTCTGTCACTGTCAAGCGGGCGTAACCCTTACACTACCTGATCGATACAACATCATACCTGATGTTTTAAAGCATGTTATTCCAAACAATTTAGGAATGTTAGGTGATTTAGGCCCTTTATGGCTTAAAACCAGACTCTGCATCAACTATGTAATTTTCCGTGGGAGTTTTGCCATGGATCCCCCTCCGGCATGCCACAGTCCAGGTGTTAGTCCCCTTGAAACAACTTTTCCATCACTATTGTGGCCAGAAAGAGTCCCTGTGGGTTTTAAAGTTCGCCTGCCTATTGAAGTCAATGGCGGTTCGCCCGGTTCACCGGTTCGCGAACAGTTGCGGAGGATCGAGTCCGCCGGTCGCGAACCGAAATTTTTAGGTTCGCGACATCACTAGTTAAATAAAGATAAAGATACATCATAAACCACATTTTGTTAAATAATATGATACCAAAGTTTTCCAGCATAAGCAAGAGGCCCATATTGGACCTCAAAACAAGTATGAGAAAATCCACAACAAGAGAAGGCACTTTGAAAATGAGGAGACCACTTTTGGATCTCATAAGAACAGTTTTATAAAAGGCAATACATGCATTTAGTATATTGCAGTAGAGGAGTAATATATATGTAAAGCAAACATCATAGCCAACATATTATATGTAAAACAAAACCAGGAAATGTAGTAATAGAATGGCTGAATAGAACGTATAGACAAGAGTGAGCAAGCTACCATAAACCCCAGGATCACCTAATATAATACAAGTTATTTTTAAACAGAGTGAAAAGTGGTTATTTGGAAAAAATAGGGGGCCTATACCATATATGTGGCATCACACTATGCAAAAAGGCCTAAACATACTATATCCCATCCCTAAGTCCCGACATCTAACAGCAGGACAAGAACTGAGCCATGTAACATTAAAGGGACAGTCAACACTTACTTTAACATGTTTTTATATTGAAAATAACAAAACGGAGGTCCGCCTACACTATACCCCTCCTGCCTTGCCGCCTTGCTTCTGTCCTAATCAGCGGCGCTAACTACTCTAATACCCGGTAAATATGGATGCCGGACTCCCCCCACCATTACGTAGCTGCCTTCTTCTTCAACTGATAAGCAAATCAGAATCCAGTCCTCGGACTGAAATTGCACGCGCTTGCAATTTCTGTCCGATGCCTGGATTCTGATTTGCTTATAAGTTGAAGAAGAAGGCAGCTACGTAATGGTGGGGGGAGTCCGGCATCCATATTTACTGGGTATTAGAGTAGTTAGCGCCGCTGATTAGGACAGAAGCAAGGCGGCAAGGCAGGAGGGGTATAGTGTAGGCGGACCTCCGTTTTGTTATTTTCAATATAAAAACATGTTAAAGTAAGTGTTGACTGTCCCTTTAAAGATAATAATGGATTGCAATCCAGAATCTTAAATAATCCTATAAAAAAGCGATGAAATTAAATGAATACTGAATTTGAGTTAAACATTTACATTCATTTTCATTAAAATAAATGTAAATGTTTCAAACCTACAGGTGAAAAGTTAGTACAGGTCCTGAGAGCCGAGCGCACTAAGCCTCCTGGTACTGGATCTGGCAAGAAGAGGATTGGGTTAGCCCAGCTCTCCACAGTATATTAAGTAAGTATTGTACCCTTAAAAGTGATTTAAAGAAAAAGGATTAATACTGATGAATTTCTTAAAGGGACACTGAACCCAAATTTTTTCTTTTGTAATTCAGATAGAGCATGCAATTTTAAGCAACTTTCTAATTTACTCCTATTATCAATTTTTCTTTGTTCTCTTGCTATCACTATTTGAAAAAGAAGGCATCTAAGCTTTTTTTTGGTTTCAGCACTCTGGAGAGCACTTTTTTTGGTACAGTGTCCCTTTAAGTATTGTTTTGTTCTCTTTCAATTTTGCTGCTGCATTCATTGGGATATTCGTTTTTGTAACAAAACCAACGCACATCCTTATTGCCAGCCTAGATTCCATCAAAAATGAAGCAGGAAATAAAAAAAATATATTCTTTGTAATGAAAATACCCCTGTAAAATGAGAACCCTTTTCCTCAGAGTCTCAGAGAAGAACTATTGCTAGTTATGGCAACAGATTGCAAATACCTCCAGAATGAGGCTTTGGCAAATAATACAATTCTGCTAATTAAAAAGTGTAGCATAATACAGAAGACTATACTACAATTGTCTGTGAGTTAAACCACAGTCCTTGCAAATAAACATTATTTCACTACAGTTCAAAATCATGCAATAACAAAATATATTTTTACCTGATAAATGTATTTATTACCAGATATGGAGAGTCCACGACATCATCAATTACTAGTGGGATTATAACTCCTAGCCTGCAGGAGGAGGCAAAGACCACCACAGCAAAGCTGTTAAGTGTCACTCCCCTACCCATAATCCCCATTCATTCGACCGAAATGAATGAATAACTGTCTTAAATTTAGGGGTGAGGTCGTGGACTCTCCATATCCGTAAAAAAATAAATTTATCAGGTAAGCATAAATTTAGTTTTCTTTACGAAGACATGGAGAGTCCACAACTTAATCAATTACTAGTGGGAACCAATACCCAAGCTAGAGGACACAGATGACTAGGGAGGGCTAACATGACAGGCAGACCTAAGCAGAAGGCACCACCGCTTGAAGAACCTTTCCCCCAAAAGAAGCCTCGGCCGAGGCAAAAGTATCAAATTTGGAAAAAGTATGCAGAGAGGATCAAGTTGCAATCTTGAAAATTTGTTCCACAGAAGCTACATTTTTGAAAGCCCAAAAAGAGGAGACAACCCTCATTGAATGAGCCATAATTCTCTCAGGAGGCTGTTGACCAGCAAAATGAATCATACTTTTCAACCAGAGAGAAAGAGATGTAGCAGTAGCTTTCTGACCTTTACGCTTTCCAGAGAAACAAACAGGGCAGAGGACTGGCGAAAATCCTTAGTCACCTGTAGGTAGAATTTTAGAGCATGCAAAACATCCAAGTAGTGTAACAAATGTTCCTTATGAGAAGAAGGATTAGGACATAGAGAAGGAACAACAATTTCCTGATTAATATTTCTATCTGAAACCACTTTAGGGAGAAATCCCACTTTAGTACGAAGAACCGCCTTATCAGCATGAAAAATAAGGTAAGGCTAATCACACTGCAAAGCTGAGAGTTTCGAGACTCTCCGAGCAGAAGAAATAGCAATAAGAAACAAAACCTTCCAAGATAACATCTTAATATCTATGAAATGCAATGGCTCAAACGGAGCCTGCTGCAAAACTTTAAGAACAAGTTTAAGGCTCCAAGGAGGAGCAGCAGACTTAATCACAGGCCGGATTCTGACCAGGGCCTGACAAAAGAATTGAACATCTGGCACATTCACCAAACGCTTGTGCAACAAAATAGATAATGCAGAAATCTGACCCTTCAGAGAACTGACTGACAATCCTTTCTCCAGACCTTCCTGGAGAAAAGACAAAATCCTAGGAATCCTGACCCTACTCCAAGAGTAGCCCTTGGATTTGCAACAATAAAGGTATTTATGCCATACCTTATGGTAAATCTTTCTAGTAACAGGTTGCGAGCCTGAATCATGGTCTCAATGACCAACTCAGAAAAACCATGCATAGACAGAACTAAGCGTTCAATCTCCAAGCAGTCAGCTTCAGAGAAACGAGATTTGGATGAAGGAATGAACCCTGAGTTAGAAGGTCCTTCCTCAGAGACAGCCTCCAAGGTGGAAGAGATGACATCTTCACTAGGTCTGCATACCAGATCCTGCGAGGTCATGCAGTAGCTATTAGAATTACCGATGCTCTCTCCTGTTTGATATGAGCAATGACTCGTGGAAGGAGAGCAAATGGAGGAAACAGATATGCCAGACTGAAATCCCAAGGAACCGCCAGAGCGTCTATCAGGGCGGCCTGCAGATCTCTTGACCTAGAACCGTACCTTGGAAGCTTGGTGTTCTGCCAAGATACCATCAGATCCAACTCCGGCACCCCCCATTTGAGTGTTAACCTGGAGAACACCTCCGGATGGAGAGCCCACTCCCCGGGATGAAATGTCTGTCTGCTCAGGAAATTTGCTTCCCAGTTGTCTACATATGTAATGTGGATGGCAGAAAGACAGCAATTGTGAGCTTCTGACCCACTGAACAATCCGAGCCACCTCCTTCATGGTTAATCAAATTTACTTGAGTCCAAATGAAATGAAACAAACTATGCATCAGGTGTCTCAATGTTAAAGTGTCAGGATCTAGGATCCGCTGATATGGGACAAAAACAGGGACTCCCTCTGACATATCTCTAGGGTTTATACACACTCTCTCAATCATCCTTGTTGGTGCAGCAGAACAAACCTCACTGTTGCTCAATACCTCATACCACTTCCTGATTGGCATATCATTAACAGCTCTTTACAATGAAGTGAGAGTAAATGCAATAAAGCAGAACTGGAGAAGACGCAGGTTTCTCTCTGGAGGTCCTCTGTAACGGAGAGCAGGAACTCCACTCTTGCCTGGTCTGTGCCAGAAAAATCAGCTTTGTAGCTTAGTGCTATCTTGTGATATGTTGGACCTATGAGGACAAAGAGGGTCCAAGTCTTTCGCAACAAAGCCTCAGACTTCAGATAAGTTGAATCCAGAACCTCTGCAGATCAGCTGGACACACTGCAGGTCCAAATCATACTCCACAAACACAGGCAAAACAGGCTCAGATGAGAACAAGTTATATGGCAAATTAATGTTCTTGCAATGTTGTGAGTCAACCTTATATTCTGTTAGCGCAGCATAGTACCAGGGGTTAGTATTTTCTTCAGGCGCATGTGGCTGTACCCACTCTTCAATCTGTTCACAAAACGTTTGATCAAAATCCAGCAAGAGAGTATGCAATGCATTATATAGCTCCTCCATTTTCCCAGAAGAAATCGTTTCTAGTGTCAGCGCACTGATTATCTTGTCTATCATGCATGGGGGGTTCAAGGTCTCTCCCCACTGGAGCCGACTTAGGCTTCAATCCTCTGGATTAGTTTACTAGTGTAGGACTCACAATCTCATATCTGGTGAATCAGCATAGTCTGCAGACGTCAAATATCTGAGAAAGAAATCTAGATGGCTTCACAATCTGCTGATAAGAGGCAGATTAACAGCAGGCTACCCAGAGCATCCAATATTGCAACCATTTCTCAGTGCTGCCCAGAGACACGCCCCAGCCCCACGTATTTTGACCTTGTTCATGTGACTGATGGAAAATATGTGGCCACTGTAACAGGATCAAGCAAGAGGAGCCATACCGGTCACTACTTACATAGGGCTAGATTATTTATATATAGATATATTTATAGCTCCTGCTCATTTCACTAACTCAGGTAGAAACCCTTTGCATGTGTCAGGTAGCAGACATATTACAAGTTGAAAGTAAAAAGTTTTTTCAAGATTGCTAACCCGATGCACACAAAAAGCAGAACTTAGAATATCACGATCATGTTAACATATTCCCCCATAGACTTCAATAGAGAAAATTGGAAAAGTGGGGGAAAACCCCCAAAAACTAACACCTAAAAGTTGTGCAAACTCGATCATCTTTTCTCAAGTGTATGAATTTACTGTATATATATATGAATACAGACACATACAGCTGAGACCTCATGTCTCTCTCTGACCCCTTATAACATTTTTATGCAATATTTTTTTAATACCTTTTATTTGACAGTGTTATTATGAGTGTAACTATACTTTTAAATATTTTGATAAATATTGTGCAACTTTGTAGTCGAGTGTAACAGTTAACCAGAGCTCTGAAGTTGCACTATCCTGCCAGGCTTGTTAAATTAAATTGCGGTTGAACGAACATGTTTACTTTTGACCTGTAATACACGCGCTACTTCGGACATGTGCAAAAAAATGTGATAAACCCCTTTAGTGCACTACTCATAATCTAGCCCATAATCACTTAGGGTTGCCATTCATCTGGTATTTTTAAGGCAGGTCAATATAGATGGTAAAAATAAAGGCCTCTATTTATCAAGGTTTGTCGGACCTGATCCAACAGTGCGGATCAGGTCCGACATACCTCGCTGAATACGGCGAGCAATACGCTCACCGTATTCAGCATTGCACCAGCAGCTCACAAGAGCTGCTGGTGCAACGCCGCCCCCTGCAGACTCGCGGCCAATAGGTCGCCAGCAGGGGGGTGTCAATCAACCCGATCGTACTCGATCGGGTTGATTTCCTGCGATGTCTGTCCGCCTGCTCAGAGCAGGCGGACAGGTTATGGAGCAGCGGTCTTTGTGACCGCTGCTTCATAACTGCTGTTTCTGGCGAGTCTGAAGACTCGCCAGAAACAGGGGCCATCAAGCTCCTTACGGAGCTTGTTAAATAGAGGCCAAAGTCTCTGTTGAGTTTACTTAAATGATCAATTAAAATTATTCCTAGTAGCTTTAGTTTCTGTGTTATACATATTTATATTTGTGCAAATTCCTCATGGCCAGTATTTTTTTCCAAGAAAGGGGACAATTCCTGTCTGTATGTTTGAATTAATATATCTATCAACAACAGTGAATGCTTGAATGGCTAGCTGGAAAGGATTTAAACACATAAAGAACCTCCTCAGGAGCTGCAGAGAACTGCTGGTCCCAAACAAGAAACAGCCAAATAGCCAGTCAATCAAGCAATCAAGCAGCAGTCACATTACCCTGTCAATTACTTGCTGTATTTAGCTTGGGAGCTACAATACTTGTGGTCCCAAAGCAAACCTTTATACATTTAAACAACGTGGTTAACCACATAAACTTTCTAACCAATTAGCGTATGTCATTTTTTTTACTACAGTCTTCTTGTGCATGTCCACTTACATACATATTATAGTTAAAAATATAGCTTTAATCACACTTTCACTATAAAACATGTACACATAATACATGTAAATCATCAAAATATTCATGTATGATGGTAATAGAAAATGTAAATATCTAAACGTGTTAATTATCAAGTATGCACAAATTAAGATTAGTGGTTAATTAAAAACGTAATTCAATCAATATTTAATTCATAAGCCATCGCATTTACTTTAGGCTTGGATGATTATCTTTTACTTCTACAAAGGTCTGTGAAATAATGTGAAAATACCCTTGAAAAGCCTGTTTGTTGTTCATGTGTTTCATTGCCTTTTGGTTTGAAATCGTTAAATAGATTATTATTTTCCTATTCCAGATGGATTGGAGCTGCTATACAATGTTTTACTATGGGAATTGTAATGATGCCATTCACTGCCCCAACTGACACACAGCCTACATATGAAGAATGGCTACCATGCAGACACATATGCTGGTCCCAAAGGGGTTAAACACAAACAGGTAGATTAGGAGTTATGCACGCTATAGGGAATTTTACGAACACAACAAAAGTTGTGAGTGCGATTTGGTTGCGTTAAGATCTATACCACACAAAATGCAAGCGCTGTTTTGACGTGCTCGTGCATGCTTTCCTCATAAACATCAATGGGGAGGGGGTTAGAAAAAAAACCTACCACCTTTGATTGCAGAATGAAAAGATCCGTAACGCAGCCCTTTTGATGTCTATGGGGGAAAAAAAGTTACGTTTAAACCTAACACCCTAACATAAACCCCAAGTCTAAACACCCCCAACATCGCTGCCTCCTACATAATGTTATTAATGCTTAATCTGCTGCTCCCGATATCGCCGCCACCTAAATAAATCTATTAACCCCTAATCTGCCGCCGAATATACTAAAGTTATTAACCCCTATTTCCTCGCACCCTAACATCGCCCACACTATAATAAAGCTATTAACCCCTATTCCGCTGCTCCTCGATATCTCCGTCAGTAAATAAAGCTATTAACCCCTAAACCTCTGGCCTTCCATATCACTACCACTAAATAAACCTATTAACTCCTAAACCGCCAGCCTCCCACATCACAACAACCTAAATTAAACTATTAACCTCTAAACCTAACCCTAGCCCTAACCCTAAACCTAACACCCCCTAACTTTAACATCATTAAAATAGAGCTACATTAAAGTTACACTTATTAACTAAATAATACCTAAATACTAAATACATACTTACCTGTGAAATAATACCTGAGCTAGCTACCATATAACTAATAGTTATATTGTAGCTATCTTAGGTTTTATTTTTATTTCACAGGTAAGTTTGTATTTATTTTAACTAGGTAGACTAGTTAGTAAATAGTTATTAACTATTTACTTACTACCTAGTTAAAATAAATACAAACTTACCTGTGAAATAAAACCTAAGCTGCCTTACACTAAAACCTAACATTACAAAAAAAAACAAAAATTACAAAAAATAAAAAAACCTACCATTACAAAAAAAAACAAACAAAATTATCCAAAATAATAAAAAAAACAGAGGAGGTGGGGCTTGGCCGCACTGTGTAATGGTCACACATTGATTTAGCTCCTGAGCCTAGATCCCCCAGAGCGGCACCTATAATAAGCAGGCTCCAAAGCACAGCATATGGATCCCCCAGAGTGGCACCTATAATAAGCAGGCTCCAAAGCACATCTATCTGATGTTGGACATCTCTCACCTATAGCACAGTCATCAAAAACCAAGAAGCTTGGAGACCCTCCCAATCTAACTAGCAGCAGAAAAACAAAGCACCATCCAAGATTCACCTTTACTAAACAACCTGAAACAAATACCCAAATCCCTATGTGGGCATGTCAGCTAAAAAACAACAAAAAATTGACACGCCGGCTAAAACAAAAATTATCAATATCTTAAACAAGTAGAGGGACCCTCGCTTATAAACTCTCACCTTCCATCACCAATGCCTGCGTCCACCACTTCAACAGAAGCACCAATACATGATACAGCAGACCCTTTATCTTCTAATGAAATAACAAAAGATGACTGAAACTCCTAGCTACAAAGGACGACTTAAAAACTGCTATATCTGACATGCAAGATATGTTTAATGAGATGAAAAAGGACATTAAAAAAGTTGACCTAAAGTATCAATGCTAGAAGAGAGCCATAACACCGCTACACAGGATATCCAACCTCTCACGCAGTTAACCTACAATCAAGAAAAAACAATCCATAATCTTATGGAAAAAATAGAAGACCTTGATAATAGAGGACACAGGAACAATTTGAGAATAAGAGGGGTCCCTGATTATCAAAGGCACCAGCAATTCACCAAATATCGTCATAGAATGGGCCCATAGAGGACTCAGAGCCAAACCACCTGCAATGGCACCGCCACGGGATATAATAGTAAAATTTCTTATTTATTTGGACAAAGAAGAAATCCTGAAACATGCAAGGCAAAAACATCAAATTACCCACGTTGGCTTTTCCTACTACACTACAAAAGTGCAGAGAACTGCAACTTATAAAGTCAGTGCTGTGGTCTCAAAAGATACCGTATAGATGGGGCTTTCCAGTAAATCTAACAGCAACAAGAGGAGATAAAACAGCAACCTTTCGCAACATGGATGACCTGTCATTGTTTTGTGAAGTCTTACAAATACAAACCCCATCCCCCACTGGACTCCAAAACCTGGCAAGAGCTAAAGCTCCAGCTGGACAGCACACAGATGCCCTAAATTGTGATCTTTATGGATAGTTCCCTGCCCATCATCAGAAACCTCATCAATGGACTTAGAAAATTGCACCCAGAGACATTTGGTAGAAAAGAAAATGTATCCTACCATCAGACAGATGAGTATAACAGCTTAATTCAACTTTAAATATATCTATGTGTTGTATTTACAGTGCTGAAGGACTCTTTGTGTTACATTCCTTAGTTTTTATTACCTTCACCCCTACACTGCTCTAAATAAATGCACAACACGCCAGTAGACAGACATAAGCAACACAAATTAGCTGGATACAACTATACAGACACATTGATAAATACATCATACTGCAACATAGACGAGGCTGGGCACAACAAAAGGCTCAGATTAATGTTTCATATCTAAGTAACGCAACCTTAGGATAACAATGGTAGCCTGGGACACATACAAAGAGAGCTCTTCGGAACACAAATATGCATACAAATGCATACACTCTGAGCCTGAGAGATAACACATGCCCACGGGCAATTCTTTTAATTTTCAACCGGGTGCCGTGGTGGGGGAGAAGGACTCTACCCTGAATTGTTGTATTTAACTTTATTTATTCTTATACTTGACTTTGTCTTGTCTTAACTTGGTTTGAGTACACTACGTAGAAGGGGAGATTTCATAATCTCAGTTCATATATATAGAGCACTAAAAATTATTGGAGTTTGTGCTGTATAAATTGTTTTCCTTTTGTTTGTTTTATATTGCATTCATAACATCCAGTGGTCTACACATAATTCCCTATACCAGCATAACATACGTCATATCTCTCATCCCCTTTCCCCCCCAACTGACTCAAAAAAACTCTTGATTGCCAGCAACAAACATCATTATTCCATTATTTATCCATTACACAGGAATAACTCCTGATTGCTTTAACATGCACAGGGTACCAATGGCACACCCAATAAACATTATTACTATAAATGTCAAAGGGTTTAATATACCTCAGAAATGATCCATAATACTTAATGACCTATATAAACAAAAAGGGGCAATTATCCTACTACAGGAGACACATTTTAAAAAGGGACACCATAAATACACCACAGCATACTTTTCTTCTAGCCCTTCCAAAAAGAGTGGTGTGGGCATCTTGATTAGGCATGATATACCCCTAGAACTCATACATAAAATGCAAGGTCAATCCTATTGGCTGATCCAATCAGCCAATCGGATTGAACTTCAATCCGATTGGCTGATTAAATCAGCCAATCGGATTTTTCCTACCTTAATTCCTATCAGCCAATCGGAATTCGAGGTACGCCATCTTGGATGACGTCATTTAAAGGAACCGTCATTTGTCAAGTAGTCGTCATGCTGGAAGGATGCTCCGCGTCGGATGTCTTCAAGATGGAGCCGCTCCTCGTCGGATGGAAGAAGATAGAAGATGCCGCTTGGATGAAGACTTCTGCAGGTCCGGATGTCCTCTTCTGCCCGGATAGGATGAAGACTTCCGCCGGTCTGGATGTTCTCTTCTGCCCCGATCGGATGAAGACTTCTGCCCGGATCGGATGACCACTTGTTCCCGGCTAGGTGAAGACGGCTCAAGGTAGGGTGATCTTCAAGGGGTTAGTGTAAGGTTTTATTAAGGGGGGATTGGGTGGGTTTTAGAGTAGGGGTGTGTGGGTGGTGGGTTGTAATGTTGGGGGGGTGTATTTCTTTTTTTACAGTTAAAAGAGATGATTACTTTGGGGCAATGCCCCGCAAAAAGCCCTTTTAAGGGCTATTTGTAATTTAGTATAGGGTAGGGCATTTTATTATTTTGGGGGGCTTTTTTATTTTATTAGGGGGCTTAGATTAGGTGTAATTAGTTTAAACTTTTTGTAATTTTTTTATTTTTCTGTAATTTAGTAGGGTTTTTTTTTTACTATAGTTTATTTAATTTAATTGTATTTAATTTTAGCTAATTGTAGTTATTTTTTTAATTAATTTAATGATAGTGTAGTGTTAGGTGTAATTGTAACTTAGGTTAGGTTTTATTTTACAGGTAAATTTGTAATTATTTTAATTAGGTAGCTATTAAATAGTTATAAACTATTTAATAGCTATTGTACCTAGTTAAAATAAATACAAAGTTGCCTGTAAAATAAAAATAAATCCTAAAATAGCTACAATGTAATTATTAATTATATTGTTGCTATCTTAGGGTTTATTTTATAGGTAAGTATTTAGTTTTAAATAGGAATAATTTAGTTAATAATAGTAATATTATTTAGATTTATTAAAATAATATTTAAGTTAGGGCGGTGTTAGGGTTAGGGTTAGACTTAGGTTTAGGGGTTAATAACTTTATTATAGTGGCGGCGACATTGGCGATAGCAGATTAGGGGTTAATACATTTAATAGCCTATGTGGACTATGGCGGTTTAGGGGTTAATACTTAAATAGGTTAATTGCGGTGTGGGCTATGGCGGTTTAGGGGTTAATAATTAGGCTTATTGCGTTGTAGGGGATTGTCGGTCTAGTGGTTAATATATTTATTAGTAGTAGTGAGAGGGGGGATTGCGGATATAGGGGTTTTACATGTCGGGCTATTTTTGGGAGGCAGGTTAGACTTTTATGGGAAATTTGATATTTCCTTTACTTTTCTTAGGCACCGGCAGTTTCTAAAGTGCCGTAAGTCACTAGCGACTTTAGGAACTATATGTAATACCACGATGTGCAAGGTGAAATTACGGGCGGCGCGGGTTCCCTCGCTTGTGCCGAAACTTGCGCTGTATATCAGATCGTGCCCAAGATATCACGTCAACTAACATCTTTCGAAAACCTCTGCACACTAATACATTACCCCTGACATACCATATCATCCTTGTACAAGGTCCTCCCAGACTCCAGAACCGACGCTCTTCCTTCATATTGCCACAAATGGCCTTTAGAACTAGACATATACATCACCCCTAAAGATTGGTCAAGAATATTCCAAACATATAAAAAAGCATCGATAGCCAAAATTCAAGAAATGAATTATAAATTTTTGTCATGTTGGTATTTAACGCCAGTACGCTTACAAAAAATATACAAACATGCCAACAAACATTGCTGGAGAGGTTGTCGGGACCCCGCAGACATGCTTCACATATGCTGGAATTACGACACACTGGGCACTTTCTGGAAAGACATAATTACGCACATCAACAAAACATTATCCACAGATATCCCAGTTGAGTCAAGCATATTACTATTTCACAAAATACCAAACACCAGAGATGAAGCAAAGCAGTCACTTCTACACATCATGATTAACAGTGCTAAAATCCTAATACCACAGAGATGGAAATCCACAGAGGTACCAGACATCACATCATGGAAGTAGACAATCTGCTTTTGTTGGAGAGATACCACTTCCTTAAAAATGATAAGATAGAAATACATGAATATATGACAATGAGATGGAACGCAAACAGAGATAGTTAATAACAATAATCCCCACCTCTGGAATTTCCTCACTCTTCACGGATGTGAAGGATTTAAGCAGCTCTCATTCTATTGTCTGATTTGAATCAGCCAATAGAATGAGAGCTGCTTAAATCCTATTGTCTGATTTAAACAGCAAATAGAATTTTAGCAGCCCTAATTCCTATTGGCTGATTCAAATTTTTCAGCCAATAGGAATGCAATGGTACCCCCAGTATAAAAGGGGTACTTAGCATTTCAATCCTCAGTTTGTGGCGGATGATTGCATGAAGAGGACATCCATGTCGGATAGATGGACCTCCGCCTGGACCTCTGCCTTGGACCTCCACCTTGGACCTCTGCCCTGGAATTCTGCCTTGGACCTCCGCCCGGGACCTCCGCCCAGTACCTCTGCCTCCTCGCATCGACCACTCCACCTCTACAGGGATAAAGAAGATGCCGGTCCCGCGATGGATGAAGATGGAGCCACCTGGATGAAGACCTCTCGCAGCCTGGATGTCCAGACTTCAGGAACTGTAAGTGGATCTTCAGGGGTAAGTGTTAAGATTTTTTAAACTTTTTTGGGTGTTTTTTTTTTTTAGTTTAGGGTTTGGGCTTTTCTTAAAATAACTAAATGCCCTTTTCAGGGCAATGCAAAAGAGCTAAATGCCCTTTTAAGGGCAATGCCCATACAAATGCCCTTTTCAGGGCAATGGGTAGCTTAGGTTTTTTTTATTTTGGTGTTGGTTGGGTGGTGTGTTTTACTGTTGGGGGGGTCTTTGTGTTTTTTTTAAAGGTAAAAGAGCTGTTTAACTTAGGGCAATGCCCTACAAAAGGCCCTTTTAAGGGCTAATAATAGTTTATTGTAGGCTAGGTTTTTTTTTATTTTGGGTGGGCTTTTTATTTTTTCAGGGATATTAGATTAGGTGTAATTCTTTTTTATTTTTGATCATTTCGTTTGTTATTTTTTTTAATTTAGTGTTTGTTATTTTTTTGTAATTTAGTATTTTTTATTTTTTGTAATTAGATATTTTGTACTTTTTATAGTAGTGTTAGGATTTTTTAATGTGTAATTTAGTTTATTTAATTGGTAGTTAGTTTAGTTTTAGTTTAATAATTATATTAGTTTAATTGTTAATTTAAACTTAGTTTTTTTAATTTGACAGGTAAGTTTTAATTTAATTTAAGATAGGGAAATTGTAATTTTAATATAAAGCTAAGGGGCGTTAGGTTTAGGGGTTACTAGTTTAAATTAGTTTATTGCAATGTGGGGGGCTTTGGGTTTAGGGGTTAATAGTTTAATTTAGTATATTTTGTTGTGGGGGGCTTGCGGTTTAGGGGTTAATAGGTTTATAATAGTGGCAGTGGTGTGGGAGCGGCAGAATAGGGTTTAATATCTTTATTATAGTGTGGGCGATGTTGGGGTGCGGGGGAATAGGGGTTAATAACTTTAGTATAGTGGCAGCGATGTTGGGGAGCGGTGGAATAGGGGTTAATACATTTTATTAGTGACGGTGATGTCGGGAGATTATGGGGTTAATAACTTTAATATAGTGTTTGCGATGCGGGAGGGCCTCGGTTTAGGGGTTAATAGGTAGTTTATGGGTTTTAGTGTACTTTGTAACACTTTATTTATGAGTTTTATGTAACAGTTTTGTGGCGTAAAACTCATAACTACTGCTATCAGATTGCGAAACAGATCGTGTCGGTATAGGGTGTAACGCAAGCTTTTTAGCCTCACTACAAAACTTGTAATGGCTGCGCTATGGAAGTCCCATGAAAAAACATAATTTTTACAAGTGCGGGACTGACGTTGCGTTACAGGCTAAAAAGGCTTGCGGTACAGCTATACCGACAAGACTCGTAATGGCTGCATTGCTGTTTTAACACTGAAATGACAATTTCTTCAGCGCTAAAAGACGAACGCACAACTCGTAATCTACCTGAAAGTTAATGCACTACTGGGAGCTAGCTGAACACATCTGGCAAGCCAATGACATTGTTTTTTTAGAGGATATGTACATATGCATTTCAACAAAAGATATCAAGATGACAAAGCACATTTGGTAATAGAAGTAGATTTAAAAGTGTCTTCAAATGCTCTATTTGAATCATGAAAGTATAATTCTGACTTTCATATCCCTTTAAACTAATCCTCTGTCTAACATGTTATTTTGTGCTTTCTGTGTTCCTATAATTGTATAGGAAATGAGTGTGGCAGTTGATGCTTGCACGTAAAGTTGTTTACCTCTGCATACTGCAATACATTTATCGTAGCTATACATTACTCTGACAATAAGCGATTGCAGTATTTATAGGTCATTCTGTCGTCAGTGGTTTGGTTCTCAGTAAATAAACATTTGTGTATCTTTCATGTCTCTGTAATAGCTATAACCTTGTTTAAAGCAACAGATATACTATATATTACCTGATTCTCAATCCATATAACAGTACAGTATTAATTTCGGTTTTATCATAATCAGGAGGCTCTTTTTGTGTAAACATTTATGTGCTGCATATTATATCTGTTTTTATCAAACCAATGTTCTGTTTAGTTATAGTTAATGTAATAGTCAATGCTGAGATCATTTAGATGGATAACTTCATGGAGGCTCGCTATCTGTGTAGGGGTCATGCAATGCCATCCTTGAAATTCATTGAGCCTAAGTGCATCTATATTTCCTAGCCAGACGCTACTGGGTTTTCCTGCAATTAACTAGCACATAGATTACAAGTTTTGCGCTATATAGGGTGCGAAACAAATGCAACAAAAGTTGTGTTATATTACCCTCCATAGCGCTGCCATTACAGGTTTTTGAAAAGCCACCATGTGCTTGCGATATATTGACCATGAGCTCCATACCGCACAAAATCCAAGGGCTGAGAATATGTGCTTGTGCACGCTTTCCCCATAGACATCAATGGGGAGAGAGTGTTAGAAAAAAAACTAACACCTGAAGCACGGAATGGCGATCGCCGTAATGCAACCCCATTGATGTCTATGGGGAAGAAAAAGTTATGCTTAAACCTAACACCCTTACATAAACCCCAAGTCTAAACACCCCTAGGGCTCGATCCGATAAAAATTGTCGCCCGCAAAAGCTGGCGACGCCAATATTTGCGCGGGTTTGGTATCCTATATACGGCGTAACCTAGAAGTTACGCGCGTATATTTCTGCCGTCGCCCGTAGTTTTTTGGGCCATAGGCAGTATACCAAACCAGCGCAGTTTGGTATCCAATATACAGCGTAAGGACTTACGTGGCGAAAATGGAGAAATCTTACTCCATTTTTACCTCGCCACAAAAAGCAGCCGTAAGAAGCCTTACGCTGACTATTGGAGCCCCGTAACTCCCTAAACTAGCTGCTAAATAAACCTAACACCTAACGCATGCGCAATGTCTATCTAGCTGTCAACCGCGATCTGCTAAATAAAACCTAACACCTAACGCATGCGCAATGTCTATCTACCTGTCAACCGCGATCCCCCGCCGCAATCCCTAATAAAGTATTTAACCCCTAAACCGCCGCCATCTACATAAACTAACCCCCTACTGTGAGCCCCTAAAACCGCCACCATCTAACTGATCTATCCCCTACTGTGAGCCCCTAAAACCGCCACCATCTAACTGATCTATCCCCTAATGTGAGTCCCTAAAACCGCCACCATCTACCTGATCTATCCCCTAATCTGACCCCTTACACCGCCGCCAGCTATATTAATATTATTAACCCCTAATCTAATATCCATAAAGTAATAAGCTCTATTACCAGCCCTTTAAAGGGCCTTTTGTGGGGCTTTGCCCCAAAGTTAACAGCTCTTTTGCCCTATAACCTGCCCTCCCTACACCGCCGCCACCTATATTAATGGTATTAGCCCCTTACACCGCCGCCATCTATATTAAAATTATTAACCCCTAATTTAATCTACCTACCCCGCCGCCAGCTATATTATCTATATTAACCCTAAGTATATTATAGTTAATATAGTTATTACATTATATATATTAACTATATTAACCCTAATTCTATTAGGGTTAATATAGTTAATATAGTTTACTATAGTATTTATATTAACTATATTAACTCTATCTAACCCTAACACACCTAACTAAATTCTTATTAAATAAATCTAATTTATATTATAAACTAAAATATTCCTATTTAAATCTAAATACTTACCTATAAAATAAACCCTAAGATAGCTACAATATAATTAATAATTACATTGTAGCTATGTTAGGGTTTATATTTATTTTACAGGTAAATTGTTAATTATTTTAACTAGGTATAATAGCTATTAAATAGTTATTAACTATTTAATAGCTACCTAGTTAAAATAATTACCCAATTACCTGTAAAATAAATCCTAACCTAAGTTACAAATACACCTACACTATTAATAAATTAAATAAACTACAAATATCTATATAAAAATACAATTAAATAAACTAAACTAAATTACAAAAAAAAAAAAAACACTAAATTACAAAAAGTAAAAAAAAGATTACAAGATGTTTAAGCTAATTACACTTATTCTAAGCCCCCTAATAAAATAATAAAGCCCCACAAAATAAAAAAAATTCACTACCCTATTCTAAATTAAAAAAAGTTCAAAGCTCTTTTACCTTACCAGCCCTTAAAAGGGCCTTTTGTGGGGGCATGCCCCAAAGAAAACTGCTCTTTTGCCTGAAAAAAAAACACAATACCACCCCTCAACATTACAACCCACCACCCACATACCCCTAATCTAACCCAAAGCCCCCTTAAATAAACCTAACACTACCCCCCTGAAGATCTCCCTACCTTGTCTTCACCACACCGGGCCGAACTCCTCATCCGATCCGGGCGATGTCTTTATCCAAGCGGCAGCAAAGTCTTCTTCCATCCGGCAGCATCTTCCATCAAGCGGCATCTTCAATCTTCATTCGTCGCTCCTCCGACGCGGAGCATCCATCCCGGCTGAACCAATCAGCCAATCAGATTGAACTTGAATCTGATTGGCTGATTCAATCAGCCAATCAGATTTTTCTACCTTAATTCCGATTGGCTGATAGAATCCTATCAACCAATCGGAATTCGACGGACTCCATCTTGGATGACGTCATTTAACGGTACCTCATTCGTCGTTCAGTCGTCAGCCGGGATGGATGCTCCGCGTTGGAGGAGCGACGAATGAAGATTGAAGATGCCGTTTGATGGAAGATGCTGCCGGATGGAAGAAGACTTTGCTGCCGCTTAATTTATTGATAGTGTAGGTGTATTTGTAACTTAGGTTAGGATTTATTTTACAGGTAATTGGGTAATTATTTTAACTAGGTAGCTATTAAATAGTTCATAACTATTTAATAGCTATTATACCTAGTTAAAATAATTAACAATTTACCTGTAAAATAAATATAAACTCTAACATAGCTACAATGTAATTATTAATTATATTGTAGCTATCTTAGGGTTTATTTTATAGGTAAGTATTTAGATTTAAATAGGAATATTTTAATTAATAATATTAATATTAGATTTATTTTAATAAGAGTTTAGTTAGGATGTTAGAGTTAGATAGGGTTATTATACTTAATAAATATATATATATATATATATATATATATATATATATATATATATATATATATAATATAATAACGATATTAACTATATTAACCCTAATATAATTAGGGTTAATATAGTTAATATATATAATATAATAACTATATTAACTATATTAACCCTAATATAATTAGGGTTAATATAGTTAATATAGCTGGCGGTGGTGTAGGGGGATTAGATTAGGGGTTAATACATTTATTATAGGTGGCCGCGGTGTAGGGGGATGTAGATTGTAGGCAAAAGAGCAGTTTACTTTGTGACAAAGCCCCGCCAAAAGCCCTTTTAAGGGCTGGCAAAAGAGCTGAATTCTTTGGGGCATGCCCCGCAAAAAGCCCTTTTAAGGGCTGGCAAAAGAGCTGTTACTTTGGGGCAATGCCACGCAAAAAGCACTTTTCAGGGCTATTTGTAGGGTTAGACTTAGGTTTAGTGGTAGGGATAGTTTAGTATTTTAGGGGTTAAATAATTTAATATAGATGGCGGCGGGGTAGGGGGATTAGATTAGGGGTTAATAATTTTAAAATAGATAGCGGCGGGGTAGGTGCTCACTTTAGGGGGTAGGTAAGGTAGATGGCGGCGGTGTTAGGCGCTCACTTTGGGGGTTATAGATTTAATATAGCTGGCGGTGGTTTAGGGGTTAATAACTTTATTAGGTTGCGGCGGGGTTTGGGTGCAGCGGTTTAGGGGTTAATACATATTTTATTGTTAGGCTAGTGAGGGGGGATAGCGGATAGAGGGTTAGACGTGTCGGGCTATGTTAGGGAGGCGTGTTAGACAGTGCGGGTGATTTCATACTTTAGTCAGGTTTTGTAGGCGCCGGCAGTTTCTAACGTGGCCCAAGTCACTGGCGACGCCAGAAATTTGTACTTGCGCAGATTTCTGGACATCGCTGGTTTATCAGACTTACGGCACGTTAGCATCTGATGGCGCCATATATTGGATAGCTCGAGATGCGAGCTGAAACTGCAGGCGACGCGGGTTCCCTCGCTTGCGCCGCAAACTACGCCGTATATCGGATCGCGCCCCTAATCTGCTGCCCCTGACATCGCCGACACCTACATAAAGTTATTAACCCCTAATCTGCCGCTCCCAACATCGCTTACACCGAAATAAATTTATTAACCCCTAATCTGCTGCTCCCGATATCGCCACCACTATAATAAAGTTATTAACCCCTATTCCACTGCATCCCAACATCACTGACACTATAATAAAGATATTAACCCTTATTCCGCCACTCCCTGACTTTGCCGCCACTAAATAAAGTTATTAACCCCAAACCTCTGGCCTACAACATCACCGCGACTAAATAAACCTATTAACCCCTAAACTGCCAGCCCGGCACATCGCAAAAAAACAAAACTGTTAACCCCTAAACCTAACAACCCCCTAACTTTAAATTAAAATGACAATATCCCTATCTTAAAATAAATAAAAACTTACCTGTGAAATTAAAAAAAATTATGTTTAAACTCACAATTAACCTAACATAACTATTATGCTAAAATTAAAATAACTGCAAATTAAATAAACTAACACTACTAAAAAAATAATTCTAAAATTACAAAAAATAAAATATACTAAATTACAAAAAATAAAAAATACTAAATTACAAGGAATAACAAACACTAAATTATGAAAAATAACATACCAAATTATCCAAAATAAAAGCAATTACACCTAATCTAATAGCCCTATAAAAATAAAAAAAGCCCCCCAAATAAAAAAACACCCTAGCCTACAATAAACTACAAATAGCTCTTAAAAGGGCCTTTGCAGGGCATTGCCCTAAAGAAATCAGCTCTTTTCCCTGTAAAAAAATACAAAGACCCCCCAACAGTAAAACCCACCACCCAGCCAACCCCCCAACAGTAAAACCCACCACCCAGCCAACCCCCCAAAATAAAAAAACTAACTTACAATAACTCAAGCTACCCATTGCCCTGAAAAGAGCATTTGTATGGGCATTGACCTTAAAAGGGCATTTAGATCTTTTGCATTGCCTTGAAAAGGACATTTAGCTCTATTAAGAAAGCCCAAACCATAATTTAAAAAAAAAACACCCAAAAAAGTTTAAAAAAACTTAACACTAACCCCCGACGGTCCACTTACAGTATTTAAAGTCCAGACATCCAGGCGGCAAGAAGTCTTCATCCAAGTGGCAAGGTATTCATCCATCCAGGAGGCCTTCTATCTTCATCCCTGCGGCTTCTTCTATCTTCATCCCGGCGGCACGGAGCGGGTCCATCCTTCAAGACATCTGGCACGGAGCATCCTCTTCATACGGTCGCCGCTGTACACTGAATCTTCAAGGCAAAGGAGTCTTTTCAAAATGGCGTCCCTTGCATTCCTATTAGCTGATTTGATTTTTTAAATTCAAATCAGCCAATAGGATGAGAGCTACTGAAATCCTATTGGCTGTTCAAATCAGCCAATAGGATGAGAGCTACTGAAATTATATTGACTATTCAAATCAGCCAATAGAATTTAATTCGCTCTCATCCTATTTGCTGATTTGAACAGCAAATAGGATTTAATTCGCTCTCATCCTATTGACTGATTTAAATTTCAAAAATCAAATCAGCCAATAGGAATGCCATTTTGAAAAGGCTCCCTTGCATTGAAGATTCAGTTTATGGTGGCAACCGTATGAAGAGGATTCTCCGCTCCGGATGTCTAGAACGATGGACCCACTCCGTGCCACTGGGATGAAGATAGAAGACGCCGCCTGGATGAAGATAGAAGGTGCCGTCTGGATGAAGATAGAAGACGCCTCCTGGATGGATGAAGACCTCGCCGCCTGGATGAAGACTTCTCATTGCCTGAATGTCCGGACTTCAAAAACTATAAATGGATCGTCGGGGGTTAGTGTTAGGGTTTTTTTTACTTTTTTTGGGTGTTTTGTTTTAGATTAGGGTTTGGGCTTTCTTAAAAGAGCTAAATACCCTTTTCAGGGCAATGAAAAAGAGCTAAATGCCCTTTTAAGGGCAATGCCCATACAAATTTCCTTTTCAGGGCAATGGGTAGCTTAGATTTTTGTTAGAGTTAGGTTTTTTATTTTGGGGGGTTTGTTGGGTGCTGGGTTTTACTATTGGGGGGGTCTTTGTATTTTTTTTTACAGGGAAAAGAGCTGATTTCTTTTGGGCAATGCCCTACAAAAGGCCCTTTTAAAGGCTAGTTGTAGTTTATTGTAGGCTAATTTTTTTTATTTTGAGGGGCTTTTTTATTTTTATAGGGCTAATAGATTAGGTGTAATGGTTTTTATTTTGGATAATTTCTTTTGCTATTTTTCATAATTTAGTGTTTGTTATTTTTTATAATTTAGTATTTTTTATTTTTGGAATAGGGGTTAATAGCTTTATTACAGTGGTGGCGATGTTGGGAGCGGCAGATTAAGGGTTAAGTTTGATCATTTCGTTTGTTATTTTTCGTAATTTAGTGTTTGTTATTTTGGTAATTTAGTATTTTTTATTTTTTGTAATTAGATATTTTGTAATTTTTATAGTAGTGTTAGGATTTTTTTAATGTGTAATTTAGTTAATTTAATTGGTAGTTAGTTTAATTTTTGTTTAATAGTTATATTAGTTTAATTGTTAGTTTAAACTTAGTTTTTTTTAATTTGACAGGTAAGTTTTAATTTAATTTAAGTCAGGGGGGCGTTAGGTTTAGGGGTTACTAGTTTAAATTAGTTTATTGCGATGTGGGGGGCTTTGGGTTTAGGGGTTAATAGTTTAATTAAGTATATTTCGTTGTGGGGGGCTTGCGGTTTAGGGGTTAATAGGTTTATAATAGTGGTGGTGGTGTTGGGGAGCGGCAGAATAGGGTTTAATATCTTTATTATGGTGTGGGTGATGTTGGGATGCGGGGGAATAGGGGTTAATAACTTTAGTATAGTGACAGCGATGTCGAGGAGTGGTGGAATAGGGGTTAATACATTTTATTAGTGGCAGCGATGTCAGGAGCGGCTGATTAGTGGGTAATTTTAATTTAGTGTTTGCAATGTGGGAGGGTCTCGGTTTAGTGGTTAATAGGTAGTTTATGGGTGTTAGTGTACTTTGTAACAGTTTAGTTTTGAGTTTTGTTGCGCAAAACTCAAAACTACTGGTCTCAGATTGCGGAATGGATTGTGTTGGTATAGGCTGGTACGCAAGCATTTTAGTCTCACCGCACAGCTTGTAATTCCGATGCTATGGAAATCCCACGCAAAAACGTAATTTTTTTGAGTGTGGGATTGACGTTGCATTACAGGCTAAAATGTTTGAGGTATAGCTATACTGACAAGACTCGTAATGGCTGCGTTACAGTGTTTGCGCTGAAATTGACATTTTTTCAGCGTTATAACCGGAACACAAAACTCGTAATCTAGGTGATAAATCTAAAATCAAACACAGGAAAGAGGCGCCGTATGTGTGAATCTGAAGAAGCCAACGACAAATATAAGACATGTGCAGGGTACTCACAATGTGAAAAGGCACTCCAATGTGCCTATAGGGGCAGGCTGGTATTCACAGCAAACCAGCTGGCTGAACCGGCTAACCAGGATACCCAAGGTAGAGGACTCTATGTCTTGATGGACTGTGTATACTGGATCCAGCAATGTGGGAACAGGAGAAGGTGTCCCACATCAGACCGGTCCTATACTAACCAGTTTCCACACTGCAGCAAGTCATGTCTACACAGTCACGTGGGCCTACATATATATTCTACACCGTTCTTAGTAGCGCCCCCTATTGGGTTATTCCCTTTGTTCTTAATCTAGGTGATATATAGTTGTATGAAATAAATGTTATCATGCACTACTCGGGGTATTGTGAAAAACAAAATTATTACAACCCTAACACAGAAATACGATGGCAAAATGGGTTCTTTAAAGTGTGTAATTTTGCATGTCTGTTTTGTTATATTACTGTTGTCTTGTTTGCTTGTTTGGAGACTTTTTGAGATGTGAGAGGGCTTTTTTACGTAAACCTTTATCCAATATGAGGGATTACTTTGTAATAGTAAGAGTTAGTCTCACTATTACAAAGCTGGCGAGGTTGTCACATATTTCTTTTTATTTTAATGTACATTTATTTTACTTTGCACATACTAGAGTGGACTGTATTCTAAAGGGTGTTTTTTACTTAAGTTTAATTTGTATATATTTTTAATGTTTTTAATATACTTTTGTGAGGCCCGTACCCTGCACAGTAAAACACGTTATTTGTGTTGAAAAGTAAATGGTAGTGAGATTGAAGCTATCTCCATTGGTGTCAATGGGTCAGACCCCGTAACTTGGCTATCTGATTCAAATATTTTTTAATCTTGCTATTTTTGAGTTGTGATGTTGCAGTGTTTTTTTCAATTAAATCTTTTTTTTTTTTTTAGATCTTCTTTATTGAGGTTTGTAAGTATCATTACAGATATTTTTTAACATCACTTACAACTTTAGTGTAAATAACAATTTAACTATAAATGTCCAACATAGGTACATAAACATTAACAGGCATGTTAAAGAACACTTAAGATTATCCTTAATATGCTTGACACCTTTCCACAATAGTTTAAAGGCTGAACATAAGTGCATAACCTCACCTTACATAACTAATAATTCTATATACTGGTCAAATAAAAAATATCTGTATGTCGCATTTTAACAGGAGCTAAATGAACCTCAAATGCTTACCGCTAGAGGAAGTTACTCTCGGACCTCAATCAACTCAGATAAGCAGCTAGTAGGGTGGTGTTGGGGCGGCAGATTAGGGGTTAATAAGTGTAATGTAGGTGGCGGCGATGTCGGGGGCAGAAGATTAGGGGTGTTTAGACTCTGGGTTTATGTTAGGGTGTTAGGTGTAAACATAACTTTTCTTTCCCCATAGGAATCATTGGGGCTGCGTTACGGAACTTTACGCTCCTTTATTGCAGGTGTTAGGCTTTTTTTTAGCCGGCTCTCTCCATTGATGTCTATGGTGAAATCGTGCACGAGCACGTAAAACCAGTTCAAAGCAGCGCTGGTATTTGTGTGCAGTTTGGAGCTCAATTTTGCTCAACGCTGCCATATTGCCTGCTAATGCCAGGTTTTTGCAAACCTGTAGTAGCAGCGCTATAGGGAGGTGAGCGGTGGAAATAACTTGCAAGTTAGCACCGAGCCGCTCATAACGCAAAACTCGTAATCTGGCCGTAAGATATGTGTGAGCTATAAATGTCAGAGAAGAAACTAAAAAAAAGAAGGACCCAATGCTTAATATTTAAAAAATATTGCACTGGCAGTAGAAGCTTAGCTAAAGAATATTAATACTGACCTAAATTATGCCTGGACTAGCAATGTCAATGAATAAGCAATAAATGTGAGAGCACATTACTTAATGCGTATGGCATACAGCTCTTGTACTAAGAGCTTAGTGGAATAAACTTAAAGGGTCAGTCTTCTCGAGAATTGTTATTGTTTACAAAGATAGATAATCCATTTATTACCCATTCCCCAGTTTTGCATAACTCACACTGTTATATTAATACACTTTTTAACTCTGTGATTACCTTGTATCTAAGCCTCTGTAGACTGCCCCCTTATTTCAGTTCTTTTTGCATTTTATCCAATCAGTACTGACTCCTAGGTAGCTCCACTGGAGTCAGCACAATGTTATCTATATGGCACACATGAACTAGTACAGTCTAGCTGTAAAAAACAGTCAAAATGCACTGAGATAAGAGACGGCCTTCAAGGGCGTTTCACATTAGCATATGAGCCTACCTAGGTTTAGCTTCCAACAAAGAATACCAAAAGAACAAAGCAAATTTGATGATAAAAGTAAACAAATTTGATGATAAAAGTAAACTGGAAAATTATTTAAAATTGCATGCCCTATCTGAATCATGAAAGTTAATTTTGACTAGACTGTCCCTAATACACACACTGAACTTTGCATAAACTAGTACATTACTATAAATTTTACAGCTCAGGAGAAGGTCCTTTAGCACAGGCTCTGGAATCAGCCGCACTAATCCTCTTATTTGCGCAGCCCTGGACTTCGTGAAGAAGTGTGTCTGATTGGCAGGGCTCCCCAGCGCACTATAGGTACTTTTAAGTTCTGCAAATGTAAACTTTAAGTATTTGTTTGATTTTAAATAAAAAAAAATATTGTATAGTGCAGCAAACAAATATTCGGAATAACGAAATTTCAGAATATTTGTTACAAATGATTTGTCCAAAACAAATTATTTGCTGCTGCACTTGTCTAGTTATAAGCTCAGTGTTTCCGGTCAGTACAAAAGCTGTTTATTTTAGAAGTTGTCCCCTTCAAAGCCGAACCTATAGTTTATGTCAAATGATGTCCAAGTTCTGGTTTTGTATCCTGTCTTTTCCAGCTAGAGCTCCTACCATTTACTGAGAGAAACAACTCATTCTTTATGCTGTAACTTGTGGATATGTAACTGACCTTAAAGAATCAAATATAAAATAGCGGTGTACCAAGTAAACAGCTTTTATAATCAGGTGATTCCCTCTTGATATGATTCTTCAAGCTAAATACATATCTTTTTGTTTTGCCGCTGAAATAGGGACATTCATTTGACAGCATCTTTGGCTGGTCTTCACTGGCTATTGAAGGGTTAATGTATTATACATACAAGCAGAGAGGGCCTGTATGCAGGGTAGCTAAAAATGCCCTGCTGTGGAAATGTGCAGTGAAATTGGTAGGTAAGTGATATACTGTAAGTACATTAGATGCAGAAAGCATATCACATCACCCCACTGATTTACTGAGCAGCTCCAGGCTTTGCCGGTATGTGAAATAAATAAGCCTATTATTAGCCAGCAATGCCTAAAGGATGGTGTCAACATGAAAAATGGTGAGATTTTAATGATGCTATTTCTTATATCAACGTTTGTGTATATCAAATTTTCAGTAGGATAACAGGTTTTCCCAATACATTCACCCAGAGTTTTCTTAAATGTTTTAATATATTTGAATATATCTGTTGTTTCTCTCATTTCTTTCATTTGCTTTCCCAATAATATTCAAACATTTAGCCGCCCTCATTTTACAAAGTTTTAATATATATTTTTGACTTAAAGAGATCTTGGTCTAGATGACCACTTGAGATGGTAATTAACAATACTCTTGTTAGTACCAATTAAGACTCACAATATACTAAATGAAAAGTGTTAAAACTAATACCCAAAAACCATTAACAATAGCTTGCTGATATTTATGGCTCCCTATATTTTTAACAGAATACACACAAAACTCATATATCTTGACTACCATGAAAAGGACAGTAAAGTCATAATTAGAGATTCATGATTTAGACAGAACATACAACAACTTTACAATTTACTTCTTACCACTTGAGATGGTAATTAGCAATACTCTTGTTGGTACCAATTAAGACTCACAATATACTAAATGAAAAGTGTTAAAACTAATACCCAAAAACCATTAACAATAGCTTGCTGATATTTATGGTTGTTTCTCTCATTTATTTCATTTGCTTTCCCAATAATATTCAAACATTCAGCCGCCCTCAATTTACAAAGTTTTAATATATATTTTTGACTTAAAGAGATCTTGGTCTAGATGACCACTTGAGATGGTAATTAACAATACTCTTGTTAGTACCAATTAAGACTCACAATATACTAAATGAAAAGTGTTAAAACTAATACCCAAAAACCATTAACAATAGCTTGCTGATATTTATGGCTCCCTATATTTTTAACAGAATACACACAAAACTCATATATCATGACTACCATGAAAAGGACAGTAAAGTCATAATTAGAGATTCATGATTTAGACAGAACATACAACAACTTTACAATTTACTTCTATTATTTAATTTGCTTCCTTCTCTTGTTATCCTTTGCTGAAAGGTTTATCTAGGTAAACTCAGGGGCAGCAAAAAACCTAGGTTCTAGCTGATGATTAGTGGCTGCATATATATAATGATTATCATTGGCTTACCCATGTGTTCAGTTTGAAATCAGTATTGCACTGCTGCTCCTTCAAAAAATTATACTAAGAGAATGAAACAACTTTGATAATAGAAGTAAACTGGAAAGTTGTTTAAAATTGTATGTTCTACCTAAATCATGCAAGAACAATTTTGGGTTTCATGTCCCTTTAAGCCTTGAAATGTGGCAGTAATTGATACCTGAGCGTCTATGCCACAATAATACATGCATCCATAAACAAAGCTCCTTGTAAATAATAATCATCATATTATAATGGTTGTGCAAACATGAAACATACATTTTGACGGCAGATAAAAAACATCGGCCCAAAATGTCTTCCCAAAATGTAATAACAATGTAAACTTATCTAGTTCGTAGGACAGTCTAATGCTTATCTCAGGCATTCTTGATGTCCCCCAAAGTGTTTGTCATAGAAACATAGAGCAGTCAATAAAATGCTGTGGGTGTAATTAAATTACAAAAAACAGCTATAGTTTTTCCCTGCTAATGCAATCTTGGGGGCCGATTTATCATTCGTCGGACGGACATGATCCGCTGCAAGGAAGTGTGCCTCATGCACACTAAGGTATTTAAGTTTAAGGAAGCTTACTATGAAATCTCACAATTGTTAAGTTAAATCTCATGAGATCACAGTAAAAGAGTTCATGACCTCAACTGAAAGATAACTTTTAACACAGCACTAACTCTGGTGAGCTGAGGAAACTGTGAGTTAAAATATATTTCTTTTTTACATAGAAATGTTCAGGTGATATTTTCCTGTCAGCTTTTACAGTTATGCTGCATCACTTTCAAGTGATTTAGCATATGCGTAATTGTATTATGTCCCTTTAAAGGGATAGTAAACCCCAAAAATGTTATTGTTTAAAAAATAGATAATCCCTTTATTTACCATTCCCCAGTTTTGCATAAGCAACACTGTTATAGAAATATACTTTTTACCTCTGTAATTACCTTGTTTCTAACCTTCTGCAGACTGACTCCTTAACTCAGATCTTTTGACAGACTTGCATTTCAGGCAATTAGTGCTGACTCTTCAATAACTACACGTGCATGAGCACATTGTTATTTATATGAAACACATTAACTAAAGCCCTCTAGCTGTAAAAATCTGTCAAATGCATACAGATAAGAGGCGGCCTTCAAGGGCTTAGAAATTAGCATATGAGCTTACCTAGATTTAGCTTCCAACTAAGAATACTGAGAGAACAAAAGTTTGAAGATAACATTAAATTAGAAAGTTGTTTAAAATTACATGCCCTATCTGAATCATGAAAGTTTAATGTGGACTTTACTATACCTTTAACAGAAGTTTGTGAGGTTGCAGAGGGATCTTCTTGAAAAGGTGAAATCTTTTTTGAAATTCATTGAGCATAGCTTCACCCATCTTTCCCAGGTTATTATTAGTGGGTTTTCCTGCCATAATTGCCCAATTGATCAAATCTAGCCAATGAAACCAGGACTTATTGCAAAACAGTTAAAACAATTACACCTGCAACAACTTCAGAAACACAGTGGAGCTTTAATAAATGTAAGGTTTGTGAGTGAAGAACATGTCTGTTTTGTTTCACTGGATAGAATGAGAGACCTCTCAGAATATTGGCAGAAAGAACAAGAGACTGACCATGAGTGTGGCAGGGTAGTGTTCATAGTGTTCCCCTAAATCTCAGCCAAGAATGCAGAATTCCTAAAAACTATATTACCCCTGTGAAGTATCTCATCCTACAGTTGTGTCTTAATATTTCCAAGCTGATGAGGTCTTATTTTGTTCTTTTTTCTTTCTTTCTTTCTTGAGGTTTTGGACAAGGGGCATGTACAAATTTCTTTGTGGTTTTACCAGTGATCTATATTGTGGTAATAGCATCCCACTTTCGCCAATCAGATGTAGATCTACATCCTGCGGTATATAGCCCATCGTACTGCATAATGTAGATCTACTTCCAACCTTCAGGAAGCTTCAGCAGTCTTGTTTGTCAAGTTAGACAGAGACTTGCTCTTCATGGGCTACAGGTGTCTGCTTTCATACAATTGCAGAGCATGATCGGTGCTCTGTTACCATATGAGTGCAGACTGCCTGATTGTTACAGGCAGTGACACTGTCTGTAACAATGTCCGTTTGTGTCGGTAGGGAGTTTTGGGAGGGATAAAGAGGTGGGTGGGTGGCACAGTGGTGAAGGGGGTAGGGCATGGGAGGGAGGGGCGGGACCCTACATACAGAAAGTAAAATGTGGAGAGAGAGGGAAGGGACGCTATGCTACAGAAAAATGGGAATCAGGGAGAGGGGGCTACAGCTGCGATTGCAAGGAGAGGGGTGTTGGGGAAACCACTACAAAAAAAATAAAACTAATAAATGAATATAAAAAAACCACTAAAAATATAACTGTTAACTGGGCACTGGAAGATAGCGGACACAATTTGGAGGGGGGAGAGAGAGAGCTGTTTTGGAGGGATCAGGGAGGTGGGAGTTTAAGAGGGATCCTACACTGCAGAAAATATATAAATAAATACAATTAATTAATAAAAAAAACAAGTTCTAAAATCTAAGTTGGTGGTCAGGAGTGTGGGTGTGGGAGGGGAGAGAGCTGTATGGGAAGGAACAGGGAGGTGGGAAGTTAATTTCTGCACTAAAAATAATATTACCCTTAACAGCTAACCTATTAACCCTTTCACTGCAGGTAATTTCAGAAGTGTGGTGCACATTTGCAATTAGCTGCCTTCTAATTGCCAAAAACTAATTGCAAAGCCATGTATGTCTGCTATTTCTGAACAAAAGGGACAGGAGAGAACCTTTTACAACCATTTGTCTTATGACTGCAGTAGTTATGTGTAAATCATTTCAGTAAGGAACCCAAAGTTTGTGAAAAAGTTAAAAAAACATTTAATATGATTGCATTTGGCGGTGAAACAGTGGCATGAAAAATACCAAAAT
Organism: Bombina bombina; assembly: GCF_027579735.1. NCBI lineage: Eukaryota > Metazoa > Chordata > Amphibia > Anura > Bombinatoridae > Bombina > Bombina bombina. Next base: position 365,330,895 of record NC_069504.1, read on the forward strand.
GGGCCTAGATTAATAACTTATGCTGTCTACTAAAATAAATATATATGTAGTTTTGATAGGTAAATAAAAAACATATAAAAAAAACCCAAGGATCTATTTCTGTTTAAAAGGAGTGATAGCAAAAATGCTAAAAAAAATATTTCAGTATTTTGGGCAAGTTTTTCTCTAAAATTCACGGTACCGAAGGGATTAATCACCTTCAAAAATAATTTGAGTCAATGGGGCCGATATACCAATGTCTGGCGGACATGATACGCTGTATTGTCCTTCAGACATCGCTGAATGCCGACAGCATAAGCTGCTTGTGCAATGCCGCCCCCTGCAAATTTGCAGTCAATCGGGCTAGCAGGTGGTGTCAATTAACCTGATCGTATAGGATTGGGCGGATTGATGTCCGCAGCCTCAGTATCCAATAAACCCCGCCGGCAGTTCATAAAGTGCCGTATCGGATAAACTAGCGTTGTCCAGAAATGAGCGTAAATATACATTTCTGGAGTTGCTAGTGACTTACGGCACTTTAGAAACTGCTGGCACCTAAGAAAAGTAAAAAAAAAAAATTAATCTCCCGTAAAACGTCTAACACGCCTCTTAAAAATATGCCCGGAACGTAAAACCTCAACATCCGCAATCCCCCCTCTCACAACTAATAATAAATGTATTAACCCCTAAAACGACTGCCCCCCACAACGCAATATGTCTAATTAAACTATTAACTCTATATCAGCCATCAAACCCACAACGCAAGTAATAACTAAATTATTAACCTCTAAATCCGCTAACCCCAACATCGCAAATTACCTATTAAAACTATTAACCCCTAATCCGCTATAAACCAACAACACAAACAACCTATTAAAGTATTAACCCCTAAACCGCCAAAGCCCACAACGCAAACAAAAAACTAATCCCCTAACCTAACACCTTCTAAATGTACCCATATGACCTAAATTACAAAATACTAAAGTTACTATTAAAATAAAAAACCTAACACTACTTTAAAAATAAAAATAAAATAAGTATAAATTAAAAGGACAGTCTAGTCAAAATTAAAATTCTGGTGTAGACTGTCCCTTTAAGCTACAATTACAGAAAATAAAAAAATCTAAGATCACATAAAATAAAAAACAAAATTACCAAATTTAAAAAATATATACCTAATCCCTATGAAAGTAAAAAAGCCCCCCCCCAAATAAAAACACCCCCTACTCTAAGAATAAACTACCAGTAGCCCTTAAAAGAGCTTTTTGTAATGCATTGCCCCAAGATAATCAGCTCTTTTACATCAAAATACACAAAGTCCCCCCTAACAGTAAAACCCCCACCCACCAAACCCCCCCAAAATAAAAGAACCTGATACTAAAAAACCTAAACTACCCATTGCCCTGAAAAGGGCATTTGTTTGGGCATTTAGCTCTTTTACTGCCCATTCCTAATCTAAATAAAACAAACCCCCCAAAAACCCTTAAAAATACCTAAGTCTAACCCCCAGGTTGGTACTCACGATTCCTGAAGTCTGGCGGAGAAGGTCCTGTTCCAGGCGGTGAAGTCTTCTTCCAAGCGGCAACCTCTTCTTTCTTCCAAGAACAATCCGGCGAGGAGCGGAGGGCGGAGCTGAAGACCGATGACCATGGAGCTGAAGACTTGCAACCCTAGAACCGAAGACTGGCGACCGCGGACCCATGGAGCGTGGAGGATCCTCTTCGTACGATCGCCTCTGTACACTGGATAGAGAATTCAAGGTATGTAATTAAAAATGGTGTCCCTTGAATTCCTATTGGCTGATTTGATTCTTCAAATTCAAATCAGCCAATAAGATGAAAGCTACTCAAATCCTATTGGCTGTTCAAATCAGCCAATAGCATGAGAGCTACTGAAATTCTATTGGCTATTCAAATCAGCCAATAGGATTTGAGTAGCTTTCATCCTATTGGCTGATTTGAATTTGAAGAATCATATTAGCCAATAGGAATTAAAGGGACGCCATTTTTAATTGCGTACCTTGAATTCTCTATCCAGTGTATGGCGGCGATCGTACGAAAGGATCCTCCACGCTCCATGGCTCCGCGGTCGCCGGTCTTCAGTTCCAGGGTCGCCGGTCTTCAGCTCTGCCCTCCGCTCCATGCCGGATTGTTCCTGGAAGAAGTCACTGCTTGGAAGAAGACCACCGCATGGGACAGGACCTTCTCCGCCGGACTTTAGGAATGGTGAGTATCAACCTGGGGGTTAGACTTAGTTTTTTTTAAGGGTTTTTTTGGAGGGGGGTTGTTTTATTTAGATTAGGGATGGGCAGTAAAAGAGCTAAATTCCCTTTTAAGGGCAATGCCCAAACAAATGCCCTTTACAGGGCAATGGGTAGTTTAGGTTTTTTAGTGTTCGGTTCTTTTATTTTGGGTGGTTTGGTGGGTGGGGTTGGGTTTACTGTTAGGGGGGACTTTGTGTATTTTTATGTAAAATAGCTGATTATCCTGGGGCAATGCCCTGCAAAAATCCCTTTTAAGGTCTACTGGTAGTTCATTCTTAGAGTAGGGGGTGTTTTTATTTTGGGGGGGCTTTTTTATTTTCATAGGGATTAGGTATAATTTTTAAATATTTGGTAATTTTGTTTTTATTTTATGTAACCTTAGATTTTTTTATTTTCTGCAATTGTAGCTTAAAGGGACAGTCTACACCAGAATTGTATTTTTGACTAGACTGTCCCTTTAATTTATACTTAGTTTATTTTTATTTTTAAAGTAGTGTTAGGTTTTTTTATTTTAATAGTAACTTTAGTATTTTGTAATTGTCATGAGCGCTTCCGTTCATCGCCGTGTCGCCGCGGCTCCCGGAACTCCTCTGTGTCTCTGACGTCATGTTGCTTAGCAACATGACGCTTTCTCTCACACCCCTCTGATGACGGTTACGCTCCTGCCCTTTAAATCTCGGCGGGAGATCTGAATCTGGGCCCGTTTGTTTGTTTCCCTGGATTGTGAGTACCATATCAGTTTTATTCTTCTGTGTACCGACTTCTGCCTGCCTGACCAAGCCTCTTGCCTAATCCCTACTTGCTGATATTTGGACATTGACTTCTGCCTGCTTGACCTTGCCTGTAGCTATTACCCTTTTGCTGACACTTGGATGCCGACTTCTGCTTGCCTGACCCTGTCTTTTGCCTATACCTTTTGCTGATATTTGGATGCCGACTTCTGCCTGCCTGACCTTGCTTTGGCCTTTACCTTTAAACCTATTCTTTGTTAAACAAGACCTGCTTAAAAGGGACATTTACTTTTACAAGCTGCAAAAGAGAACTTTGCCTTTCTGTTTGTTATACACCTGCTTAAAAGGGACATTTACTTTTACAAGCTGCAAAAGAGAACTTTGCCTTTCTGTTTGTTATAAACCTGCTTAAAGGGACATTATACTTTTACAAGCTGCAAAAGAGAACTTTGCCTTTCTGTTTGTTATACACCTGCTTAAAAGGGACATTTACTTTTACAAGCTGCAAAAGAGAACTCTGCCTTTCTGTTTGTTATAAACCTGCTTAAAGGGACATTATACTTTTACAAGCTGCAAAAGAGAACTTTTCCTTTGTTTTACAAGCCTGCTAAAGAGGACCTTTTTCAGAAGTTTCAAAGTAAGAGCATTTCCTTTTTGTTCTTTGTACTACTTAAAGGGACGTTTTATCCTTTGTGGCTTTCCTGCATTCTGGAACAATATTCATTTTTGTTATCTTCTAATCTGCTTCCTGAGTGGGTCACGTCCTGGATATTTCTCAGTGTGCTAGCGTGTGCTTTCAATTCACGCTAGCAGTTGGGTTACATCCCGGATTGATTCCAGAGCGGCTGACATTACAAACGGGCCATAAAAATGGACCCCACTGAATTATCTATGGCCGTGGCTCACCAGGGACAGCTCTTGGGTTCTCATGCCACTCACTTGCAGTCTCTGGACACTAAACTTGATCAAATTACTGCTCTATTACAAAATTTGGTTGCTACCGCACCTCCCAATCCTAATCCCAATCCAAATCCGATTGAGGCATTACCTCCTCCGATTCCTAACAATCAGTCTCAGGTACAACTAAGTCCCAGGATTCCTCTTCCGGATAAATATGATGGGAATCCTGAAGAATGTAGAGGCTTTTTGAATCAATGCCGTCTTCATTTCCGAAATAGCCCTACTCTCTTTGCTACTGCCTCTTCTAGAATCACGTTTCTTATTTCCTTAATGAAAGGAAAAGCCTTGGCTTGGGTGTCACCTTTGCTAGAAAAGAATGATCCTATACTGTTGGATGTTGATACATTTCTATCTACATTCTCAAACGTATTCGATAAACCTGGAAGGTCATCCGCTGCTGAAGCAACTCTCCTGGATTTACGTCAAGGAAATCAACCAGTCTCTCAATATGCAATTGAGTTCCGCACCCTTGCCTCTGAAACCACTTGGAATCAGGGAGCACTCAGAGCCGCTTTCCGTAAAGGACTTTCTGAGCGTCTCAAGGATGAATTGGTGTATCGTGAACTTCCAGAGTCCTTAGAAGCCTTAATAAATCTCTGTATCTGTCTCGACGCCAGGTTTCGTGAACGCCAACAAGAAAAGGATAGAACACAGAGGACTGCCACTCGAACTCCTTTTCGTTTAGCTCCTCGTTTTTCTAGTCCAGTCACTCCAGCCTCTCCTACTACTGATCAGGCTGAACCCATGGAAGTAGGAAGTATAAAATTAACTGAGACTGAACGCTTAAGAAGACGGACTCTTGGCTTATGTCTGTACTGTGGCCTTAAAGGACATTTATTAAGGGATTGTCCTACTAGGCCAGTAAAAGCCAGGGCTTAACTCTAGTCCAGGGAACTGAGTTAAGCCAAAATAGTGGTCATTCCCTATACAAGAAACTCTTTGTTCCAGTAACTCTTCTAATTGGACAAAAGAAGATCTATACCCAAGCCCTAATTGATTCTGGTGCTGGAGGTGTGTTCATTGACTCTACATTTGTTTCTACTCATTCTATACCCTTACTAAAGAAGGAGTATTCCATTTCAGTCTCTACGGTCAGTGGAGATCCTTTGGGTTCTGGATACATTCAGTTTTCTACTCAACCCTTAATCCTCACCGTAGGAATACTTCATTCTGAGACAATTTGTTTCGATGTCATTCCCACTCCGCAATTTCCCATTATCTTGGGATTACCCTGGCTCCAGATTCACAATCCCATTTTTTCTTGGACTTTCGGTGAACTCACTTCCTGGGGATCTACATGCCAGACTAAATGTCTTCAAGAGATTACTAAGTTACCACTCACTATTGCTCTCACAGTTGAAACTCCGGAATCCTTACCTATGCATTACCATGACTTTGTGGATGTCTTCTCCAAAAAAGAAGCGGAACGTCTTCCTCCTCATCGCCCTTTTGATTGTCCCATTGACCTCCTTCCTGGGGCTGCCTATCCTCGAGGCAAAACATATCCACTTTCTAAACCAGAAAACATGGCTCTGGAAGAATATATAAAAGACAATCTGGCTAGAGGATTTATTCGACCCTCCTCTTCCCCTGTAGGGGCTGGTTTCTTTTTTGTGGGAAAAAAGGATGGCGGATTAAGACCCTGTATTGATTATCGTGGATTGAATCAGATTACCATCAAGAACAGTTATCCTCTGCCCCTTATTCCTGAACTTTTTACTTATCTTCAGGGAGCCACCATTTTCACCAAACTCGACCTACGTGGTGCATACAACTTGATCCGTATACGCAAAGGAGATGAGTGGAAGACTGCCTTTAACACTCGATTTGGGCATTATGAATATTTGGTCATGCCCTTTGGGCTATGCAATGCTCCGGCGGTTTTCCAGCATTTTGTAAATGAGATCTTTCGTGATTTTTTGAATATTTTTGTTATCATATACCTGGACGACATCTTAATTTTTTCTCAGAACCACCAAGATCATGTGCACCACGTCAAGAAAGTACTTCAACGTCTAAGAGAATTCCATCTGTTTGCTAAACTGGAGAAATGTTCTTTCCATCAAAAAATCATACCCTTTCTGGGTTATGTAATATCGGCATCTGGATTCGAAATGGACCCTACTAAACTTTCTGCCATTTTGGATTGGCCTAGACCTGATTCTTTGAAGGCTTTACAACGTTTCCTAGGCTTCGCCAATTATTACAGAAAGTTCATCAAGAATTTTGCTACTATTACTTCTCCTCTTACTTCTCTCACAAGAAAAGGACAAAACTGTAAAGTATGGCCGTCTGAGGCTATAGAAGCTTTTGAATCTCTCAAAGAAGCTTTTTCCTCAGCTCCTATCCTTCGTCATCCAAATCCTGAGTTTCAATTTATTCTGGAGGTGGATGCTTCCTCTGTTGCTGCTGGAGCGGTTCTGTCTCAACGAATACCAGAGACTGGAAGGATTCATCCTGTTGCTTTTTTCTCTAAAAAATTCACTCCTTCCGAATTTAACTATGACGTAGGGAATAAAGAGTTGCTTGCCATCAAGATGGCATTGGATGAATGGAGACATTGGCTGGAAGGTACTTCTTTGCCATTTACTATACTTACTGATCATAAGAACCTTCTGTATCTCCAAACAGCCAAACGACTAAATTCCAGGCAAGCACGCTGGTCCTTATTCTTCTCTCGGTTTCACTATAATTTGTCTTACATACCTGGTTCAAAAAATATTAAAGCAGACGCACTTTCCAGACAATTTCAAGATACCCCAGTTCCTGAGTCTGGTACCATTCTCCAACCTCATGAAGTCATTGCCCAGTTAACAACTTCTTGGTTACAAGAATTACAGTCCGCTCAAGAGCGTCTTCCTTTGTCCTGTAAACCTCCCAATGGTTTACTCTTTGTTCCTGAACGCCTTCGTTCCAAGATTTTATTTTGGGCTCATGATAGTCCCCTTTCTGGACATCCTGGCATCAGTATTACCACTCGAAACCTCAAACAACATGTCTGGTGGCCTACACTCTCTCAAGATGTGAAGGATTACGTCTCAGTATGCACACAATGTGCCATGAACAAAACTCCACGCCAACTTCCTTCAGGATTACTCCAACCATTGCCTATACCTCACCAGCCTTGGACTCATGTATCCATGGACTTTATTACCGATCTTCCCTTGTCCACTGGGAACAATACTATCTGGGTGGTGGTCGACAGGTTCACTAAGACGGCTCATTTTGTACCCTTGCCAGGATTACCATCTGCCAAAAGACTCTCTGAACTTTTTATTCTACATATTGTAAGAATCCATGGATTTCCTCTTGATATTGTTTCAGATAGAGGGGTACAATTCCTCCCTTCAGACTTCTCCTTTTCATGCAGCTTACGGATATCAGCCTAGGACGTTCCCTTTGCATACTTCCTCCACAGTGAATCCTGCTTCTGATCTTACAGCCCGAAGATTAACTCGACATTGGCAGAAGATACATCGTATTCTTTCTGTAACTTCTAGACGTTACAAGTTCTTTTCGGATCTTCGACGGAAAAAGGCTCCCAAATATCGCCCTGGTGATAAAGTTTGGATTTCCTCTCGATTTCTTCGCCTGAAACAACCTTCTAACAAATTGGGACCACGATATGTGGGTCCTTTCCGAATACTGGGTCAGGTATGTTCCACTGCTTATCGGGTAGCTTTACCCAAGTCTCTCAAAGTCCATCCGGTATTCCATGTTTCTCTTTTAAAACCTGTGATGATTAACAGGTATTCTAAGCCTTTTTCTAAACCTCCACCGTTATTGGTGCATGGACATCCTGAGTTTGAGATCAGCCATATTCTAGATTCCAAATTGCGGGGCAAGAAATTGTATTATCTCATTCATTGGAAGGGTTATCCAGTCACGGAACGTTCTTGGGAACCTGCTCATCAAGTAAATGCTCCAATATTGGTCAAGACCTTCCACAAGACTCATCCTGATAGACCTGGTCCTGTCCCCCGGAGGGGCCCTTGAGGAGGGGGTGCTGTCATGAGCGCTTCCGTTCATCGCCGTGTCGCCGCGGCTCCCGGAACTCCTCTGTGTCTCTGACGTCATGTTGCTTAGCAACATGACGCTTTCTCTCACACCCCTCTGATGACGGTTACGCTCCTGCCCTTTAAATCTCGGCGGGAGATCTGAATCTGGGCCCGTTTGTTTGTTTCCCTGGATTGTGAGTACCATATCAGTTTTATTCTTCTGTGTACCGACTTCTGCCTGCCTGACCAAGCCTCTTGCCTAATCCCTACTTGCTGATATTTGGACATTGACTTCTGCCTGCTTGACCTTGCCTGTAGCTATTACCCTTTTGCTGACACTTGGATGCCGACTTCTGCTTGCCTGACCCTGTCTTTTGCCTATACCTTTTGCTGATATTTGGATGCCGACTTCTGCCTGCCTGACCTTGCTTTGGCCTTTACCTTTAAACCTATTCTTTGTTAAACAAGACCTGCTTAAAAGGGACATTTACTTTTACAAGCTGCAAAAGAGAACTTTGCCTTTCTGTTTGTTATACACCTGCTTAAAAGGGACATTTACTTTTACAAGCTGCAAAAGAGAACTTTGCCTTTCTGTTTGTTATAAACCTGCTTAAAGGGACATTATACTTTTACAAGCTGCAAAAGAGAACTTTGCCTTTCTGTTTGTTATACACCTGCTTAAAAGGGACATTTACTTTTACAAGCTGCAAAAGAGAACTCTGCCTTTCTGTTTGTTATAAACCTGCTTAAAGGGACATTATACTTTTACAAGCTGCAAAAGAGAACTTTTCCTTTGTTTTACAAGCCTGCTAAAGAGGACCTTTTTCAGAAGTTTCAAAGTAAGAGCATTTCCTTTTTGTTCTTTGTACTACTTAAAGGGACGTTTTATCCTTTGTGGCTTTCCTGCATTCTGGAACAATATTCATTTTTGTTATCTTCTAATCTGCTTCCTGAGTGGGTCACGTCCTGGATATTTCTCAGTGTGCTAGCGTGTGCTTTCAATTCACGCTAGCAGTTGGGTTACATCCCGGATTGATTCCAGAGCGGCTGACAGTAATTTAGGAAATTTGGGTACATTTAGGGGGTGTTAGGTTACGGGACTTTTATTTATTTATTTGCTTTGTGGGCTTTGGCGGTTTAGGGGTTAATACTTTGATAGGTTTATTGCGTTGTGGGCTTTGGCGGTTTAGGGGTTAATACTTTGATAGGTTTATTGCGTTGTGGGCTTTGTCAGTTTAGGGGTTAATACTTTAATAGGTAGTTTGCGTTGTGGGTTAATGGCGGATTAGGGGTTAATAGTTTTAAAAGGCAGTTTGCGATGTTGGGGTTGGCAGATTTAGGGGTTAATAATTTAGTTATTACTTGCGGTGTGGGTTTGATGGCCGATATAGGGGTTAATACACTTTATTATTTATTGCGGTGGGGGATTGTGGTTGACAGGTAGATAGATATTGCGCATGCATTAGGTGTTACTTTCTTTTTGCAGGTATTTTCGGGAGTTAAGGTGCTCCGATACTCAGTGCTGCCTTGTGTGGCGAGGTGAAAATAGAGTAATATTTCTCCATTTTCTCTACATAAGTCCTTGCCCTGAATATTGGATACCGATTTGCGACACTGTCCCATGTTAGCTAATGGGAGTAAAAATTGCGGACGACTGGTGAAATATATGTGCCGCTGTATATAGGATACCAAAACAGTGCAAGAAACAGCGTCGCCATCTTTTGCGGGCGACGCTGCATATGTAATGGGGCCCCAAATGCTTTATGATTTGTATAAATAATGCATATATGCATTAGACATTAAAACGGTTTGTGTTTGATGTGAAAGTTATCATGTATCAGAAACATCATGCAAATATTGAGGTAAATTGCATAAACACTTACTAATGAAACTGAAAAATATAGGTGAAGGCACTTAATAAATATCGTACATGATACTGCCGTAACAACCTTACATGAATCTATGAATCTAGCCCATGGTGAGCGCACTCACGTATTTTTACCTTCCCATCATTTAAAGCAAGACAAGCAAGACTAAAAGGCACCAATATACCTCCCCTCAATGTGGGAGCATGCGTTTCATATTTTGAGATAAAGTGCCGCCTTGTGTTCATTTTAAAATACCAAAGTTTTAATATTTATTTATTATTAAGTAATGATTGATTATAATCAAAGATACAGCTAAGACACTCATTATCAATGCATCTATTATTCCAAGGCTTCCAGTTACATATTATTAAGCTGGTACATAAGTGATGCCATAATTTAAGTTAGACAAACTTTCCAAGGTTTTTAAAAAGCTCCTTACATTGGAATAGCTGACTGACCTTATCACATCAAACATCAATTTCCTAGATTTGCTTGTGAACACATTGACCTGTGTCTCTAATAGAGCTGCAACACCTTACTGCTATACTAAACTTCTCAAATCTAATCACACCCAAATAAATCAAGATTTCTGGGCCTATTTATGATGCTGCTAACGGACATGATCCGATATAGCGGATCATGTCTGCTGCACATCGATAAATGCCAACAGCATATGCTCTCAGCATTTATCATTGCACCAGCAGTTCTTGTGATACAATGCAATACCGCCCCCTGCAGATTCGCAGCCAATCGGCCACTAGCAGGGGGTGTCAATCAAACTGATTATATTCGTTCTGGTTGATTTCTGGCGATTTCTGTCTGCCTCCTCAGAGCAGGCGGACAGGTTATGTAGTAGTGGTCTTTAGACCGCTGATTCATAACTTCTGTTTCCGGCAAGCCTGAAGGCTTGCCGGAAACATGGGGCGTCAAGTTCTATACGAAGCTTGATAAATACGCCCCTTTGTTTTTATAGTTAGATATTTCAAGTCCCATAGAAATTATCCAAAAATCCAAAGAGACCTATAACTTGTGTAGCATAGGTGTTTGTGGACATGTCTTATAAAATAGATGTGCAGCCATAAATGAATACTGTACTATAAAATAAATTCTCTTTAATGTGTTTCAAATGACTTTTATACCTACCGCCGAGTAAATGTATGGGAAATGGTTAATTTATGGAGTTTTTTGTATTTGTAATATCTGGTTTCGCTGAATAAAACTAATTCTTTTCAAGGAAATTCCCATAAAAATGAACTGAGATTACAAGTAAAGCAGACCTCCAAATGCCTGCTTTACTATTAGCAATCTTGGTCTACATAACATTAATGGCATCATTGTTGCCAGATGAGATGTTAATTATCAACACCCCTGTCTGCAAGCCGCTATATTGACCAGTCAGGTTTGGAGATGTCTGTCCAGAATTTGTTAAATCTAGCCCTTTGTGCTAATGGGACTCAGTAGCCAGTATCAATATTGCTACGTCTGTTGAAAATTTTATCTAAGCTTAAAACAAACAAAAAAGTGCAAAAATGCAAGACAGTTATATTTATTTAAGATCAGAAATGTCCAAAATGGTATTTACATAAATACAATTGTTTAAGTTGTTATGTAAAAATTGCCCTGTAACATTGCAACTATAAAGCTATAATCTACTCTAGTTTAAAATTGTATTGCATAAAAATCATAATACTATAATGAACATATAGACAACATATATTTTTGCTTTTGCTTCCAGCATTAATTTCATTATTTCACAAGATTTACAGTAAGTTACAAATAATATTTCTTTTTTTCAAGAAAGCAGTGTTCCTGTCTTGGTGTAAAGGGACCTTTTAAAATGATTTTTGTTGTGTACATTTTTCATGACATGTGGCTGGGGGCTGTGACACATCAGTGTGTCATGACACCTTGCCTGAAAATCACTGCCCTAGAGACCCTTCAGTGAGAGCTGTGAAATGTAGTCATCTTCAATACACACCAGTATTCTAGCATTGGTCTTGACTAATGATTTTGACTCTGCCATCACCTTTAGAATTTAACAGGTGCACAGATGTCAGCCTACAAGTGCTAAAGTCATTGAAACTGGAGAATCTGCCCCACCTTGTTATGAAAGTGTGCTAAATGGCACCCTCAAGTCTTTTAGTTTATAAAAGGCAAAGGAAACCATATGAGATAAAGGAAAAGATAAGGCAAATTTGTGCCTGTAATGCTCCTGTATTTAATGACATAAAAGACATAAAACTAAAATGTTAACATGCAATCTGAACGAGTACCATTTAAATATGTCATGTTGCCAATGTAAATAGGTTGCTATCTAAATACAAATATTTAAACTGATTTTGAAATTAACAGAAAGTGCTCCTATCCATAGGGATAGATTGGTCTCTGACTAATAAGGACAACTCCAACAATGCTCGGCCAGAATACAAGTGGAGCGGTATTTATCAATCCGTCAGTGTTTACAGCCCTTTGTCTGAATTTTTTTTCTAACATCTGAGACCTCATATCTTTGAGCATTTATAACTTTTTTGTGCAATATTTGTTTTTAATAATTTTTATTACATATTTTTATTATGAGTGTAACTGTACTGCAATGTTTTTAATGTGTTTTGTGACACTTTTTTGTTTCATGAAACAGTTAACCAGAGCTCTGCGGTCACTTTAATCATTCTAGCTTAAATTGCAATTGCGGTCACATTTAACTTGTGATACGAGTGCCCCTTTCAACGCACACAAACAGTTGAAATAAACCTGATATCACTCATGTGTAACTGTTAGCACGCCACTCATAATCTGGCCCTCTATTGGTGGGCTGTGACTTTCAGAAAAAGCATAAAATCAGGAGTATCCCGAACTCCGGAACATTCAGTTTTCACAAAAGCTGAAATATATTTTAACCCCTTAATGACAACTGACGTACCAGGTAAGTCATGCAAAAACAACCAGTTAATGACAATAGACGTACCTGGTACATCAGTTGTCTAACAGAGTGCTGGAAGCGATCGCAATCGCTTCCAGCAGCTCTCAGAGTATTGCAGTGATGCCTCGATATGGAGGCATCCTGCAATACCTTTTTAGAAGACTCTGATGCAGAGAGAGCTACTCTGTGGCCCTCTCTGCACCGGTAGTGATGGTGCCGTTCATTGGTGGGTGAGAGCGTAACAGGGAGGCGGGTGGCCGGCCCATCGCTACCCGGCATCCGGTTCCTGTAAGTGCAATGTGGGAGGGGGATGGGGGTATTGTGGGGGGCTGCTACACTACAGAAAACATTAAAAAGTGCAAAAGAAAAAAAATACTTTTGTTTTTGGGTCAAATTGGGTACTGGCAGACAGCTGCCATTACCCAAGATGGCGGCAATTAGGTAGGGGAGAGGGTTAGAGAGCTGGGGGGATCAGGGAGGTTGGGGCTAAGGCAGGGGTCCATCACAGCTAAAATATTTTTTTTATTTTTTTTAAAAAAAAACTCCTTTTATTTAGTACTGGCAGAATTGTGGGGTGGGGGAGGGAAGAGAGCTGTTTGGGAGGGATCAGGGGGTGTGATGTGTCAGGTGGGAGGCTGATCTCTACCCTAAAGCTAAAATTAACCCTGCAAGCTCCCTACAAGCTACCTAATTAATCCCTTCACTGCTGGGCATAATTTACGTGTGGTGCGCAGCAGCATTTAGCGGCCTTCTAATTACCAAAAAGCAATGCCAAAGCCGTATAAGTCTGCTATTTCTGAACAAAGGGGATCCCAAAGAAGCTTTTACAACAATTTGTGCCATAATAGCATAAGCTGTTTGTAAATACTTTCAGTGAGAAACCTAAAATTGTGAAAAATGAAAAAACAAAAAAAAATTATTTGCTCGCATTTGGCGGTGAAATATATCAAAATGGGCCTAGATCAATACTTGAAGTTGTCTACTACACTATACTAAAGCTAAAATTAACCCTACAAGCTCCCTTATTAACCCCTTCACTGCTGGGCATAAAACACGTGTGGTGCACAGCGCAATTTAGAGGCCTTCTAATTACCAAAAAGCAACCCCAAAGCCATATAAGTCTGCTATTTCTGAACAAAATGGAACCAAAGAAGCATTTACAACAATTTGTGCCTTAATTGCAGAAGCTGTTTGTAAATAATTTCAGTGGGAAACCTAAAGTTTGTGACAAAATTTGTGAAAAATTTAACTTTTTTTTTTAATTTGATCACATTTGACGGTGAAATGGTGGCATGAAATATACCAAAATGGGCATAGATCAATACTTTGGGATGTCTTCCTGACAGATATCAGGGTTCCAATGTAAATAGCGCTAATTTTGAAAAAAAGTGGTTTGGAAATAGCAAAGTGCTACTTGTACTTATTGCCCTATAACTTGCAAAAAAAGCAAAGAACATGTAAACATTGGGTATTTCTAAACTCAGAACAAAATTTAGAAACTATTTAGCATAGGTGTTTTCTGGTGATTGCAGATGTGTAACAGATTTTGGGGGTCAAAGTTAGAAAAAGTGTGTTTTTTTCCATTTTTTCCTCATATTTTATAATTTTTTTATAGTAAATTATAAGATATGATGAAAATAATGGTATCTTTAGAAAGTCCATTTAATGGCGAGAAAAACGGTATATAATATGTGTGGGTACAGTAAATGAGTAAGAGGAAAATTACAGCTAAACACAAACACAGCAGAAATGTAAAAATAGCCTTTGTCATTAAGGGTAAGAAAATTGAAAAATGGTCTGGTCATTAAGGGGTTAAAATACCAGTTTTAGATTGAATGAAATAAAACTAGTTCATGAACCAATCTCTCACAGAAAAACAGAAAATCTCTCTACAATATCACAACTTGCAGAAATCATAAAAAGATTTGTACCTGCTCCATCGTGCATTCTCCATTCACTGTCATTTATAAATTATGCAGCATCTCTCCTGTAACCGTAAGTGTTAAACCCCACCCATTACAAACAATTGCCTAACCACACAACCAATAACAGCATGCCACCTGAATTGGAAGAAGGATGCAGCAGTCTCATTTATTAATTTAACATAAGACAATAATCAGGCATGAAAAGAACACTAGGGGCTCTATTCCCAAAATGAATTGCAGGTGAATTGTAGGTGATTTGGAAGGGCTAACTCAGCTCTTTTTGCAGGAGATACTCACTGGGATCGGCCCTTCATAATGCATAGTTAATGACGGGAATTGGAAAGTTTAAATTCACCTGCCATTCACCTCTAAATGAATACACCCCTAAGCTTTAAGAATGTAGGAAAGGCTTTCAAAAGGGAAAGTGGCAACTTAGTTCCAACTGTAATAAACCTATGTGTAGCAGTTCAGGGCCCAGATCTCTTTTGGGAAGCCCCTACTGCCCCAACAAGACCAGGCACCCTCAGGAGCCTCAGGTCAGTAGATCTGCTGGTAGGGGCACTTCAGGCAAGAAAAGTTATTTCACAAGGGCAAACTTGTCTTTATGAATTTCACGTACTGGGCCTCAGTGTTGGTGAAAAATTCTGACCACACTTCTAGAATACCCCAGAATCCCCACAACCAGCCACTGGACACACTTTTTGTTCTATCCAGTGAAAGAGACACAACAAAGAATTTCAAACATTTACATAAATATTTTTGCAAGTGTGTTTCCTAAATGTGGTTGTAATTTGTTGCTATCACTTCCCATTAAATGTGCATGCATTGGGCACCACACACAACAATACATGTTAACAATGTTCTCTCTAACTTTTTTAAGCAGTGTGAGCATTGAGATTGTTTAATTTAGAGTGTAGTGAAAGTGTAAGGAGATTAGAGTGGAACACCTTAAGGGTTAACTCTCCCTTAGGTTAGGGGCCTAGTAGTTAGGTTTAGTAGTTAATGTGTTGCAAAGTTGTGTGTGGGTTTACAACCTTACCTTTATCAATTTGTTGCAAGGGATAATCTGCCTCTTTCTCCTGTAGATTTTGATCCATGCCCCCTTTCTCCCAATCCCTGTTTTTGTTTACAGTTGAAGTAGGGTAGGTGGCACTGAGATATTCAGCTTCTTTTGGGAGTTGGGAGTTTTTGTTATCAATTATCCTAGCATACAGTGTCAGGACCCAATGTTTTATTTCAAGTGTCTGGACAGAGTATGGACTGGGCTATTAGGCTCAGCAGGGGCTTTGCGGTGTAAATAATATGTGTCCTTGACTTGCTATTGCTTGGTTTCTTATGATTACTTAGAATCTAAGTTGCCACCTTTCCCTTTTGGGAGAAAAATTGATCTTCCAAAAAGTTTAGTTTATGCCTTATATAAAATTATTTTCTTAAATAAAAGAACCTTGTTGGTCTTATTAAAAAGTTTTTTAGTCTGTGTAGTTTTTTTTTTTTTTTTTGGGGGGGGAGGTGGGTGATTTTGGAGGGGTAGGGGCCTCTAGTGTATTCTTGACAGCTGCCCACAATGGGTGGGTTTAATCCTTAACCCTTTAAGGACCAGTAATCTATCCTTTATGTTGCTGGTCTTTCTATTGGCATTGTGTTATTAATAGTGCGCTATTTCCTGTGACCAGAAGGGAGTAGGGGAGTACAACAGCCTGGTCCTGCTGCTTGCAGCAGGACTCGCACTATCAGAAAGAAGAAAAACCTTAACAACCAGCGACGTACATGGTACATAGTGGTCATTAAGGGGTTAAATGTTGTAAAGGCAGTTAACAGCAACGTCTCACACATATAGTATTTCTATACACTAAATGAGGCAGCAAATAACGGTGAGCCCAAGACATATTCTTCCTGCAAAGAGAACCGCAGGAGCTTTGTGCCAGAAAAAAACATTCTCCCCACAAAGAGGACCCATGAGTAATTTTATTAAGATGAGTATATGCACGGTGAATTAAAGTGACTATTTGTGTATTTCCTCATTCAGACAATAGACTATACAAAAGACATAACAAATATTTGTTGATTTGACAGGGATGTTTGGGGTTGATGGAACTGGTTCCAATATTCAAGATTGACTTTGGTTGCACTATATTATTTACGGATACAGTTTCATCACTTTTTGTGCCACAAACAAAAAACCAGAGACGAGGCACTTGTATTCACTTATTCATAAAAGCAAGTAAAAGAAACACCTTTATTAAAAAAAGTACATCTAATACCACTGACATCAGTACAGAAGTACTTTTTTTAAGTTTAATTGTTTACAACGTACTAATATAAAAAGAGAGAGAGATGCACTCAGCTGAAACAGAACAAAAGCTGGAAAAACTTCTGTGCCATGTTCATTTTAGGGTGCCACTCAGGGTGCATACTCTTTTAGCACACTATGCCCCTTCACAGGGAAAAAATATCCTGTAGCATATCAGTCTGACCCTGCCCAATGACAGTCCAGCACCGAAATACCAGGCAATTCTTCTCTGAACAAGAGAAACAACAACCCCAGACGATCGTTTCGGCCTTCTGTGGGCCTCGTCAGTGAGGTGCAGTCACATCTCTCTAAGGGCATGTGTGCAAGGAGTCCACGTCTGGTTTCCCCTTTTACTCTTAGGGAGACCCAAGAGCAATTTGCATAAATATAAAAAGAGAGAGAGAAGCACTCAGCTGAGACAGAACAAAAGCTGGAAAAACTTCCGTGCCATGTTCATTTTAGGGTGCCACTCAGGGTGCATACTCTTTTAGCACACTATGCCCCTTCACAGGGAAAAAATATCCTGTAGCATATCAGTCTGACCCTGCCCAATGACAGTCCAGCACCGAAATACCAGGCAATTCTTCTCTGAACAAGAGAAACAACAACCCCAGACAATCGTTTCGGCCTTCTGTGGGCCTCGTCAGTGAGGTGCAGTCGCATCTCTCTAAGGGCATGTGTGCAAGGAGTCCACGTCTGGTTTCCCCTTTTACTCTTAGGGAGACCCAAGAGCAATTTGCATAAATATAAAAAGAGAGAGAGATGCACTCAGCTGAGACAGAACAAAAGCTGGAAAAACTTCTGTGCCATGTTCATTTTAGGGTGCCACTCAGGGTGCATACTCTTTTAGCACACTATGCCCCTTCACAGGGAAAAAATATCCTGTAGCATATCAGTCTGACCCTGCCCAATGACAGTCCAGCACCGAAATACCAGGCAATTCTTCTCTGAAAAAGAGAAACAACAACCCCAGACGATCGTTTCGGCCTTCTGTGGGCCTCGTCAGTGAGGTGCAGTCGCATCTCTCTAAGGGCATGTGTGCAAGGAGTCCACGTCTGGTTTCCCCTTTTACTCTTAGGGAGACCCAAGAGCAATTTGCATAAATATAAAAAGAGAGAGAGAAGCACTCAGCTGAGACAGAACAAAAGCTGGAAAAACTTCCGTGCCATGTTCATTTTAGGGTGCCACTCAGGGTGCATACTCTTTTAGCACACTATGCCCCTTCACAGGGAAAAAATATCCTGTAGCATATCAGTCTGACCCTGCCCAATGACAGTCCAGCACCGAAATACCAGGCAATTCTTCTCTGAACAAGAGAAACAACAACCCCAGACGATCGCTTC
Organism: Bombina bombina; assembly: GCF_027579735.1. NCBI lineage: Eukaryota > Metazoa > Chordata > Amphibia > Anura > Bombinatoridae > Bombina > Bombina bombina. The sequence goes on from NC_069504.1 coordinate 365,349,172, forward strand.
GGCCCTCTGTGGGCCTCGTCAGTGAGGTTCAGTCGCATCTCTCTAAAGGCATGTGTGCAAGGAGTCCACGTCTGGTTTCCCCTTTTACTCTTAGGGAGACCCAAGAGCAATTTGCATAAATATAAAAAGAGAGAGAGATGCACTCAGCTGAGACAGAACAAAAGCTGGAAAAACTTCCGTGCCATGTTAATTTTAGGGTGCCACTCAGGGTGCATACTCTTTTAGCACACTATGCCCCTTCACAGGGAAAAAATATCCTGTAGCATATCAGTCTGACCCTGCCCAATGACAGTCCAGCACCGAAATACCAGGCAATTCTTCTCTGAACAAGAGAAACAACAACCCCAGACGATCGTTTCGGCCTTCTCTGGGCCTCGTCAGTGAGGTGCAGTCGCATCTCTCTAAGGGCATGTGTGCAAGGAGTCCACGTCTGGTTTCCCCTTTTACTCTTAGGGAGACCCAAGAGCAATTTGCATAAATATAAAAAGAGAGAGAGATGCACTCAGCTGAGACAGAACAAAAGCTGGAAAAACTTCCGTGCCATGTTCATTTTAGTGTGCCACTCAGGGTGCATACTCTTTTAGTACACTATGCCCCTTCACAGGGAAAAAATATCCTGTAGCATATCAGTCTGACCCTGCCCAATGACAGTCCAGCACCGAAATACCAGGCAATTCTTCTCTGAACAAGAGAAACAACAACCCCAGACGATCATTTCGGCCTTCTGTGGGCCTCGTCAGTGAGGTGCAGTCGCATCTCTCTAAGGGCATGTGTGCAAGGAGTCCACGTCTGGTTTCCCCTTTTACTCTTAGGGAGACCCAAGAGCAATTTGCATAAATATAAAAAGAGAGAGAGATGCACTCAGCTGAGACAGAACAAAAGCTGGAAAAACTTCCGTGCCATGTTCATTTTAGTGTGCCACTCAGGGTGCATACTCTTTTAGCACACTATGCCCCTTCACAGGGAAAAAATATCCTGTAGCATATCAGTCTGACCCTGCCCAATGACAGTTCAGCACCGAAATACCAGGCAATTCTTCTCTGAACAAGAGAAACAACAACCCCAGACGATCGTTTCGGCCTTCTGTGGGCCTCGTCAGTGAGGTGCAGTCGCATCTCTCTAAGGGCATGTGTGCAAGGAGTCCACGTCTGGTTTCCCCTTTTACTCTTAGGGAGACCCAAGAGCATTTTGCATAAATATAAAAAGAGAGAGAGATGCACTCAGCTCAGACAGAACAAAAGCTGGAAAAACTTCCGTGCCATGTTAATTTTAGGGTGCCACTCAGGGTGCATACTCTTTTAGCACACTATGCCCCTTCACAGGGAAAAAAATATCCTGTAGCATATCAGTCTGACCCTGCCCAATGACAGTCCAGCACCGAAATACCAGGCAATTCTTCTCTGAACAAGAGAAACAACAACCCCAGACGATCGTTTCGGCCTTCTGTTGGCCTCGTCAGTGAGGTGCAGTCGCATCTCTCTAAGGGCATGTGTGCAAGGAGTCCACGTCTGGTTTCCCCTTTTACTCTTAGGGAGACCCAAGAGCAATTTGCATAAATATAAAAAGAGAGAGAGATGCACTCAGCTGAGACAGAACAAAAGCTGGAAAAACTTCCGTGCCATGTTCATTTTAGTGTGCCACTCAGGGTGCATACTCTTTTAGCACACTATGCCCCTTCACAGGGAAAAAATATCCTGTAGCATATCAGTCTGACCCTGCCCAATGACAGTCCAGCACCGAAATACCAGGCAATTCTTCTCTGAACAAGAGAAACAACAACCCCAGATGATCGTTTCGTAATTCTTTTATTAGAAAAATAATCATATATGCATATATACAAAAAAAAAACATTATAACAAATGCAAACAAAATAACTCTTGTTACAAAACTGAAATATTGACCCAAATTTTTGTCATCAGAAAAAAATCAAAATGCAATTAAACTTAAATAATCACACAAAATAAAATTAAACATATTTCAAATACAGACAAAAACAAACTGGAGGAAAAAAAAAAAAAACCCTAAATAATCCAATCATTCCACTTCTTTGTCTTCCAGATGCCTTCAGAATCTAATTCCCCATAACGCCTCTTATCAAAAGAAAAATACAAAAACATCTTCCCACGGATCATACCCACACAATTACCTACAGTAACTACCTCTTTCTTAAAAATCAAAATATTACGCACATCCCACAACACCTCCTTCACACAACATGCCAACAACCATATCAATCTTGCTTTCTCCTTTTCCACACCACTTCCACACAAACCATACATCATCATATTAAAAGTAAAAAACTGCACTCCAGTCAAACCCTTAATCATCCTTTTCAAACTTCTCCAAACATCCCTAGCATACTCACAATTCCAAAACAAATGAATAACACTCTCGCTTTGAAAACAACCATCTCTAGGACACACTTCTGAAGCCACTAAACGACGCATTCTCTGAAAATCCCTTGTTGGCAAACACTTATGCACACTCATCCAACTAATATCTTTCTGCCTATTCATCAAATACTTATTACACACATTTTTCCATACCAACACACATTCATTTTCATTCAAACCCCCAATCAACTCAAGACCTTCCTTCTTCTCCAACATTTTCAACACCATTCTGTTTGCACACCACATCTCCCTACTAACATTCTCCAAACCATATTTTCTTAATCCAACATTCCACCCTTACATAAAACCACGGAACAGCAAAACATACCGGTTTCTTTCTATCAATCTCAAATAAACCATATCGTCTCAAAACATTTCCACAAGCATACTTTACCATACAACCAGCCATGCTATCCTTACCACTCAGAACCACACACCTACTAACATATTTCACAGCCAAAAATCTCTCCACATTTGGAAAACCCTTACCACCAACATTCTTACTCTTAACAACAACATCTCTTTTCAAACGCTCCATACCAGAACTCCAGAAAAAAGAAAATAACACTCTCAAAATTCTCCAAAAAATCCTCTCAGGTGGCGGAAAAACTAACGCCAAATATAACATAATAGGGATCAAAACCGATTTAATAACTAACATTTTTCCTTCCAAAGATAAAGTCCTTAAAGACCAAAACTGAAGTTTTCTACTCACTTTATCAAAAACATTCTCCCAACTTTCCAAGCCTTTCAAATCCACATCAAATTTCACACCCAACACCTCAATTGCACCTTCAGTCACAGGCCATCCACAGGAATCAATCTCCCTATCATTACCAAAAACTTTAACTTTACACTTATTCCAATTAACTCTGAAACCACTTGCCATACAAAAACATTCAACTAAAGTTTTCACCCTCCTCAAAGTAGCCTGAGTCTCACATACCACACTCACATCATCCATATACCCAATCACTTTTAAACACCTTCCATTACTACCAGGAAAACTCACACCTCTAACTAATTTATCCTTTCTCAAACTAGTTAATAATGGCTCAATGACACATACAAATAACACAGGAGACAAAGGACATCCTTGACGCACTCCAGATTTAACACAAAATTCCTCAGTCAAAAAACCATTAACCTGGACTTGACTCACATATCACTATACAAACATTTAAACCATCCAATAATCTTACCAGAAAAACCTAAACGTTCTAAAACATGAAACATAAAATCATGCACTACCCTATCATACGCTTTTTCAAAATCCACAATAGCAACAGCAACAGACCTCATCCTCTCCCTCACATACCACAGTACATCACGTAGTAACAACAAACTTTCAGAAATCTGACGCGCAGGAACAGCACACACTTGCTCTTCACCCACAACCTTACCAATCACTCCACGCATTCTATTTGCCAACACCTTTGCAATAACCTTATAGTCAACATTCAACAACGTAATCGGCCTCCAATTCCTCAAATATCTCTTATCACCCTTTTTAAATAACAAAACAATCAAACCTTTCCTCATTGAAACAGGCAAAACATTCATTCTAAAAACAAACTTACAAACATCCAACATATCCACCCCAATCAAATTCCAAAAACAAGTATAAAATTCAACAGGCAAACCATCACAACCAGGTACCTTCCCATTCTTAAAACTCCTAACAACCTCTGCAATCTCATCCAAACTTAGATCCCTTTCTAATAAATCATTATCATATTTTTCCAACTTAACCTCAATGTTTTCCAACAACTCATTTTCCAATAAAACATCTCTTGTTTTTTCTTTATACAGCTCACTGTAAAACTCATGAACTTCACGCAAAACACCATCCGTACCATTAACTTCACACTCAACCTTATCAAAAACACTAACAAAACCAGTCTTTCCTTCAAAAGCTTTCTTAAAAAAATATTTACTACAAGATTCATCCTTTTCCATTTTCTCCAATCTTGCCATAAAAACAATTTTCTTTACTTTTTCATGCATACACTTTTTAATTATCTTTCTTGCTTCAGCAATTTCCTCATGCACATCAATACCACAATTTCTCAATTCATACAAATACAACAACCTCTGATACCATTTATCATACAACTCCCTTTCCATTCTAGCTTTCTCACAGCCTTTCTTAATAAAAAACCTCTTTATTTCCACCTTCAACCATTCCCACCACATAAGCACATTACTAAAATCACATTTTCTTTCACGCCACCTTTCATACATCCAAACAAACTGACGCTTAAACTTCTCATCTTTTAACAAATCCACATTCAGTTTCCAAACACCCTTACCATACTTAATCTTCAAATCACAATTCACCTTACACATCAAAAGGGCATGATCCGTAAAAGGGCATCCGCTTTAAAGAAAAATCATCAACACATAAAAATTTAGATAAAAAACAAAAATCAATTCGAGATTTTATCCCACCACTATCACTAAAGAAAGTAAAACCCTCCCCTGAAAAAGAAACAGACCCGAAGGCATCCTTCAAACCGAAAGATTTAAGCAAATCAAGTAAAAACTTCCCTGAGCTATCCACCCTACAATCACTCCCACCCTCTCTGTCCCCATTCTTAATAATACAATTAAAATCCCCAACCAAAAATGTTGGCTCTCGACCTGGCAGAAAAAACTTTAAAGTTTCAAAATTAAGCAAACGTTCTACCCTATTTGGAGAAGCATATACATTAAACAAACGAAAAACAGTCCCACAAAAACTAAAACTAACCAAAAGTACCCGACCTGGGACAATATGAACTACATTAAGGATAGAAAAACTAAACCCCTTAAACAAAACTCCCACCCCCCCCATTCCTATCAGAAGAACAAGACCATACTTTAGGACCATATTCCCAGTCAGCACATTTAGGATATTCAGAGAGACCACATTCCTGCAAACAAAAAATATTAGCAGAACATACAGATAATAATTTAAAAATTGCAGCTCTCCTTGCTATAGTTGTCATACACCTGACATTAAGGGAAGAAATGGTCAGAAACATCACAAAAATAAATTAAAGAAAAACAAAAAAAGAAATAACATCAGGACTTCTTCTTGCCTTTCTTTTTCTTAGGACTCAAAGGAGATCCTTTAAATCTGCCTCTGTGACGTTCCGACCTCCTAGGCTCCCCCTTCCCAGCCTCATAACCAGTAACTTCAGCAAGTTGGTTCACATCTCTTTTATCTAGATAACCAACAGAAGAGGCATCAGAAAAGTCACCTATACACTGGCTTGAGTCAGAAGGAACGTCTTTAGTAGAGACAGAAGGAAACTCTGAAATTAAAGAGTCAGCATCACTTGTAGTATCTGGATCTGCACCCTTAACTACTGGAAGATTCAAATCAGGACTCTCCCATCCATCAGAATCCGGATCTATTTTTCGCTTGGAGGCAGATTTTTTCCCTTCAGTGTCCATATCCTCCTCAGAACTAGAGGACACAACAGCAGACCAATCAATGTTCTCCCCTTCACCAAGAACAGCATCAGGAGCAGCATCACAAGATGACTCAGTGAAGGAAAAATTCTCTGTCCCAGGAACAGCAACAGTATCATCCACAGAATTGGGCAACAGGGCTTCAAGAACATCTGAAGCAGCTATAACATTAGATGTAGCAAGATCCACTTCCTGAAGATGAGATTGGGCTTCCTCCACCTTCTCAGACACAGGAACCACCACAAGAGCATCAGACACCTCTCCGACAGGGACCCCAAATGCAGATTTCTTGCACAAAAGAGGTAATATAGAGTTCAATGCCTCATCAGAGACCTCCTCCTCATTGCTCAACTGCAACTGAAGATGTTTTTTTTGCAACATCAGCATAGGAAGGCTTCACTCTATCAAACCCCTGCAACATCATCAAAGGACACATCCTGCACAGATGACTTGAAGAACCACACAGGTCACAGGTCCGGCGTTTACTACAGTGGGCAACAAGATGATCCTCCTCACCACAATTTCGACATCTGGCACCGGGGCAATTTTCAGCAATGTGACCAAACAGGTTGCAACTACGGCAAAAAAGAGGCATATCATCATAGTATAGGAAACCTCTATTTCCACCAATGGCGAAAGTCTGTGGAGGGTGTTTCTTTCCACCAATACCTAATTCATCAGGCACAAACCGCACCCAGAACCTGCGCTTTCCATTGAAAGTCCCAAACTGATTCTTCAGCTTGCTACCTCCTTGAACATCATCAAAGTAGCGACAAAGAAACAGACGAATTTCCACATCAGTGACCCAAGGGTTGTACATATGTACTGTCACCGGGATTCTTCTCTCCCTCTGCACACAGGCAACAAATTTCATGCCAACCAACTCTGGAGCAACAGCCATATCAATAGTCCGTTGATAGCAGGTCTGTAAATAATGCTCATCGGTGAAAGCCACATCAAAAATCCCTCTTGAAGGGAATGACTGAACACAATTCACACTTGCTCTTGGCATCTTCAAAACACCCTCCAAAACCACCTGCTGGACATGAGCCAAACCAATCTTCTCTCGAAAGTCCTCAGAAATCAACACCCGAAGTGTATGGGGAACATTTGGCACATTGGTAGCCATATTTGCCCTATTGCCTCTTTAGGCTGGATTTCAGAGCGCCCCCCCCAAAAGCAGCATATGGCTGAAGTCCAGGGACGATGCCACAAGGCCAAGGGGATGGACCTACTACCCAGTTGCTCTACGCCTAAGGAGTAGCCACCCCCCCAATAGCAGCAGGAGCCCAAACCCCAAAGGGAAAGAACTCCAGGCCGAAGGAGCAGGTCTCCAGGCAGCAAACCAAGACCAAGCACAGAAAACTGCACTTTATCCAAGCCAAAGGCCCGAGAAGCAACCTCAGCTGATCGTTTCGGCCTCCTTAGGGCCTCATCAGTGAGGTGCAGTCGCATCTCTCTAAGGGCATGTGTGCAAGGAGTCCACATCTGGTTTCCCCTTTTACTCTTAGGGAGACCCAAGAGCAATTTGCATAAATATAAAAAGAGAGAGTGATGCACTCAGCTGAGACAGAACAAAAGCTGGAAAAACTTCCGTGCCATGTTCATTTTAGGGTGCCACTTAGGGTGCATACTCTTTTAGCACACTATGCCCCTTCACAGAGAAAAAATATCCTGTAGCATATCAGTCTGACCCTGCCCAATGACAGTCCAGCACCGAAATACCAGGCAAATCTTCTCTGAACAAGAGAAACAACAACCCCAGACGATCATTTCGGCCTTCTGTGGGCCTCGTCAGTGAGGTGCAGTCGCATCTCTCTAAGGGCATGTGTGCAAGGAGTCCACGTCTGGTTTCCCCTTTTACTCTTAGGGAGACCCAAGAGCAATTTGCATAAATATAAAAAGAGAGAGAGAGAGATGCACTCAGCTGAGACAGAACAAAAGCTGGAAAAACTTCTGTGCCTATTCAATGCCTTTTTTATCTGATGAAACAACCTGTTTGAGTTTGAGAAACGCATCATAAGTATTAAAAGCCATTTTATTTGAAGTTGTCTGTGTTGTGGTTTATCAGTACCAACTGAACAACACACAAAAGATTACACCTTTGCAGCACCTGAAGTCCAGCCAACAGGAGACACACTCAGAGTTTCAACTAGGACAAGTGCCTTTGGAGCTTGGCTTCCACAGTGTACTAGCCACTGATAAGTGCTAGCCTGCTTTCTTGCACTGGTCACAGTACAGTGTCACACCATCTGGTAAGCATAATACTTACTTATATCTATACCTACATATCCAGACGGTATCACGCTATTGTGGCGCCCTCTTTCTACTTTCTATTTTGACATTAAAACCTATCATATCTAGGCGAGCTCTATGGAGATAAGATTATAATATTCAAACATAGTAAGAACAAACATAAGATAATGTGATGCGAAACCCATCGGACACTGCAGAGATATAGCATATAAGTGGAGAAACATAACATAACCTGTGCAGATAAAATAGTATTGATACAGTTTACGCTGCAGACCGCATTATACTTATTAAAACAAATTTCTAAGTACTATGATAAGGGAGAGTATAGTGTAAAGGAAACATTAACAGCAGCCAGTGTTATAGGTAAATATGTCCTATAGAAGGGAGAACTATGTACTAGTATACATACCACAGCAAGGTATACTATAAAATATAAATATTACGTTTCAGAAATTGGGAGTATTAAGTATACCTATCTTCAAGGACATGGGACTATACAGCTGCGATTCGTGTATGGACTATAATTCCCTAGAGGCTTTAACCCATGAAGCAGATCTGCAATTAGACTAAACCTCACTGCTTAAAATATTACATACAGGCTGCTAGGGTATATCCGAGTGCGCAGGACAGAGATTTCAACCAGCTCATAGTTAATATCAACAGCTGTAAGTTATATGCACAAACATAAGATCGCCTATGAGTGGATAAAACACTAAGTGTTATTAATTCCTCTGGAATCTGTCTAGATATGAGCTTTATAAAATGAGAACAATAAACATTACGGGTATTAGAGCCCCTACCTTCCAGCTACACACTAGAGCTTCTACATAGTAAACAAACATAGTGGTATGCAAGCGTCTCCACTAAACTGGGTAATACAGACATAGAAATAACCATAGGGGAAAAACTGTAGTCTTTACGAGCTGTATAGTCTGATTACTGGGGGCTTGCTAGCTCCTCTGTCCAGACCTTCTATTGCTTCAGCCCACTCCGACCGTGTTCCTGAGCCTCATGACAGGTTGAGCAATATGACTCTGTTGCAGTGCGGTTGCATCTAGAGAGATGGCGGGTCCTTTTGTCTCTCTAACCGGGTCACAGCCCGATCTATAGAATTCAGGAGCATCGCTTGACATACCCTCAGGGGGGAGCTGGAAACCTGCACCCAACCTGTATACCGTGGGAATCCGTATGGGCTTCAGATACATCTGGGAGCTCTCACTAAAACTGCCGGCACTCAAAGGACAGGCCACCTCTCCGGTTATGTGGTAGGGCTGCATGCCCTCTCTCAGGTTGGGTCTGAACATCAGGCCAGTGTCACGGTACCCAGGTGAGTTACCATACGGGGCTGGCGTCGGCATAGGCAGGGTAACATCGAGTGCGGTGAGGGCTTCTCTTTGCTTTGACGCATCTGCGTTTATGTCTGTTGGAGCACGAGACCCGCCATATTTAATAGGATCAGTGTCTGTTGCTTGACATTCCGACGGTGGCATAAAGACAGAGATTAAAAGCTTTAAGTTCTCCTTCATATTCCTAAAGTGTCTCTTTATGAGCTGTTGGGTGCGTTGCTCCCATGAGTCTAAGATCTCCATAATAGCCATGTTAGGCAGCTCCTGGGGAGACCGCATGGTATAGCGCAGAGCGATAATTCAGTCCAATATTTGCAAATTAGCTCCTCTTTAGAGTCCTCGGGAGCCTAATAAATGACATTCATTGTCAGGGATAGCAAAGCAAAAAGATTTAGGTCCCTTATGGATGAGTAAAATCATGTAATTATATCTAAAAGACAGGAGCTTCATAAGAACACGTCTGTCTGCCTCTGAAGCTGGCTCCGCCCCCCGTAAAGGTCTTTTTTTAAACTTCTCATTTAGTTGATGAATTTTCAAATGACCAACAACATACTGAATTATCCTTTGCTAATAAGGATTTATCTGATTCAGAATATCCTTCATCAGATATTGACACTAACAAATCTACTTTTTTATTTTTAAATGGAGTACATTTGTTCTTTGTTGTTAAGTGTTGATTGTATTGGATATTAAGGAGACTAGTCCTCTTGATTTTAAGGCTAGCTAACATTTTAATTCTGTTTATTAACCTCCTGCGGTTACTTCAGAGGTTTTTTTCCAGTTCTTAATACTAGGGAATGGAATAGGCCTGGTACTTCTTTTTATTCCTTCTTTAAAGTTTTAAGATTGTATCCTTTGCCAGCAGTTAGTTTGGAGTTTTTTGCTAAACATACTACTATTCCTATGGAAAATAGTATTTATTTTAAAGATCCTTCAGATGGGAAACTTGTATCTTATCTAAGGAAAAATAATTTATATTCAGGTCCTTTTCTTAGGCCTGCAATTTCTTTGGCTGATGTTGCAGCTGTTTCATCTTTTTTGGTTGGAAAGCGCAACAAGTATCGGATTATGATTTGTTTTAGCATTGTTAACTTGATTAAACATGCTAATGATTTCATTTGTGATGCCATTTTTTGATATTATCAAAATTGAGGTTAAATATATGTCTTTAGCTATTTTAGCTACAAGAACTTTGTGGCTTAAATCTTGGAATGCTGATTTGATTTCTAAATTCAGATTTCAATTTTCTTTCCTTCCAAGGTAATAATTTATTTGGTTCACAGTTGGATTTATTACTTTCAACTGTTACTGTGGGGAAGGGAGTTTTTTTGCCTCAAGATTGAGTTCTAAGGGTAAATCTTAAGCTTATGACTGTTTTTGTTCTTTATAAGGAACTGAAACCTAATTCTTCCCCAAGTAATATGTTTCTAATTGGAAGCTTTTTTCATAATGGAATTAATTCAAGCCATTTAAGAGATCAAAGCCAGCCCCAAAATTCGCATGAAGGTGCGGCCCTTTTTTCCAGCTTAGGTGGTAGGGGGCAGGTTAAGATTTTTCTAAAGTTGTTTGGTTCAATTTGTTCCAAACTTCTTAGATTGGGGTATAGAATAGGATTCAGAGTAAGACCGTCTGTGGGAAGCCTTTTTCTCTATCACATATTCCAGCAATCCCAGTAAAAGCTCAGACTTTTCTGAAGTTTGTTTCAGACCTGGAGTTATCTGGGGTATTCATACCAGTTCCATTTCAGGAACGGGGTCTGGGGTTTTATTCAGAACTATTCATTGTCCCAAAGAAAGAAAATCTTTTGATTTGTCATGTAAGAGTTCCATCTTTCAGAATGGTGATTATAAGGTCTATTCTGCCTTTTGTTCAGCAAGGGCATTATTTGCCCACAATAGACTTACAGGATGCATATCTTCATATTCTGTTTCATTCAGATTATTTTCATTTTCTGAGATTCTCTTTTTTAGACAAGCATTACCAATTTGTTGCTCTTACTTTCTGGCTTAGCGACAGATCTAGGAATCTTTTCAAAGGTTCTCGGTGTTTCCTTATTTGGACGATATCTTGGTACTTGCTCAGTCTTTTCGTTCTGCAGAATATCATACAATTCACTTCTGTTGTTTCTTTAAAGTCATGGTTGGAGGATCTTTTTATCAAAAAGTTCCTTGATTCCTCAGACAAGGGTCACCTTTTTTTAGGTTTCCAGATAGATTGTGTAAATGTTTTTGTCTCTAACAGACAAGATAAAATGTATATTGGGTTCAGCTTGTTGGAACCTTCAGTCTCTATTATTTCCTTCAGTAGCTATATGAATGGAAGTTTTAGGTCTCATGACTGCAGCATCGGACTCGATTCCTTTTGCTCGTTTTCATATGAGTCCTCTCCAATTTTTAATGCTGAATTAATGATGCAGGGATTATTCTAGGATATCACATTTAATATCCTTGAATCCCAATATTCAACTATCTCTGACTTGGTGGTTAGATCACCATCGTATAGTTCTACGGGTCTCTTTGGTTCATCCAACCTGGACCATGATCAAAACAGATGTGAGTCTTTTAGGTTGGGAAGCTGTCTGGGGATCTCTGACAGCACAAGGGGTTGGGAAATCTCAAGAGGCGAGATTACCGATCAATATTTTGGAACTCCGTGCAATTCTCAGAGCTCTTCAGTTTTGGCTTCTATTGAAGAGATAGACTTTATTAGTTTTCAGACAGACAATGTCACAACTGTGGTGTATGTCAATCATCAGGGTGGGACTCACAGTCCTCAGGCTATGAAAGAAGAATCTCTAATACTTGCTTGGGCAGAATCCAGCTCCTGTCTAATTTCTGCGGTCCATTTTCCAGGTATAGACAATTGGGAAGCAGATTATCTCAGTCGTCAAGCTTTACATCCGGGAGAGTGGTCTCTTCACCCAGATGTGTTTTTTTTTCAAATTGTTCAGATGTGGGGGCTTCCAGAAATAGATCTGATAGCATCTCATCTAAACAAGAAACTTCCAAGGTACCTATCCAGGTCCAAGGATCCTCAGGCGGAAGCAGTGGATGCATGACACTTCCTTGTTGTTGTCAACCTGCCTATATTTTTCTGCCTCTAGTTCTTCTTCCAAGAGTGATTTTCAATCATCATGGAGCAATCGTTTGTGCTGCTGGTGGCTCCAGCATGGCCGCTCAGGTTTTGGTATGTGGTTCTTGTTCGGATGTCCAGTTGCCAACCTTGGCCACTTCCATTAAGGCCAGACCTTATATCTCAAGGTTCGTTTTTCCATCAGGATCTCAAATCATTAAATTTGATGGTATGGAAATTGAACACTTAGTGCTTAGTCATAGAGGTTTCTCTGATTAATACTATGTTGCAGGCTTGTAAATCTGTGTCTAGAAAGATTTATTATCGAGTTTGGAAGATTTACATCTCATGGTGCTCTTCTCATAAATTCTCTTGGTATTTTTTTTTTTTAGAATTCCTAGAGTTTTACAGTTTCTTCAGGATGGTTTAGATAAGGGTTTGTCTGCAAGTTTCTTGAAAGGACAAATCTCTGCTCTTTCTGTTCTGTTCCACAGAAAAATTGCTAAACTTCCTGATATTCATTGTTTTGTACAGGCTTTGGTTTGTATCAAGCCTGTCATTAAATCAATTTTTCCTCATTGGAGTCTTAATTTGGTTTTGAAGGCTTTACAGGCTCCTCTGTTTGAGCCTATGCATTCTCTGGACATTAAATTACTTTCTTGGAAAGTGTTGTTCCTTTTGGCCATCTCTTCTGCTAGAAGAGTTTCTGATTTATCTGCTCTTTCTTGTGAATCTCCTTTTCTGATGTTTCATCAGGATAAGGCGGTTTGCGGACTTTGTTCAAATTTTTACCTAAAGTTGTGAACTCCAACAACATTAGTAGAGAATTTGTTGTCCCTTCTTTGTGTCGTAATCCTAAGAATTTTCTGGAGAGATCTTTTCTTTGGATGTATTAAGAGCTTTGAAATTTTATATTGAAGCTACTAAAGATTTCAGGAAGACTTCTAGTCTATTTGTTATATTTTCTGGTTCTAGGAAAGGACAGAAGGCTTCTGCCATTTCTTTGGCATCTCAGTTAAAGCTTTTGATTCTTCATGCTTATTTAGAGTCGGGTAAATTCCCGCCTCAGAGGATTACGGCTCATTCTACTAGGTCAGTTTCCACTTCCTGGGCTTTTTAAGAATGAAGCTTCTGTGATCAGATTTGCAGAGCAGCAACTTGGTCTTCTTTGCATACTTTTACTAAATTCTATCATTTTGATGTTTTCTCTTCTTCAGAAGCAGTTTTTGGTAGAAAAGTACTTCAGGCAGCTATTTCAGTTTTGATCCTTCTGCTTATAATTTCAGTTGTTTTCATTATAAGATTAAAACTTTTGATTTGGGTTGTGGATTCATTTTTCGGCAGAATTGGCTGTCTTTATTTTTATCCCTCCCTCTCTAGTGACTCTTGCGTGGAGTTCCACATCTTGGGTATTTGCTATCCCATACTTTACTAGCTCATGGACTCTTGCCAATTACATGAAAGGAAACATAATTTATGTAAGAATTTACCTGATAAATTAATTTCTTTCGTATTGGCAAGAGTCCATGAGACCCACCCTTTTTATGGTGGTTATGATTTTTTTGTATATAGCACAATTATTCCAATTCCTTGTTGATGCTTTTGCTCCTTTCTTATCACCCCACTTATTGGCTATTCGTTAAACTGAATTGTGGGTGTGGTGGGGGGTGTATTTATAGGCATTTTGAGGTTTGGGAAACTTTGCCCCTCCTGGTAGGATTGTATATCCCATACGTCACTAGCTCATGGACTTTTGCCAATATGAAAGAAATGAATTTATCAGGTAAATTCTTACATAAATTATGTTTTCTTTGCTTTTCTCAAAGCTAATGAGCAGAATATATCAATTAAAAATCAATGAGTGCTGGCAACTTTTTTTAGAGTACGGCACCTTTTATTTTACAAAAAAGCACTGTATCTGTATGTATATATATATATATATATATATATATATATATATATATCACACAGTATATATATATATATATATATATATATATATATATATATATATATATATATATATATATATATATATATATATATATATATATATATATAATTTGTAGAGAGCCAGCACTCACAGTTTTAAGACATCTACCTAGGGTGCTTCCAAGAAATGGGTATAGGCAGAAGAAAAAGGATGCACTCACCAGGATTTCAAAATCGTTACTTTTATGAGTTGTAATGTAAACGTTACAACTAATAAAAGTAACGATTTTGAAATCCTGGCGAGTGCATCCTTTTTCTTCTGCCTATATATATATATATATATATATATATATAGGTATCAATATATACAAATATATGAATAGCTATTTAGAAATACATACAATATATTCTGCTATGTGCAGAACATTTGGATGTGAAATATTTATAGTAAATACATAGTTAAAGCCTTTATTAAATATGAATATTGCATAAATATGCTTTTATTTGTTTTCATCTACATAAAGCCAAAGGGCTCCAATGCACTTATATATAAATGTCTTATGTGTGTACATAAGTATTTATGTGTTTACATATATATATATATATATATATATATATATATATATATATATATATATCTGCAAATACACATACACACATATAAATACATATGATTTGTTGCACAAGTGTTTGCAGCATATGTGTGGGGCCAACCTCTTGTCCTGATCTCCAATTTTGCACCAAAATAAAGGTGATAAGCTTTCTTAATGATAGTGGTTATACCGTGCTTTTATGATGCAAAAGTCACTTCACCACAAACATAGCAGAATTTATCTGCACTATTCACACAAGTACGAGGCATTTCTGCTCACTTTAGCTAAACAGAAATGTGTCCCTTTGCAAAATAAAACACTGAAAAATAAGAGAGCACAACACTGTATAATTTCTAGAGCAGATATAGGACACAAATGCCAAATAATTCCTCCTGCACGTCACAATGGAGCATCTAAAACCTCCAGGAAAATAATCAAAATATAGAAAAGTGACAGCACTACAGCTTCCAGCAGGTGAAAAGTTTATTGGAGAACCTAAGACCACAGAAAAGTGCCAAGTTTCGGACCTACATGGTATTTAATCATGCATGATTAAGGGCCATGTAGGTCCGAAACGTCACACTCTTCTGTGGTCTTAGGTTCTCCAATTTTCACCTCCTGGAAGCTGTAGTGCTGTCACTTTTCTATATTTAGAGCTGATATAGGGCAATTTGTTCAGCAGCATGCTGTAAGCTTTGTTATGATTGCATCATCCATGACTTCTAGGAATAACATGATGTAATTCATTTGATGTAAGATGCAATACCAGCTTCAGATTGTATCATTCACTTTTTTGCTTAAAAAGCAAGTACTGTCCAAACCCAGTCATAGATTTATTCATAGATCCAGTCAAATATGTATTTTAGTCATTTCTGTTTTAAATTGTGATCCCTTCCCTTTATAACTCACTTATCCCTCACTATTCCCAAGTCATGGGTCGTATATACTGACGCAATAGCATATCTTAAAAACTAGAGCCAATCAACAATTTTAAGCATCATTTTTGTTTTAAATGACCCAGAATTAGTAAAGTCTGACTACATTTATTTCAGAAGCATTCTGGCTGTAGACCAGTGTTATCAGTATTATAAGTGCTGTTTTTACTTTTCCGAAAACCAGCCCTTTGCAATTCCACTCTGATTGAAGCAAAATGAACTCTGTCCCACTTGCTGACCAAACGTGATACACTGCAGCCATTACCTGAGGACCTTCCCCTTGCTATGACATGGAGCCAATTCTTGAGCCGATTAGGAGCAGCACATGCCCCCCACGATGAAGGACAGAGGCTTTCCACACCCAACAGCAGCTGACACAAAGTAAACCTGGCTAAACACCTGACTTCAACAGCAGTCATATGGTGAAAGGTTCCGACCAGACAACATGGTTGAGGGGGTTTGTTTCAAGACAGATTTCCTTTGTACAGTTAAAGAGGACTACCTCCTACAGTGGGACTCAATATGCAGTTCGGCAACTATACTGCTATTATAAGGAGAACGTTTTTTATACTATAAAGTGGACTTCCGTTTTTTCATTAAAACGTTATACTTGTGGACTGGTTTTGACATTGGGGATATTTGGTGTGAATTGGATACCCCTAGCCTTATATTGTTTAGCCATTATCAACCCTTAATAAAACCAAAATTAAATAAAATTGTTATTGATGGTAATTTTTCATGCAAGCTATTGAAATTCTGTTATTAGGTAATGCTGAAGTAGATGCCACTATTTTTCTATAATTGTGCTTCTGAAGCAAGCAAAATACAACAGTCCTTACTATTATTTTACTTAGGTAAAATATAAATTTATACAAAATGACTTCATAGAAAGCAGTATATCACTGGGTTAGATAAATATGGTATCCATTAGTCATGAAACATGAGTTACCCAAACTACAATCATTGTAGTAGTAAGATATGGTGTGATAAACAGAACACATAACCCACCCTTGTATCATGATAGTATATCCTCATTTTACAACTTAAAGTGAAACAAAAACAGAATAAAATGACGTAATAAATGATACTGAATTTTCTCTTTAATAGTTTTTATTGAGATTTTGCGAAAATGAAAAAGTAATCTACAAAGATTGCCATAAAACAATAACAACACATAAATACAAGTATACCATTTCTGAAATCTCCATTTTACATTAAGAGGATCCTACTGGTATGATTATTTGGTTGGTCACTCATGGGCCGCTATGATGTAGGCAATTGCAAAGCCATGATAGTCATCTTCTACGCCCAACTCTTCTGGGCCTTATGGTACTTAGAAGGTAATAAATATGGATATATGAACTTATTTTAAAGTCATCACTAAAAAATGTTAATTAGAGCTGAGGTTTCCTTACTGACATCCCAGAAAAACTGAATGAACCCAGAGTAGATCACACACTAAACCTAGTGCCTACAACTTGCTTTTTATTAATAAGGCACACAATAAATCCTAAACACTAATGTTACACATAAACCACCCTGTATAAATAATACTCCACTGTTCATTCTGAAGTCTGTAAGAAGCGCTACTCCGCCTCCCAAGTTTCAGATCTTTGCATTTTGACCTGTAACTTGAGAGAGATTCCATAAAAAAAAATTCCGCCATATAAAAGAAAAAACAAACAAAAGCGCAGTCCTGAAAAAATTAAAAAAACTTGGTGGCTAACAGCTGTGCATAGTTTGCAAAGTGTTAAGTGCTAGATCAGAAAAAGGTGTGCACGTGCACACTCACACACCTTAGGGAGCAGTGAATGTTAATGGCAGGAAAGACAAATAATAAAATACTCGAAAAGATAGGTAAAAATATGCTTTCTAAGCAGAATGGAAGTGCACATTGCATATGTTCCATACACAGTTAACGCTTCTACTGAAAGCTATTACAAAAACAGTCATTTTTTCTAGAAGCACTAAGACACGTGTATGGCAAACATGCTTGTATTGAAAACTTGAAACCTGAAATGCATTGTGCATTTCAATTTAGTTTTATATCTTCAACAAAGCAAAGCATTCGATACAAAGGAAGTGGCAAGAACAAGAAATAAAATTCAGCGAATCGTGTGGGAAACAAAGAATTTCACCTGCTGAAAAGTTTCTTGGCATAGTTTCCTAGCAGCTGTAGTGTGACAGAAAATGTTATATACCAGATAACAGGTGTTTTAAGCCATCACATTAATGTTTTATTTATGTAACATAACAGAAAAATAATGTGCAGATTTTATACAATTCTATGTAAGTTTAATTGTTATATTTATATAATACTGGAATCCCTAATCATTTCTAAAAAATACTTTTAGAGTTATATCACAAGAAAAGAGAGCAAAATAAATACTATTCTATATAATAAAAGGCCAGGTATGTTTGTCTGACCCAGTCATGCTTAGTAGAGACTGCGGGACGTAGTCATGCACAGTAGAGGCTGCGCGAGACAAACATACCTGGCCCTGAGAGTGGGCGCCTGGCCTTAAAAGGGACCATGAACCCAATTTTTTTCTTTCATGATTCAGATAGAAAGTTGCTTAAAATTGCATGCTCTAATTTACTCCTATTATCAATTTTCTTCATTCTCTTGTTATCTTTATTTGAAAAGCAAGAATGCAAGTTTAGAAGCCAGCCTATTTTTGGTTCACAACCTGGGTTGTTCTTGCTGATTGGACAGCACCAATAAACAAGTGCTGTCCAGGGTCTGAAACAAAAGGTGTCTGGCTCCTTAGCATAAATGCCTTCTTTTTCAAATAAAGATAGCAAGCGAACAAAGAAAATTTGATAATAGGAGTAAATTAGAAAGTTGCTTAAAATTGCATGCTCTATCCGAATCATGAAATAAAAAAATTGGGTTTAGTATCCCTTTAAGGATCAGTATGAGTAGAGACTGCGCAAGACACGAGACTAATGTGCAAGATGAGACAAACATACCTGACTTTAAGGATTAGTGTTAAGGATCAGTGTGAGTAGAGAGGATCAGTGTGTGCTGAGACTGAGTGAGACAAACATACCTGGTCCCGTGCGCAGTAGAGACTGCGCAAGATGACACAGACATACCTGGCCTAAAGAATCAGTGTGATTAGAGACTGCGCAAGACGAGACAAATGCTTTAGATGAGACAAACATACCTGGCCTTAAGGATCAGTTTGAGTAGAGACAATCAGTGTGTGCGGAGACTGCGCAAGACAAACATACCTAGTCATGTGCTCAGTAGAGACTGAGCGAGACAACACAAACATACCTGGTCTTAAGGATCAGTGTGAGTAGAGACTGTGCGAGACGAGACAAATACGCGAGATGAGACAAACATACCTGGCCTTAAGGATCAGTGTCAGTAGAGAGGATCAGTGTGTGCTGAGACTGCGCAAGACAAACATACCTGGCCTTAAGGATCAGTTTGAGTAGAGACAATCAGTGTGTGCGGAGACTGCGCAAGACAAACATACCTAGTCATGTGCTCAGTAGAGACTGAGCGAGACGACACAAACATACCTGGTCTTAAGGATCAGTGTGAGTAGAGACTGTGCGAGACGAGACAAACATACCTGGCCTTAAGGATCAGTGTCAGTAGAGAGGATCAGTGTGTGCTGAGACTGCGAAAGACAAACATTCCTGGCCCGTGCGCAGTAGAGACTGCGCGAGATGACACAAACATACCCCGCCTACATTTTGGCCTTTGGTCCATGTAGATGGGCTGTGACACTAGAAAACATATAAAAGTATAATTAATTAGATCACTTAATTTTAATCACTTTAATGGCTCTTTAAAGAAAGCTATGGGGGTAGATTTACCCAATTGCTGGGCGGACATAATTCACTGTAACGAATCATGTCCACCCAACATAGCTAAATGATGAAAGCATACGCTGTCGGCATTTAACATTGCATGAGCATTTCTTGTTAAATGCTTGTGCAATGCCGCCCCCTGAACATTCGCGGTAGCTGGGGTTGTCAATCATCGGGCGCAGAAAGCAGCATCCGCTGCTTGATAAATCTACCCCATGGTCTCGAGAAAATAGAGAAATTCACATTTTGTGACTTCCAGCTAGAAGTTCAGTTCCTGCATCCAGTATTTTCTTTAGCAGAACTAAGTCAAATGATGAGGACTTCAGTATGTGTTTAGAAGCACTGCACTTTTACTGTGAAGTCCCACTGATTTTTAGGTTCAGCTACCCTTTAACAGTTAATATTGAATAACAAGCAAATGTTAAATTGCCTGCGCTATGGTACACTTCACATTAAGGAACACATTAACAGCTGCAATAAAATCTAGCCTCAAGTGCATAAAAGTGTATATATTGGCACTCAGAACCAATAAATACATTTTATGGTAACTTGAGTTTAAGGAGCCCTGTCTTTTTCTCATACCCACAAAATCATAGCATTGGATTTCTAAAGTAAGGGATTTTTCAACATATTGGGTTACAGTAGCTAAATTATTTCTGTGAACCAGTTCAAACGTCACCCATTTTTTTACTTGGCCATAACATTTTGAAAGATACAAACCTTATTTAAAATTATTTTTGAAAGCAAAAATAAAATGCTGTGATTCATTAGAATATATCATTTTTGTTTAACCGATACAAAGGGGTTAAGAGACCTGCTTTGATACCACCCTGTGAGTGGAATGTCATACGATTACCAATCCTGATTGGCACAAAGGCTACCTCTACTTGTGGCTCCCAAGTTAGGCTTTACATATTTCTTAAACCCTTTATGGAAGTATATAGTTAGTAAGGCAAAAACTGCATGCTCTAAAAAATTAATAAATTTTAGTTTTTGCATTACAATGACCTTAAAAAACAGTTTTATTTCAGTAAAAGGTGTCATCTGTGGCAACCTTAAATAGTATGTAAATAAAAGCCGTGGATTTTCATTTAATTCCATTCTGGAGACTGAAATGCAGAATAAAATGTGACTGGGCATCAGCCCCTGGAACTGTTTACACTCCTGCTGTCTCCAATATTGTTCCGTAGTACCTTGGAGTAGATTATCTGTCCTGTAAATAAAAAATTCTATTATAGATGCCCTGTCTCTGCCCAATAAATTGTGATAAATTGTGACATATGCACAAAGAGACAGAAGTATGCATTCTTATCATATAGTGGCAGCATTATTAGAGATTATATAAGAATTGTATAATTGTTTTTGTTTTGAGAGGAAGGTTAAAGATGGGTTAATCATCACTTTATTAGAACAGACCTTGGGTGCTGTTTTAGAACCCTCTACAAAACAGCAGGGACTACTGTTACCATATAATTAAATCCAGAATAGGATTCCCGGACCCCTCCCTTGGCAGAGGGTTAATGCTCTGCATCTGATGAGGCATCAGTGTGGGGAGGCATATTGTTCAGATAGTTTTGAGATTGTGTGTGGCACAGATTACATTAAATCTCACCGCCTGTACCCGTGGAGATGTTAACGAGCCAAGCAGCTGAAATGGGGCGCTAATTAAATTTGTGCGTATTATTTCTCAAGTGAAAATGATCATCCCTGCTGCAAAAACGGACATAAATAACACAAGCCAGCCCTGCAGCTGTCACATCAGGGAATAGCTAATGTGAGGTCCCGTGCCAAGCCAAGAGTTATGTGCCGAACATCACTTGAGGCCTTTTGAAGAATGTAGAACACAATGGGGTCTATGTAGCAGAGCTGTCTTACAGCTTATGATATATATATATATATATATATATATATTTATATTTATATACAATATTTATATATATACACACACACACACACACACATACATACATATATACATACAGTATCCCAAAAAAGTCACCCCTCACATTTTTGTAAATATTTTATTATATCTTTTCATGTGACAACACTGAAGAAATTACACTTTGCTACAAGGTAAAGTAGTGAGTGTACAGCTTGTGTAAATTTGCTGTCCCCTCAAAATAACTCAACATACAGCCATTAATGTCTAAACCGTTGACAACAAAAGTGAGTACACCCCTAAGTTGAAATGTCCAAATTGGGCCAAATTAGCCATTTTCCCTCCCCGGTGTCATGTGACTCGTTAGTGTTACAATGTCTCAGGTGTAAATGGGGAGCAGGTGTGTTAAATTTGGCGTTATCGCTCTCACACTCTCTCAAACTGGTCACTGGAAGTTCAACATGGCACCTCATGGCAAAAAACTCTCTGAGGATCTGAAAAAAAAAATTGTTGCTCTACATAAAGATGGCCTAGGCTATAAGAAGTTTGTCAAGACCCTGAAACTGAGCTGCAGCATGGTTAGCAAGACCATACAGCAGTTTTACAAGACAAGTTTAATTCAGAACAGGCCTTACTATGGTCGACCAAAGAAGTTTAATGCACATGCTCAGCATCATATCCAAATGTTGTCTTTGTGAAATAGACGTATGAGTGCTGCCAGCATTGCTGCAGAGGTTGAAGGGGTGGTGGTCAGTCTGTCAGTGCTCAGACCATACGCCACACACTGCATCAAATTGGTCTGCATGGCTGTCGTCCCAGAAGGAAGCCTCTTCTAAAGATGATGCACAAGAAAGCCTGCTAACAGTTTGCTGAAGACGAGCAGACTAAGGACATGGATTACTGTAACCATGTCCTGTGGTCCAATGACACAAAGATATACTTATTTGGTTCAGATGGTGTCAAGCGTGTGTGGCGGCAATCAGTCATGCATGGTGGTGGGAGTGCCATGATCTGGGCCTGCATGAGTGCTGCTGGCACTGGGGAGCTACAGTTCATTGAGGGAACCATGAATGTCAACATGTACTGTGACATACTGAAGCAGAGCATGATCCCCCCCTTCGGAGACTGGGCTGTAGGGCAGTATTCCAACATGATAGCAACCCCAAACACATCTCCAAGATGACCACTGCCTTGCTAAAGAAGCTGAGGTTAAAGGTGATGGACTGGCCAAGCATGTCTCCAGACCTAAACCCTATTGATCATCTGTGGGGCATCCTCAAACGGAAGGTGGGGGAGCGCAAGGTCTCTAGCATTCACCAGCTCTGTGATGTCGTTATGGGGAAGTGGAAGAGGACTCCAGTGGCAACCTGTAAAGTTCTGGTGAACTCCATGCCCAAGAGGGTTAAGGCAGTGCTAGAAAATAATGGTGGCCACACAAAACACTTTGGGCCCAATTTGTACATATCCACTTAGGGGTGTACTCACTTTTGTTGCCAATGGTTTAGACATTAATGGCTTTGTGTTGAGTTATTTTGAAGGGACAGCAAATTTACACTGTTATACAGGCTGCACACTCACTACTTTACATTGTAGCAAAGTGTAATTTCTTCAGTGTTGTCACATGAAAAAAAAATTACAAAAATGTGAGGGGTGTACTAACTTTTGTGGGATTATATATATAACAAAAAATATAGTCAGAGGATGAAGCCACTGAATGAGCCCCCTAGCCCTTTCTAATAGGGAAGAATCACACCTAAACCATTAAGGTTTAAAGCACTGCAAATATATAGTATTAAAAGAAAGAAAAAACAGCATGTCCTAAAAAATTAAAGGTCCCTCAAACCTCTCTAATCATACAATGAAAATACAAAAAGAACCAGGATGGCGCTATAAATTATTTACATGCAAAGTTAATGATGCTGGTTATAGATATACAGTACATCAAAGACATAAACATTAAACAATAATATGTCATAAGCAGTTATAGTCCAAAAAATAGCTTTAAAAACCCCCAGATGAATGAACAAAGTGAAATATAATTGCTGGTAAAGAGTCTCTTCATATACAGCCCCCACTCAGATGTACACTTACTTCACAAGTCCTCAATCATATGAGGTAAGGATGATTCGTATCGGTAAGATGCTTGGCACCGCTCAGAGTATGGAACAGGACAGTCAAAATTCAGATAGCACCTTGGTGATAATTTAAAGAGGGACGAATGTCAGCAATCTGTAATGCCTTGTCACTTGAATACTTGCTCAGATGTAACTCTTGATCACAATAATAAAGGCGAGACAACCAAAAGAAGGCTCATAGTGGAACACTGTTTATTTAATACACATATAATGATAATAAAAGCTAGTGGTATACCACTCACATTTAAAACCCTCAATGCATGAGGTAGATAAATAGCACATATACAAGCAAAGTTTAAAACAACACTTGCCACCAAATACAATGTCCATGTAGCTCAAAATCAAGACACATAAAATACTCCAATTGATAAAAAAGAGGTTTCCCGCCTCTTGTACATAGACCTTACGCGTTTCGAAGGGTAACAATGAATAAACTCCCTTCTTCCTCAGAGGTGTTTGTGCAGCTATGGCCAATCATTTTTAAAGCCGCTAAAATGAACCGATACTCTTCATCCTGTGGGCATATGTTCCAAAGAAACCTGGAAGTGCGACATGTATGACGTCACTAGCGTAACACGTTATGCATATAGTTAGAACATTTATAGCATAACAACTGGTTGCTAAGGATGCAATCTGGCGATCTGAATGGAGAAAATGCTACTGTGTTTTACGTGTGGCACTAAGGGTACTCTTAAAAGCAAATGTTCATCTGATATATACATATATCATGAGAAATACTAATAAAAACACTATACTAATTTATATGTGAATTCTAAGACCAACTAAAGCGAGGAATAATTCATATCTTAAAAAAAAAATATATATATATATATATATATATATATATATACATACACACACATTTAAATGCAAATAAATATATAATAAATATTTCCATATGTATAAAAACATTAAATATGTAAAAAATATATATAAATAATGAAATAGATTTTTTTTTAAAAGATTGGAAACGGAATATAAAAATATCACCTAAAATCATACATTAAAAAAGAACTCTATAGGTCTATAAAAAAGCTGCAATGTCAATATCCTTGCTTAAACCAGAAGGTATTCTAGTTTCAAAAGCATGAATCCAATATGTTTCCCTCTGTCTTAACAAGCTCTCTCTATCACTCCCTCTATTCCCCAAATGGACATGTCCTAAGATAGTCCTCTTCAAGCAGTTAGGATTTTGGTTGTGAAACAGCTTATAATGCTCTGACAGATTATGCAACTTCAGACCTGCTTTTATATTTGTTATATGTTCATGCAGCCTTTTTTTATATGGCCTGGTAGTTCTCCCAATGTACTGTAAATTACAGCAACATTGTAGGAGATATACACACATTAGAAGACTTTGATGAGTTATGTAATTCTTCTTTCCTTGTATGTGATTTAACAAATAGTGAACACTGTGTGAGTTTAGCTTACCATTTACTGTCAGAGTCAATACCATTGTAAAACAAGCCATAGAGATGGTCACTCTGGAATGTGTTAGACATAGAACATCCAGACCAGTAAAAAAATAAATAAAATAAAGCCCATACTCCATAGGCTACATATGTCCCATGTGCAAAAAAAAAATAAAAAGATTTGTTTTAGCCTCATGCAGTTGCATATATAGGTTTTGTATTGTACTAGGCTCACAGAAATCTGCTTCTCCCTTATCGCTCAATTTTATTTTGCCTCATATATAATTTCTATAAGTTTAAATCTTATTTTAAACAAATTATCATTTACAATCAGCACTAGCAGATTTAATTTTTGAATTAAGCTGTATTTTTTTTTTTTTTGAATGGCCACATAAAACAATCACGGCTAATACTGATGGACATTGCTGCCTTGCAATATGTGCAAACAGTATTTTTTATATCTTAAAGGGATAGGAAACTGAAAATATTTATATTATTATTTAAAGTCATCATAAAATAACAGGAAACTTTGTAATATACACGTAAATATTTTCAAAACGTTTACTTGTATATTTATAATTATGCTGCCAAACCTACCTTTTAACTTATTATGCAGGACCTATAAGGCTGGTCTACCTAGGTAGTACCATTATGGCGTTGCTCACGTGTATTTTCTAGCTTTATTATACTAATGCAAGCACATAGGGGATTCCATCTTGCCTCCAACTGAGGCATGTCATCATAGAAGCATCGGACGCCAAAGTAGACATTCGTGATGTCACATTGGTGGCAGTGGAACTCCAGACATCAGAAGCAGTGGATAGAGCAGACGGAGTAGCTGAAGATATAGATTTAGCAGGTATACCAATCGCCCCCTAGACAAACGAGAGTGATGGTGATAGCTTCGATTAAAAAGATTATTTCCCCTAGATCATTGGTTTTCAAACTTTTCCTCAGGACTCCCTAACAGGCCACATTTTGAGGGTATCTGAATCTGAGCACAGGTAAAATAATCAGCTGATTAGTAAACATAGTTACTTTACCTGCTCTTATCCAAGGTAATCGTGAAAACCTGGCCTGTTGGGGAAGTTTGAGGACAGGTTTGTAAACCAGTGCCTTAAACTGCGCATTACAATAACAAATATGTCGGCAAGGAGCTTAGGATTCTGGTGTGCATGCGATTTATGAATTACATTACTGTGCATGCAATATGCACAACGATTCTCACGAATATTACATTTATGGACTGCCTAGAACATCCAGCCTGTTTTAAACTGATTAACTGCTAAACCGCCGCCCCCCACATCGCTAACACCTAAATAAAACTATTAACCCCTAATCCGCCGCCCCCCTCATCGCAAATACTAAACCTATTAACCCCTAAACACCCACATCGCGACTACCTAAGTTAAACTATTAACTCTTAAACCTAACATTCCCTAACTTTAAATTAAAGTTACAATATAACTACCTTAAAATAAATAAAACTTACCTGTGAAATAAAAAGAAATAAGCTTAAACTATAAATAAACCTAACATTACCATTTAATATATATATATATATATATATATATATATATACCAAAAATAAAAAGATTAAAAAAATAACAGTCTAAAATTACAAAAAAGAAAAAAAATCTAAGATTACAAAAAATAAATAAATTATCCAAAATAAAAAAATGAAACCTAATCGAATACCCCTATAAAAACAAAAAAAGCCACCCCAAAATAAAAACACCCCCTAATCTAACAATAAACTACCAATAGCCCTTAAAAGGGGCCTTTTATAGGGCATTGCCCTGATGAAATCAGCTCTTTTACATTAAAAAAATACAAATTACATTAAGGGCATTTGTGTGGGCATTGCCCTTAATCAGCTTTTTAGTGCCCATTAAAACACAAAAAAATCCCTAATCTAAAAATAAAAACCACCCCAAAAACAAAACAAAAAAACAAACACTAACCACCAAAATAGGTACTCACCATTCCTGAAGTCCGGCCTTGAAGTTCATCTTCCAGACAGCTCCATCTTCATTCAGCATGGGGCCATCCCAGATTGAAGGCGGCGCGAAGCAGGAGCGGCGGCCGCGCAGAAATCCAGCGTGGAGGATCTTCTTCATGCAATCTTCTGCCGCAAACTGAAGATTAAATGCAAGGTACCCGTTTTATATTTGGGTACCTTGAATTCCTATTGGCTGAAATATTCAAATCTGCCAATAGGATGATAGCTGCTTAAATACTATTGGCTGATTTTAACAGTTAATAGGTTTATTTTAGTAGAAGCGATGTGGGGGTCGGCAGTTTAGGGGTTTATAGGTTTATTTAGGCAGGCGTCATGTATGCGGTCGGTGGTTTAGGGGTTAATCGGTTTATTTAGTGTTGATGATGCGGGAGGCAACAGATTGGGGGTTAATACTTTAATTTAGTGTTGACAATGTGGGTGGCGGATTAGGGGTTAATAGGTTTATTATGGTATTTGGGATGTGGGGATTGGCGGTTTAGGAGTTAATAGGTAGTTTATAGGTGTTAGTGTACTTTGTAACATTTTTGTTATGAGTTTTGTGAAACATTTTTGTTTTGCAAAATCCATAACTACTGGCCTTTGATTGCGGAATGGATCGTGGCGGTATAAGCTATAACACTAGTGGAATAGCCAGACCGCACAACCTGTAATATGGGTGAGCTGAATATTCCACACTCAAAGGCCATTTTTTGAGTGAAAAATGGATCGTTGAGGTATAGGCTAAAATGCTAGTGGTATAGCCATACCGTCGCAACTTGTAATACAAGTGAGCTCACTAATCAGCTTGCAAAGGCCAATTTTTCAGCGGTATAGCCATACCGCAGAACCTGTAATCTGGGTCTACATTATGTATGATATACATAAGCCCAATTGCAATAAAACTGCAACATTCAACATAAACAATTTTAATAAATCAACATTGGAAAAAAAAAAGTCTAGATTGTTTATGTGTAAATGTGCAATTGTTTACACTGATGTTCAAGATTTTAACAACCACACTAATATACAATTTTTTTCTGTGTAAACCTTTATTAGCCACGTTTGATCTCTTTAAATCAAGGCCAAGTTGGAAATGTTTCCACCTGTAAGACTGATACACAAATTCCATACATTATTTAAATATACAAAAACATATATCCATGAAAAGAAAAACTTCATACGAGCAACAGTTAAAAGATATAGGGCTACTTTACGGGGGGCGTGTCCGGGCAGCGGCCATATCTGGTCAAAATTTAGAGGCTCCTGATCTTAGGAGGATAACCCGCCGATTATCCAGGATTCAGTTACAATTTCTAAACCCCACTACACTTTAATCATTCTATGAAACCCTGCTGATTCAACCAATACTAATTTTATGAGGATCGTACTATATGGAGCTCTAATCTGGACAATTGGGTAGGTTAGGCGGCGGCCTTATACCATCATCCTACTCATCCCCCCCCCGGCTTGCCGGGTAAAAGCAGGTACATCTAACTGCTGCTTCTGGGCAGGGCCGGATTTCCCATTAGGCACAGTAGGCATGTGCCTACAGGCGCCTTGCAGTGAGGGGCGCCTGCCTGTCAGTAATAAAATTTTTTTTTTTTAAATGAGGGCATTTATTTTAGTAAGAATTGTGCTGCCAGGTGCCTACAAAGTTGAGTGTTTCATTGGGAATATGTTACAGCAGTTGAGGGAGCCATGAAGGAGAGAGGGGCAAAGATTAAAACTAAACCCCTCCCATTTTCGCCAGGCATGTTTAGTTTCACTTTTATTTTATGTACTTCTGTTGCCTCACACAGCCAAGCTCCATGCTGATGTGGTGCAGAAACTTTTTGTTGAGGAATGAAAGCTTCAGAACAGATTAGGACTGTACAAGGCTTCTAATGCTGCCTAGAATGACAACATAACAAGCAGAGCACTTTAACCCCTTGGCTACCAGAGAGGGTTGCAGTGTATTCACTTGTTATGTGCTGTATTCCTTTTTTATAGCCAGGAGTTTAAATTCTGCTTCAGGATGAATGTTTTTGTTCTATAAAGGCCTTGGAGGTATGGAGGTTATGTGGGACTAGCTGCTCTGCTCTTTATTACAAGCTGCCAATTGTGATTTACAGCCTTTAGGGCACTTTGACAACAAAGTTTGTAGACTGTAAGGCTGTAAAATGTGTATGTGTGTAAACCACTCACATGGCATATTTGTTTGAATGTATGTATACGTATGTGTATATATATATATATATATATATATATATATACACACACACATACACACACATCACATTGTTAATCTGTTCTTTTATCAAGTAAGTGTGGTATTTTTGTATTGTGGTAAATTGAATTTCTAAGTTCTAATTTTAAACACATTTGTTGACCCCTGGATTACATATAATCTACAACATTCCATGTTTTCCTTTGAGAGCAACATCATATGATATTTATATTTCAGAACAAAATAAATGTAACATGTGTGTGTATTTGTACCAAAAATATCAGAGTTTACAATATTTTTTTCATGTAGTGGAAAAAAATACCTACATTTTATATTTTCTTCCACTGGCTGCACAGGTTGTTGATGGTGATGAGCTTGCATGCTGCTAGTTTTAATATTGCTATTGTTTACACAAAACTGTGTTTAACTCCAACAAAATGTTAAGCACATAGTCAAAGTCATCTCCAGAAAAGCAATACACTAATGGCTTGTCAATAAACATGTCCTATGAGCCCATCTGGGTCTGCACAGATGTGCATTGCTGTCTCAGAACTGACATTGACTATGTGTTTAACTCTTTTGCAAGAGGCTAACACACTTCTGTGCAAGCACTAGTGCAATAATAAAATGCCCAGAAAACTGTCACATTTTATGTCCCTTTAAATAGGGTTTTCTTTAGAATATTTTGCATTAAAAGTTTAACATGATTTGTTTTTGCTATACATAATAGAAATTGTATGGCCATTTGAGTCAAGTGAATATTGATTTTTGGTGTAGCTTCCATTCCAACAAATATTGCAATTGGTGTGTGTATTTGTGTATCTCCATAAAAGGGAAAATGTAATTTTACATCTAATATTTATTTTTAGTTGTCCTAAATAATAATAAAAAAAGTCCTAATTTTTCCACTTTTTTTCTGGGGGAGTGGGGGGTGGGGAGCTTCAGGTTTTTGTGCCTACAGCCACCTGAGATGTAAATCCGGCCCTGCTTCTGGGTGGTGAGAGACATTTAACTATGGATGCAACTTCGCATTGAACAGTTCAAGCCCTTCTTACTGCCCTGGCCCAACAAATCGATGACAAATTCACCCATCTCATTTCCCTAGCGGGGAGCCATTCTACAAAGAGAGGCAACATGAAACCTAAGATGGCGGAGGCTGCAGAACATGGGAAGCAGCACAGTTATTCAGATCCCATCCCCAGAGCGGCAGAAAGTGCTCGGAGCAGCATTAGTCTCAAGTGACTTTAGAGGCGGCTTTACAAGAGGCAGACAGATGGAACCAGACGCACGAGACTCCCGGTGCTGCTGCTATACATACCTTAACCGGGCTTGAGAGAGCAATGGAGGGAAAACTACAACTATCTTAGGCAGATGCGGCTGACCACCCGAGATGGAAGAAGATACAGCATTGGAGTCCCGTGGTTAAAGCTAACATCGAGATCCTCATGCAGGCCTGGCCAAATATGCCTATGTCCATTCTTGTTTTTTCGCACCCCGCAGATTGGCTGGTTCAGCTGGTTCAGCTGCAGTCAGGAGACCGTACTAGCTAACGGCTGCTTTACCACTACCCTAACCATCCCCTATATCTCACAAGCAGCACTTTCAAGGGCATTAGAATTGGAATTGGTTGACTGTTCTAATGACTATGCTTCTAAACACAAAGGGAAAGATAACATTTTGTAACCCAGCACTTATATGCATATAAATGATGACATTCCAGTCTGACATATCTGCTTAGAAATCTGCTACATACCAGTAGATTATGTTAAGAAAATCCCCACTCTTCTGTGAATGACTTGTGTACAGCTGAGTAGCAACTCTTAGCTGTTCATTCAGTGCATACTAGTATATTTGGCTTTTCTTTTTTTTTTTTTTTGAGGCTCATTATTCAAATTCCCCTGCTGTGTACCTGTTACTCTTGTATACTTATTAAGTAATTCTAGTGACAACCCTACACCTTGATATAGATATATGCGATTCATTTCACCTTAGTTGATATTGCCTGAACTTAACCAATATTTTTTCTACCATATTTGAGGCACTTTATAGTGGCCTTCAGTGTAGGCTATACTGAGGTCCCCAGTTTGAGGTTTTATCACACTGCACTTCATCTATGTGAGATACCAGCAGAGTTAATTATCATTAGGGGATCCTATTGCTCACTAATCAGCAGATTAACAAAGTTTTGACAATGCCACACTGAAAGTGTCTCTCTTAGTTTACCTTAATATCAGGTATTTAGCTCCGAAGTCAAGTAAGGATGGGAAGATTATTATTGGATAATTGGATCTTTCCAGAGGGGCCAGTAGGCATAGTATAGGCGATTTATTAGCTTAGTCCTCACCACCTAGACCAAACTCATCATTTTGCTAATGTATAGTATTTTTATGTACTATACTTAACTTTACTAATTCATATTGATATTGTCATCTTTAAGTTTGTTTATGCTATTATTTGAATTTTATATTATTGCTACTATATATCAAAAGTTAAATTATTGTTTACCACTTCAACGAGTTTAAAACATTATAGATCTAATTTCAGCTATATTAGATGGTCCACAGATGTCTCAAAATAATATAAAATTGGGCATTCTCTTATGTTATCATTATCCACTCTGCGCCTCAAATTATCTAGATTTTTAAGAGAAGCTTTACTTGTATAAGAGGGAATAGTGACTATTGAGCAGAATATTTTATTTCCCCACCTTACAAGTTTCACAGATGTGGATTTATCTTTATCTTTGTACTAAGGTCCATAGGTAGCTATTCTGATAACATCATACAGTGTTCAATATTATATAGTAGAGAATTATACCTCTCATCTAAGAAAGTATGCTATTACTTTAAGCAGTCTAGTGTAAAGTATCACTCTATTAGGTAATATATCTTGATAAAGAGGTACTATGGTAAATAAATAAAATAAAAATCTAAGGTATCAATTCAGGATCAACATTGTATATTTATGTGACATACTAGAACCACGAATTGTCGTGCTTGACCTAAGAACAGTTGCAAACTTTAGGAGTGTTATATTTATAATTAGATTTATTAACAACAAAGTTACTCTTGTATTTTGTCTTTTTTATTTTTACAAAAGCTTGTAGTTGTGTCGTAGAGGTGATACTCAAGATGTGAAAATATGTATATTGTTTTGCTAAATACCTTAATAAAAATCTTTTAAAGAGAAAAAAAAAACTGTGCCCAAATGCAAAGTAACCCACTACACTATTAACCCGTAAACCACCAGTCCCCAATGCAAAATAACCCACTAAACTCTTAACCCCTAAACC
Source organism: Bombina bombina (assembly GCF_027579735.1). Lineage (NCBI taxonomy): Eukaryota > Metazoa > Chordata > Amphibia > Anura > Bombinatoridae > Bombina > Bombina bombina. The sequence goes on from NC_069504.1 coordinate 365,381,912, forward strand.
GCCAGCCCCCCAAGCAAAGTAACCCACTAACATCTAAACCCCCAAACCGAACACCCTCTGAGTTAACCCAAAATAGAAAACCCTACCTTTACTGAAAAAACCTAGCTACCTTTTTTTAAAAAAAAACAAAAAAAAAAAACTAACCTTACCTTTAAAATCCAAAATTTCCATTGCTGTTAAAAAAAAACATCAGTACAGAAATAAAAAAAACTTTACCATGTTGGTAAAAAAAACCTAACATTTCAAAAAATCAAAAACACACATTACTTTAAACAAAACCCTACCATAACAAAAAAGCTAAATACCATTTTAAGGGCAATGCCCAGCAAAATGCCCTTTTCAGGGCACTTTATAGAGTAGTGTTTTAGGGTGGGTGGTTAATGTTAGAGGCTGGTAGTTTTTTTTTTTTTAACCAAAAGAGTTGATTTACTTTAGACTAGAGCAATGCTCTTCAAAAGGCCCTTTTAATGGCTATTTGTATTTTAGTTTTAGAATAGTTTTTTTTTATTTTGGGGTGGGTGTTTTTAGGGGGGGTAGAATAAGCCTAACTTTTTTTTAATTTTTTGTAATTTTATTTTTGTAATGGTAGATTTTTGAAATTTTGTATAATGGTAGAGTTTTTTTTAGTAATGTTAGTTTTTTTTTTTTACTGTAATGGTAGGATTTTTTATTTTTGTAATGGTAGGTGTATTTTTACAGTAATGCTAGGATCGTTTTTAACAGTAATGGTAGTTTATTTTTAAAAGGTAAAATTTGTTTGTTTTTTAATTTCTCAGGTAGTTAGTTTTTTTTTTTTAAACTTAGTTTTAGTCTATATTGTGTTAGGGGGTTTAGATGTAAGTGGGTTATTTTGCTTTGGGCGGGCTGGCAGTTTAGGGGTTATAGAGAAGACATACAGTTTAGGAGTTAATAGTGTTGTGGGTTACTTTGCGTTGGGGGCTGGTTGCTTAGGGGTTAATAGAATAGAAAGTTATTTTGTGATGTGGGGGTGTGGCGGTTTAGGGGTCAATTGTGTAGAAGCTTACTTTGCGGTGAGGGGTGTCGTTTTAGGGGTTAATAGTGTAAAGAGGTAGTTTGTTATCTGGGGGTGTTGGTTTAGGGGTTCTCAGTATAGTTTAGTACAACTGTTTCATCCAGACAAACTCTTAAAGTGACCTTTTAGGTTGTGTAAACAGTTTTAGTCATAGATGCATTCGTGCCATCACATTTACTTTCAACTTGTAATACAAATGCACATTACCGCTCAACACTACCCATAGAAAATATGTGGCGTGTAAATTATTGCGAGTTCGCGCAAATAAATTTGCCTTAATTTTAACAGCACCACTTTTAACATGGATTTGAGCATAAAGAGCACTGCAATCTCACGATCGCTTTACGCTCCTCGCGCTAATGATAGCATTCCATTGGTAATCTAGGACATAATTTGCACTGCTTATGCTTGATTATTTAATATTATACAAAGTTGGCTGCAGTTACAATACTGTAATATGAAACTTCTGCAAATATGCACAGACTTTTTAATCCTTTTGCTTCTAGTGATGAGTTTAACAGACTAACTAAAAACATGTAAACATCTCATGATCCCACATTTCTAAGTCATCCATTCCATGACACCCAAATAAAACAAGACCACCAGTTTATGGGGAAGAAAAGGCCGCAGCTTATTTATTTATAATTAAACAACAAGTTAAACTTTATTTTAAACATTTATAACCTTTATTTATCTTAACAACACACACAGTGCTTGCTTATTGTCCTCTCTCTAAGCCCCCACCCTCTTTTTGGGGCGGGACGTACACCATCACTTTCTTCCTGTTACCAACAACCGTACCAACCATAATCCATCAGGCGTGAGCCTCAATAGACCATAGCAAGCACCCCGCCATAGCTGCGACGACCAACATCATCAAGCATTTTAGGGAGGGAGGGCGGGCAAACACCTCCTTCCGTGCTGCTCCTGGGCTTATTTGTGACGTACCTCTTCAGGGGAAGGATATTTAATACCTTCACTTAGCCTCCACCCCTTATCTTAGAACCTTCCATTACTTTAGTTAAGTGGGGGTCAAATGTGCCCTAATTCTACTTCTGTCAACCGGGCTTTTCTTGACCCCACATTTCTAAGTCATCCATTCCATGACACCCAAATAAAACAAAACCACCAGTTTATAGGGAAGAAAAGGCCACAGCTTATTTATTTATAATTAAACAACAAGTTAAACTTTATTTTAAACATTTATAACCTTTATTTATCTTAACAACACACACAGTGCTTGCTTATTGTCCTCTCTCTAAGCCCCCACCCTCTTTTTGGGGCGGGACGTACACCATCACTTTCTTCCTGTTACCAACAACCGTACCAGCCATTGTCCATCAGGCGTGAGCCTCAATAGACCATAGCAAGCACCCCGCCACCACTCGCCTTCAGCGAGTACCACAACACAAAGCCAAGGCCTTTTCGATCCCCTCCTTCAGTGTAAAGTTAAAGAGGTGCAATCCAACCTCATTTAAATGCACCCCATCCTTCAGATAAAAACACCTACTCGACTCCCACTCAAATTCAACATGTTGTAACCCAATGCCACACAACTTTCTCACATATTCGCTCACCATCCTATTCACCTTACGTCTGGATACTTCCAGTTTTTTACAGTCCCAGGCTGACCTCCACACAAGCCGACTCTCAATCTCCGACCACACTATTACTAAACCCGGAAATAACTCAATCAATCTATCAAAACTGCTTTTCATTTCCTCCACTAAATCCTTTTGAGGCATACAACCCAAGTCATTGCCCCCGGCATGGATCACTAATACCTCAGGTGGATTAAACAGTCTGGCGTACTCCACCACTGTCCCAACCACCTGGCCCCACTTCATCCCTCGGATCCCGAACCACCTCAGGGACACCTCGCTGGTCCTGCTGAAGAAAAGATCACAAATCATCAGCCACCCCTGCTGATAACACCAACCCCGGCCTCACATACCCCCTAAACCTCTCAGACCTCCATCTACCAATCCATCTGATGGCCTCCCTACCCAAACCCAGATTCGCTGCCTCTGTGGCCGCCCCGATCCTAAATGAATGAGATCCAAACTCCGCCTCCCTTAGTCCCATTACCCCCAGAGCCCTACGTAATACCTACGTGAATTGGAATCTGGACAATGATGACCCATCCACGTGCACCAACAAAGGCCCAGATGCGTGACTGCATGCCTCCAGAAAACCCCTCACCACTCCTACTGGGCAGCAACTGCCTCCTATCTTGCGCAGCCTCACCATCACCCCTCTCCCTTCCTGGTCCATCTTGGACTTCCTAACCCATAGCTCCACCATACCATCTTTCAATAACACATCCTGCTTCCCTAGGCCACGTTGATCCTGCCGAATCCTCCCTACCAACTCCAACACCCTGAACGCCCCGAAGAAGGCCAACACAAATGCTGTTTTGAACAATATTGACGCTACAAACAGACATCCCCCAGTCTAGCTACTAGTCCCTCCAAAATAGCAAAAGTCACTGGTCTCCGCCCATCGGACCAGACTCTGCCTCTGCAAAGTCCCCTGACCACCATGCAAACTACAAATACCTTAGTCAAGTCTTCCCTACCTAAGACCTGAAACAAAAACGCCAATGCCACCATCCACTTGCGACACTCCGCAGGCAACAGCCTCTCCCTCTGCCAACACCTTATCCACTCCAAAAGCATCCACATCCAATCCTCTCCTTCCCCTTGAAGCTGATCCTTGGTCACCAGATCCTACAACATTTGCCACACTCGGGCGTAAGCCCTCCATGTGCTGGGGGCCAATGCCCCACGAACCAGATTTAATGCTCCTGGCAACCAAGTTGCCACAGATCTACTGGACATTTGATTCTCTCTGCTTCCACCTCCAGGGCCACCTCTCGGAACCGATCCCACTGAAATCGGGACAAGGAGTCAGTAATCACATTGAAACGCCCCGGGACATGCACTGCTCTGAATGAAATATTACATCGCAAACACTCCAGCACAAAAACCCTCAATAACCGTATTACTGCCAGCGAATTTGCCGTAAGTCGGTTAACTGCCCATACCACACCCAATTTGTCCGAGTGAAAGCAAACCCTCTTATTCCTCAGGGGTCAGTTCTGGGGCCTGTTTTGCCTGATTTGTTTAACATATTTAGCTGCGATATCAGCAAAGGACTACAGGGGAAAGTATGTCTCTTTGCAGATGATACAAAAATGTGTAACAGAGTGGATGTTCCAGGGGGGGTAGACAAAATGAGAAGTGTTATACAACAATTGGAGGATTGGACAAACGACTGGGATCTAAAGTTCAACACAGCGAAGTATAAAATAATGCATTTAGGGAAGAAAAATCCAAATGTTAATTACAGACTCAATGACACTTTACTGACTGTTACAGATGAGGAACAGGACTTGGGAATTATTATTTCAGATGATTTAAAACTTAGTAGTAATGCAGCGAGTAAGGCTAGCAGAATGCTTGGATGTATTGGTAGAGGTATTTGCAGCAGAAATAGTAAGGTTCTTATGCCACTTTATAGATCATTAGTTAGGCCTCATCTTGAGTATTGTGTGCAGTTCTGGAGGCCATATCTTCAGAAGGATATTAACAAACTTGAATCTGTGCAAAGGAGGGCTACCAAAATGGTACATGGTCTAAAAAATAAAACTTACCAGGATAGGCTCAATGACCTAAATATGTATAGCTTAGAGGAGAGAAGGGAAAGAGGTGATATGATAGCAACTTTCAAGTACATTAAAGGGTTTAGTAAAACTGAGGCTGTGGGTATTTTACATAAAATGGAAAATTCAAGAACAAGGCTTCAAGCTAAAGGGTAGTAGATTCAGGAGTAATTTGAGGAAGCACTTCTTTACAGAAAGAGTGATTGATTTATGGAATAAACTTCCTCAAGAGGTAGTAGCAACAAACACTGTGGGGGACTTTAAAAATGCATGGGGCAAGCATAAGGCTATCCTACAAATTAGATAAGTTTATACTGTTAGGTAAGGTCGGGCAGACTTGCTGGGCCTATGGCTCTTATCTGCCGTCAATATCTATGTTTCTATGTTTCTATGTTACTCAACCAATCCGGCCAGATTCTCAGGGCCACCACTAAGGGAAAAAGCTCCAAGAACGTTGAGTTCTTGGTCAGCCCCCATTCCCCACACTCTTGCGGCCAAGCCTCCGCGCACCTCTCTCTCCATTCAGAAAAGCCCCAAAGCCGTGGGCACCTGATGCATCAGTGTAAAGGCATAGCTGGTCGTCAGACCACCCCTTCTCCTGAAGCAGCAATTGGCTGTTAAAATCTTCTAAGAAGATTTTCCACACCTTCAAATCTTCTTTCACTTCCCTTGACAAGCGAATGTGGAATCTTGGATTGGTGACGCCAACCGTCGCTCGGGACAGTCTCCGACAGAATACTCGCCCAATGGGTATGATTTGGCCCGCAAAATTCAGTTTGCCCAATAGCGATTGCACCTGCCGAAGCAAAACTTTTTTGCTTCCCAAGACCCCATCAATCACCCTTTGAAGGTCCCGGATTTTTTCCTCCGGAAGTCTGCACTCCATCTTAACCGAATCCACTTCGATCCCTAAGAAACTTAATGTCGTAGACGGACCTTCAGACTTCTCCGCCACCACCGGAATGCCGGACTCTCATGCTACCCCCTCAAAGACCCTGACCAACAATTTGCACACCTCCGACCCCGCAGGGCCGACGAACAGGAAGTCATCCAAGTAATGCACTACCGAGGACCTGCCTTTTTCTTCACTACCTACTCCACGATTGAGCTGAACACTTCAAAATATGAACATGAGATCGAACAGCCCATCGGGAGACAGAGGTCAACGAAAAAGAGGTCATCAAACTTACAACCCAAGAGATGGTGACACCTTGGATGTACCAGCAGCAGGCGAAAGGCAGATTCAACATCCGCCTTTGCCATCAGCGCGCCCCTGCCCGCCGATCTCACTACCTCTACCGCCTTATCAAAGGACCCGTATTTGACTGACACCAACTCCGGACTGATGCCGTCATTTACTGACCCACCTTTCGGGTAAGACAGGTGGTGGATCATCCGGAATTGCCCCGGGGCCTTCTTCGGGTCCACCCCCAACGGGGACATCCTCAAGTTCGGCAATGGCGGCTCCCGGAACGGACCAGCCATTCTCCCCAATGTCACTTCCTTCCACAGTTTTTCCCTCAGAACCTCTGGGAAGTCCCTACCTGATTTCAAATTCCCTGCAAACACCAAACCCGCCTGTTCCCTTTATGGGATAACAAATCCCGTACTGAAATCTGTTAAAATCAACTATGCTGCCCCCGTGCGCCCCCACTCATGGGCATACGCTTCTAACCATGGCACCATCTTTTCTACTCTCACCGGCGTTCATTCTCGCTGCACCCACCTCCCCTGGCCGGTTCCCCATTCTACCTTTATTGAAGCATTTTGCCCCGGAATGAATCCCGCCGCAGACAGAACACTTGTGCTTGTATTTGCACGAGGCACTGAATCTACATTGCCCTTCATTGAACTGGAAACACAGGATTTCCCTATGGCCGCCCCAGTTCCACTACCTGCTCCCCCACTGCCCCCTGTCTGTCCGTAACCTTGAAAGGAATAATTCCCCGTAAGGGGGTCATTATTTCTAGCCAAATCCCATGTCCCTGTCATCCCAACGCATCTCAGGATGAACTGCCATCCGCTGCCTAAAGCCCTCATCGTATCGCCACCATGCCATACCTCCATATGTTCTGTATGCGCTAGATATCTCATCAAAATAACAGAACAGGGAGGCTCCCTGCTCAGGAGATTTCTCACAAACTACGCTTTTTTCTCTCCTCCTCCTCCTTTTTACCCTTCTCCTTCTCATCCTCTTTCACCTCCAATACATGCTCTAATGGCAATAAGGAAAATATTTCCACGAATTCCCTCTTCCCTATCTTCTCCCTCAATTCGCCCGTTAAGTGGATACCCAGGGGTCCCACTGAGCATAAACATGGCCTCCTAAGGGCCTCCTCCGGTAACTGAACCACTTCCCCTGCACTTGCCGGCGGTGTCCCCCCAGTCCTAACCTCACCACCGCTCACTTGAGGAACCACAACCATTTCCCGCCCCTGGAGCCACCCAGGCCGCCGCTACCATGCCCCCCAAAGTACCTGGCTTCTCCAGCGCCATCAGCAACCCCTTCAACATGGCTACAATCATTTCTCTCTCACTATTACCCGAAGCACTCACCACAGGCGCCCCCCCCCAGCCACCACCTCACCTGCTGGCTGCTGCACCGTCAGATGTCCTGTCCCACAATCCGACACTGGTTCTCTCCTATGGTCTCTGTCCACACTCCCGCGACCTCTGCTGGTGTCCAGCCTTCTCCATACATTATCCCGCCTTGCAGGGGATCGCCCCCTGCCGTACCTACTCCGTCCGGAGTCCCTCTCCACCCGTGCCCAAGTTGGGGAATTCGGCCCGCCTCCTCCGCGTGGGCATCTTAGTGGGGACCTCGACCTCCGGCGTCCGCCAGACTCTGATGCCCTGACTTATGGTGAAGTGCCTCTCCCCCTCCTGTTCTCTGACCCTGCTGGCTGCGAGGAAGATATAGCATTAGGCTCCCCCCTCTCTCTACCCTCTCCAGCTCTACTTCGCCTTCCCTGATCCTCCTGCTCCACTCCCCCTTCTCTCCGTTGAGGAGACAACAGTTGTATGAGCTGTGCCAGGGCAGATAGCTGCGTTGTGGCTTCTGGAGCCTCCTCACCCCTTCTAGCCACCCTTCAAAAATGTGACACAATCAATACTTTCTTTGATATACAGTCCCCCCATCACCCGCTACTATTCCCTCCTCCCCCGTTCAATAAAAAAGCCCCGTTTCCCTGGGGCTCCACCCCGACCCCTTGCCTACTACCTCCCCATTTCATATTTCTTATCTACTAATTCCCTTCTTTTTTTTTGGAAGGTAAAATTCCAACCCTTGACCTTTCAACTACATCACCCCCCATGCAAACCATTAAACCACCTGAATGCCCCTGCCTCTGCCACCACGCTCTCCCTCAAGTTCCACGGGCCCCACTCATAACCCCTCCCTTCCTTCATCATGTTCATCATGTCTTTTTCTTTTTTTTTCTTTTTTTTTTATTATCCTCCAGTCTCCTGCCAGCTACCCTGCCGCACAGCCTGTATTCCCCCCCATGTTACGACTGACCAGACCTGCCTGCGGCCTACGGTACTCATATGTACTTCGCGCCCATACTAGCCCCTTAACGACTTCCCTTCTTACTCTCACTGATAACCACCAAATCCCCAACGGCCGTACCTGGCCCCCAATGCCTCCTAGCTCACTAACAAACGGCTTTATGTACAGCCCCCTCCCCCCCTTTGACCACCTACTCGGGGCTAGACTTCCTAATCCCCCAAGGCCTTATTTCTGGCCCCCTCTTACCTGCTATTCCCCTCATAAACTGCCTTATTTATGGCCCCCTATCCACATCCTCAAATCACATCTGTCTCCCCCTACATCTACCCTCAAGTGCCGTGTCCCCTGGCCTCGTATCCCACCACCCGCCTCCCTTTATGTTCCTAAGGCCTCATCTATGGCCTCCCCTGCCAGCTTTCCATTGTGTCCTCCACGGTCTCATCCCGCCTAATGCCACAGTTCCCGAAGCCCCCCCGGGCCTGATAGCCCGCAACAGCCGTGTACCCAGCTCCACATTTCACTCTTACAAGCGACCCCCCTCAGCCCCCACTTATGCTCAAGTATCCTCCACCTTCTGCGATAGCTCAGCTGGCACTTACCCTCCTCCACGCCACTCCTCCTGGTTCTCGCAGACCTCCGTCTACCGTGTCCAGCACCCGGCTCCTCCCGACATCGCCCGTCCATGACATCATCGGCCGGCACCGTCATAGGCTGAAAATCGGCCCCCGCTCTAGCACGACATCCCCTCCTGCCATCCGTCCTCGCCGGCAACACTGCTGGACCGCCAGGCCCGCCGCTCCCTCTCCTGGGCCTGGTGCCGTTCACTTCCGGACTCAGCCGCTCCGGTGGCCTCGACCTCCTGGCCGGCCATCCACTGCTCCTCTCTGTCGCTGCACCACCAACCGGAATACCAGATGACATTCTGACATCCGCACCCAGCCACTTCCGGGTCCACTCTTCTCCATTCCTCCTCACCGCCGCCAACAATTCGGACAAGAGGGCCTCCATGACTCAGGTAAGACAGCACACACCTCCAATGAGCAAAACAAACACCTCCTTCCGTGCTGCTCCTGGGCTTATTTGTGACGTACCTCTTCAGGGGAGAGATATTTAATACCTTCACTTAGCCTCCACCCCTTATCTTAGAACCTTCCATTCCTTTAGTTAAGTGGGGTCAAATGTGCCCTAATTCCACTTCTGTCAACCGGGCTTTTCTTTAGAGTAGTGCGCCACTTCTATGTACCTCAGTACATCTTGCATTTAAATACATAAGCTGGCCCTCTTATTCTTAGTAACACTTTTCTAAATTTACATTGGAGTACTACAGTGTTTCTCAACCCCAGTTGTCAAGTAGCAGGCCATAGTTTCATGATATCTTAACTAAAGCACAGGTGGAATAATTAGATGATCAGTAACTGTGGCTATTAGCCTGTTGCCACCCACCAGATGATTATCTGAAAATCTGACGTTTTAGAGGAACTTGAGGACTGGAATTGAGAAACACTGGAGAATTAGAAGGATCATTTTACTTGCTCAGTGCACCAGTGCGTCTTGTATCATGTCAGCAATTAACAAATGTAGTCATTACCAGATGATATTAGCATCTTCAGCTCTCTGAGCAAGTGCTGTGTTTAAAATGCTGGTGCACGGTGCATACTTAAATACACTTCTGAAAGAGCTAGAGCTTTTACTAGAAGCATTTTTGCTAATACATGTATATTACAAAAATGCTTCTATTCAAAACTAAAATGCATCCATGTGCATTCAAGCTTGGCTGGAATGTCCCTTTAATTCATCTCTGGACTATGCATTCTTTCTTTATTTTCCCCCTTCACTCTGCAAACAAGGACACTGACGCCCTTGGGGGCTTCTTCCTTTTTTAAACAAACAGAAGGATGATTCAGCCATCTTCTTTAACATATACATACAGTATGGCTATGTTATATGAATATTTTCTGCAAAAGACTTGGAACTCTCGACAAAAATATTTGCTATCAATCTCCAAAATACTTCTACAACTATCTCACTCATATAACTCTGAATTCAATAGCACAGAATAATGTCAATCATACAATAAAGTATTTCTAAACATTACAATTCTAGTGTACTCAGCTAATTTAAAACTTAATTTATCTTTCAGATCTCTCTAGAACAACTGCATAGATGAGTGCCTTCATAAAGACTGGTAACTTTCCTTGAAAGAACTATTGAATGTCTAAAATATATTATTTAAAATGTGTTGTAGGCTTCACCATAGCAACCATGAGCAATAATAAAGAAGTAGGAGTTACGCATGTCAATCATTGAATTAGAATACAGCAGTATGAGTGGTGGGGATATACATTTTTTGCAAGTTCCTTTTAACTTTAAATAGATTTTACAACAATTTCAAGACTAGGATTAGATAATGGGGGCTACCTATGATACTAAACGAGCCCCCAGTCCGATTTTGCATTCAACAAAAGGAGGAGGCTGCAGAATGCCAAAAAAGTAGGACGTTTCATGCCGACATAAGGGCCTTAAAGGGACACTAAACCCAAAATGTTTATTTCATAATATAGTTAAAGAATACAATTTCAAAGAACATCCCAATTAACTACTATTATCTAATTTGCTTCATTCTTTAGATATCCTTTGTTGAATAAATAGCAATGCACCTGAGTGAGCCAATTACACGAGGCATCTATGTGGAGCCACCAATCAGTAGCTACTGAGCCTTTCTCTGTATGCTTTTCAGCAAAGGCGATCAAGAGAATGAATCAAATAAGACAATAGAAGTAAATTAGAAAGTTGTATGCTCTTTCTAAATCATGAATGAAAAAATGTGGGTTTCATGTCCCTTTAAAGCCCAGTGCTGTTAGGATGGCATGGAATGTCCTAAAGGTGTGAAGGGCTTAAGTAGGATCTGTTTAAATTTAAGTTAAAGCGAATATTGCCAAAATGGTTTTACACTTCCTACTAATACTCACTGGTTGACAAGGACAACTGCATGCGCTTAACTGGTAGAGAGAGGCAAACTTCTGCAAGTAGGACTAGAAAACATTCACTTATGACAAGAACAGTTGTTTTTTTCTTAAACAAATACGTTCTAAAACACCCTCTTTTTGATCAAGCAAAAACAAAACTGAACTAGAACGCCCCTTTAACTTTTTTTTCTCCCTGTAAATGTTTAGTTATATTCTTGATACTGTCACCTGCTTTTGTAAATTTATGTTTTTCAAATTGCATTCCAGATTCCACTGCAGATCATCGCTGAATCATTATAACACTGTGTTTTCCTGATCAAAATAAATTTTGTACCAAGAGAACAGTGCTCTTTAGTTAGCAAAGTTTTAAGGAAGAAATTGGCAAGGACAATACAAAGCAAGAAGGATGAAAGTGGATGCAGAAAGACATATAGGTAGACATGACCATTACCTGAGTACGGGCAGCGAAGGCAATGTTCTGCAAGTGTCTGACTGGTAATGGGCTTGATTGATGTTATCTGTCTTTTTGCAGTGGATGGATGTTTGCTAATTATCTGAAGAAGAAGACATCTGTGCCCTTATTGCTCAAAACTTCCACCTGCTTTAACTCCTACTTAATATTAGACTTATTGCCAGAGGGCTCTTTATCATCTAAAACTAAAGAGAGGTTAAAGGTTCAGTCTCACATCAAAAAAACAAATTGAATTTGTAACCAAGTGAATGCCCATATATTACCCTCTTTGCTGGTTTTAAAAGCTGCCTTTGAATTAAAGATGGGCTTAATTAATCTTTATTTTGGGCAGCAAAACAAACATTCCAGAACATTCAATATTTTGTCATTGAAGGAAATTTAAGGCTGTAAATTTTGGACAAGGGACAGCATGTGTGAGAGATTTCATTTTTTTTTTTAATTTATTTTTAAATACTGTCATTTTGTTTTTTTTTCTATTTTTTTTCTATTTTGCCTTACAAAATATTTATTTTGCTTTAGATAATAAAAATATATGGATAATAACCGATAAACAATCAGTTTTAGACTTAGTTAAAAGGACATAATCCTTAAAATTAAAATGGATTTGAATGTATTTCAGTTATGGATAAAAACATTTTCGAGTACACAGGTATTAGCAAAGTGTTTCTAGTAAAAGCTTGAGTCTGTTAATGACAGCTTTTGTGCACAGAGCATATGTGCATATGCCTCATACACCTGTTTTCAAATAGTGTGCCTCCTCAGAAATAATATATTGTATTAGCAATTACTCAGCATCTTTGCTAACAAACATAAGCAACCCCTGCTCTCTGAACATGCGTATTTGAATAAGGTTGCACTGAGCATATGTATATATCCCCATGCACAGTAAAAAACACTGAAACAGTCATAACTTTTACTAGACACATTTTTGCTCAATCAAGTTTATAGCAAAAATGTTTCTAGTCAAAACAAAAAAAAAAAACACTTTTTTTATTATTATTTATTTTATTTTTTTGGTTTTATGTATTTTTAAATGCCAGAATAACTTCTAAACTTTAAAAACAAAGTTCAGATTTTGCACTAACCAAACAATCATCAATCATCACAGAAGTTTACATATTTTTATTTTTAAGTAGCTGGCTGCATCCATTTTCAGCGCTTTGGTTAAAAATAGTACTAGACAAATGTATTTCCAAACTAAATAGCTGGCGGTGATTTTCTATTGCAATATATCATCAAGGCAGTTAAACAATATTTGGTAAAACAAACAATTCCACAGTTAAGTATCACTTTAGTCACTCCCGTGCAATTGGGGTCAGCAACATGTTGATTTACATTTTAAAGGTTAATAACAATAGAATTTCATGAATGTTTAGTCACAAAAATAAATCTATTCCCTATACTTTTTGCTTTCAGGCCACCTGCTTGATTCTAAAGTATACAATTCTTTCATTACTCTGACAACACATCTTGCTGTCTCAGACGGCCTGTTCACAGTGCTACACTTACAATGCAGCCCTGAGTCTTTGGGGAGCTGTGTGTTCTCAGCCCCTGAGCGTCCCTGAGGCAGTTTTCAAGGCTGCTTCACTCAAGGGTGTATATAGACAGAGTGATGAGGAACTGTGCTGCTCTTTGGGGATTCCAATTGGAGAGGCACTGTGGCTCTACAGGCAGCAATTAGGTGCTGACTTGGAAATTTGATTAACAAGAGCTCGGAAGAGGATTTTTTTCTGGGTAGCTAAAACATTGAGGTCTGTGGAAAAGTGGATCCTCTATAACAATGTTTACCAGGAAAACAGCACACCTTAAAGGGACAATAATTTATTTTTACAATTATTATTATTATCGGTTATTTGTAGAGCGCCAACAGATCCTGCAACGCAATGCAAGTTTTTTTTATGGTACTGCACATAGGGCAAGATTACAAGTTGTGCGGTATGGCTTTCCGTGCGATATGATCTTTTCGCAATCAATTTCCATTGCGCAGATACTACAAGTCTTAGAAAATCGTGATTGCCTGCCTTTTAGGCAACAATCCTTTCCGCTCTTGAAGAGCTGTAGTTGACAGTTTTCTACAACATAAAATTTTCACAAAACACTTCAAAAATACATTACAAAGTACAGTTACACTGTCTAATAAAAAATATTTTATAAAAATATTGCACACAAAAGTTATAAGGGCTAAAAGATAGGAGATCTCTGGTGTTAGAAAAAAAAAGCAGACAAAGGTATTTTACATAGAGATACATACACATACATAGAGAAACTTGGATTTATATGTATAAAGATATGTTTAACTATGGAGATAATGAAAATATTTCACATTGCAATCTTATGCACATTAAACAATATCTCAGTGGGATTTTCAAAGAGATAATCGCATATAGATGTCAAGATTTATATATATATATATATATATATATATATATATATATATATCTATATAAATATATTCATATACATATCTCGCTATTAATAGATATATCTGTCCGAAAAGCATCACATATATAGAGAAATATTTATTTAGAAATAAATAGAACATATTCCATTACAAAAACTTTCTCGCAATATGAAATATTCACATTTTCATGTACACTTTTCGAGGAGAATACCTCATGGGCTTTGCGCAACAGATTAGGGTTTTAGTGGGGTTTTTTTTCTACTCGTCTTCTCTATTGACTTCTATGGGGGAATAGGTGAATGCGCACTCAATTTGGCTGTTTAGATTACACAGGTTAATGTGTGCAAAAAAATATGTTTTTTTTGCAACAAGTAATACCTGCGCAACCCCAGAAAAAGCCATAACGCATGCGGTATTTTCGCAAATGTGATCTTGCCAATAGTGTGCTAGTGTTAATGCCATTAACTAAATAAATGTTTAACACCCTTATGGATTCTCAGTCATCCCTATTCTTTTTAGATTCATTAGGTTGTCACCAGGCAGTACAACCAATAAGAAGCTGTGCCATCTTACACATTGTGAAAGAGCAGAGCTGACTCCAGTGTCTATAGTTTAGAAGCTTAAAGGGATATGAAAGGCAATAAGATAGTAATTTATATTATTGTTTTAGTATATTTTTTTTATAAGCATACCTAGGTAGGTTAAGGAGCAGCAATGCACTACTGGGAGCTATTTGCTGATTGGTGGTGGCACACATTGTTTAATGCTATTGGCTCACCTGATCTCTTCAGATCTCAGTAGTGCATGCTGCTCCTTCAATAAAAGATACCAAGAGAATGAAGCAACTTTTTTGATTTAAGTATAATATAAAGTTTAAAATTGTATGCTCTGTCTGAATCATAAAATAAACATTTTAAGTTTAATGTCCCTTTAAAGCCTATTTGTTCCCTTTCTATGGGGTGGGTGTTACACCTTTTTATTGGCTGATAAGGTAATAGAAAAAAAAATGTGAGCTATGGGTGGCAGGAGGGAGTAAGAAAACAAACACCCATTGGTGGTATTAAAAGATCATTTTTAAAACAAATTAATCTGACAGGGGGTGGAGCCAACTACTGGAGAAAGTGGACGCAATGCTGAGGAGCTCTCCTGAAGCCCATAATAAATAATGGCTTATTTCTAAAATACCCAGCATCAGATATCTCTAACCTTCCAGTAATACGAAGATCTATAACCCACCACCTCCTGTGGCTCAAAGGAGATCACCCAGAACTTATAGACAAAATTGTCCAGAAAAGAAATGGAAAGAAAAATAATACACAAATTGCACTCACAGACGTGTGATATATGTTATAGCTCATTTAAAAACTTAACTTTTATTGGAAAACCAATAAAACTAAAAACATAAAAAGAGTCTACAATCAATATTAAAAACACATAAATGACAAAAATATTGAAGTGGTCAAGAGGTTACAAGGGGGAGATTCTTGCGACCAATAAATGTTATAACTTTGTTATTTTAATAATATAAGGAAGACGTAAATACTACATTTAAAAACAAAAAACAGTTAGTGCCATTAGTTTTTCTCCTAAATTGATCACCCAAAACTGTAGACACAGGGGCTAACGCATCAAGGTCACATGGCCTGTCTAGTGGTGATCCATGGATTAACTACGAGGTTAAACACTCGTGCTCCTACTGATCACCCCATGGAATCTACCAGACCTTGTTGTCCTAGGAGAAAACATCAGATGGAAGGGTGAGACTGGCTGTGCTCTCGATCAGCGATTATTCCTGTGGTGTGAAAAGCCGCCATATTGCTTGGCTGAGTGACTACCTCATAGGACACTGCAACTGCTCTCTCATCTCTGCCTTGATGAAGGTAAAGCAGATCATACCAGAGCTAAAGTAGCAAATCATTGCGGTATAGCTGACCGGGATCTGAAGATCTTCAGTGCACTTGGGAGCATACAATCCCTTTGGGCCTAAAATGGAGCTTGCCAGACCTACCTACTCCGGGAAGAACCATCTAACTGTAAGTTGGATCTGGGCTCTTTCTCAAACAGTTTCTTCCTCCAGAGAGGCACAAAGTAATTATTTACCCCTACTGAACACAGGTCTTACTGCCCATTGTAACCTGCACCTCTTCCATATTATAATTAACAGAAGAGGCAGGGGATAAAAGGTGGCAATATAAAGTTTTAGAGGTGTATTCAGGAAGTGCAGAACCAGCGCCAATCACTTATACATTGCAGTAGGCCTCTGACCTGATGAAAATGTGATATCCTCTCCAGCAGAACCATATTACACCTGCCTGTGTTTTAGACAAACTCCAGTGCTTGTGTTCCTTTGCTTATTATTAATTTTGCTGCTCTACATTTTGACTTTATTAGGCTTCTATTTGTCATATTCATATGACTCTCCCCACATAAGTAGGGACTCTCCCCACATAAGTAGAATCTTCTTATTGAGTCTCAAGAAGAAATAGGCCTTGAAACTTTTGTGGCAGTGGAAGGTATGGAGATAAGAAACTGAAGCAACTCAAAAAGTTCTGAGTGAGGAGTACTCCTCCGCTCCACATCCATGCCACTTCCCAGTAACCAGGATCAATTTTGACAATACCTTCTAGTTTTTATCTTGCTCACACTTACCTCCCCCTGCCCTATTTATTCATCCCAAGTGGGTATAATCCATACTTTCTCCCTTCCTTATGTCGTCCCTAGTGGATATGTCCCTGAGGTAGTGTGAGCGGGTTTCCACACACAGCACTTATATTTCCTTTGGTTGAGCACCTAAAAAATATGTTGTAACCCGAAAACCCACAGGGTGAAGTAACCCTCCCCCCAAGAAACACTAAATAAACGCAGCTTTATAACTTCAAGGAACTCCCACATAAGTTTATTCAGTATTTAACGCTCACCGTCTCTTACGAACTTAACATCAGACCAAACCTGTAAAGGAAGAAACAAATCAAGTATTATCTCTTGGTACTTTTCTCCACATCCAACCTATTATGGCACACTCTAACACAAAAAAGCCAAAACAAACAGATGGACCTAAATGAACGGTTGCAGACCATTTTAATAGCAAACTTTAACTGGTTAGAGATCTCTTTGATGAGGACTCTAGAGATTCCTCCACATCACTAAGGGCAGCTGATCATGCTGGACTCCAAGAACACTCCACATCACATGCAGATTAAATCTCTATCATTGCACTTAATCATTCTCTATCCACCAAAATGGATTAACCTCTTTAAAGCAGGAAATTAAAATGTCTGTTGTTGATCTCAAGAGAGACATAGCCACACCGGGTGAAAGGACAGACACTTTAGAAAGAAAGCATGAAGACATAGTGACTGACAACACCAATTTATTGTCCTATGTACAGTCTCTGGAGGAGATGATCTCTGATCTTGAAACCAAACTAGTAGACCTTGATGACAGATCAACACGCAAAAATATACGCGTCCAAGGTATTCCAGAAGAAGTTTCAGCAACCGATCTCCCTGAATTCCTTTTGGGCCATTTCAATGAACTGCTCGGGTCATTACAAGAACATGATCTACTTATTAACAGGGCCCAAAGAGCTCTTGGCCCTAAGAATTCTACTTCTGAACAGCCCAGGATGGTATGATTCACTTACATTATTTTACATTTAAGGAAAAAGTATTAAGATCGGCTTTTTAAAATAAAACTCTTTCAGAACCCTATCAAGCTATAAACATATTTCCAGACTTATCCTCACATACTCTAGCCAAGAGAAGATCCTTTTTGCCCATGACACAATGTCTGTTCAGCCACAACCTTAAGTGTCCTTGGGGGTTCCCATTAAAATCGGTCTTCCAACATCCAGTAGACAAGGACTATAGCTTTTACTTCAGACCGCACTGTAAGGATTCCAGTCCTGCTTTTACCTTTTGCTTCAACTCACCTCCCTCACCTGTACTTAAGGCATCACCACGCCCCAAACAAGTGCTTAGTTGTTGAGTATTGTTTGCTAAAACCAGTGCTCTGTTTCTTATAAGCTATATTCATATCAAGAGAAGATTTACTTTTACTACTTCAACTTTTGGATTACAAATACGAGCTGCAGTTTGGTCTCATTAAGGACTGATAACAACTAGTCTCATTTCATCCTGAAGCGTACTATTCCAAGAAGTATTAATCTATCTCAACTTTACATCTCTACAGGAATTGCTACTTTATTACCAACAGAAGGATTCTACTTACTACGGCTACGGTATTTGTATCACTTCTACTTTGGAAGCCTAATCTAACGGCTAATTTCAAATGTCATGCTTTCTCTTGAACATTTCTAAACTGACTTTGTCTCTGAAATACTACTAACATTTGCAACGTATGTTTCATGATAATGTTATAACCATTCTTAGATTCATTCCCATACCGGACAGTAACGGACTTTCTGTGACGTCACACAGCTTCACATATCTCAGTGTGTCAGACAGCTCCTCGCAACTCAGCGTGTCTCACAGCTCTCAATACACTCACTGGTCTGTGTTCAGTTATCCACGCTGCAAACATTATTCAGTGTGCTGTGTCTCGCAGCAGGTCACGCCCCTGTCAACACCTGCAGTCTGTCTATCTCATGTCTCTCACGCTTCAGTGGTTATTACAATGAACTCTATCTCTCCTATATGGGCTTGAACTATGCTAATGACAAAAGTTGTTATTAATACTAATATTTATTTTCAGTTTCATATTACTTATATGGTATAACAATAATATATAACCATATAAAGTCTTCCTGTATTTCCTTTTAAAAATCACTCTGAGTAAATACAGTCTATGCTGATATAATAGCCTGTACTCTAGTTGTGAAACATATATAATTTATTTAAACTCTGCAGTTGTGATTCAAATAAGCAAGGAACCTGATATAACAACTAAGCCATATATAATGGATCCAGCAGAGCTTCCTCAAATTGTTTATAATTTAACACAAAGAGTTGATCAACTTAGTCAAGTCTTTAGAGAGTTACAATTAGAAAATGAAACTTTAAGAAAAGTCATAAAAGATACTGTCGCTACTAAACAGAGCCTCCCTGAAAATCTGTCAGAACCATTCATTGCTCCCCCAGATTTTTTCAATGGAGATAGGAATTTATACCGTCAATTTAAAAATGCTTGTCTGCTTAATTTCACCCTTAAACCTAGAACATACCCAAATGACAGGGTTAAAGTTCTTACAATGATAAGTTATTTAAGAGGTGAACCTCGCATTTGAGCAGACACTCTCTTTGAGACAAATAATCCAGTTCTCTCATCTTTTTCATCTTTTCTGGATATCATGGATGAATTATACTATGATTCTAACCTACAGTATACTGCTGAGAAAAAGATGAGGAACCTAAAACAAGGTATCAAACCTGTTGAAAGTTACATAACAGAATTCAAGCAATATTCTATTGACTCTCAATGGAACACCATTGCCCTAAAAAAACAGTTCAGGCTTGGACTCTCTGACGCAGTAAAAGATGAGTTAGCCCGAACTGAGTTACCTGAAACATTGGAAGGCCTCATGAAGCTCAGCAGGCAAATTGATAGGAGATTACGTGAAAGAAGATTTGAACGTCAATACCCTGAAATTGTGTGCAAGAAGGATAAGGTTCTAAACCATCCCATTTCTACCAGTTCTCATACTGGTTCAACTGGTGCTGAAGCAATGGATATAAGTTTTATCAGAGGACCTCTAACTCCCGAAGAACGCATCAGAAGGAAGACTAGAGGCCTCTGCATGTATTGTGCATCCTCATCTCATACTTTAAAGGACTGCCCCTCTTTGCCACAGAACAAGAAGAGTAACTACCATACCAATTTTTCTATCCAGTTAAAGCATAACAACCCTCTTCATTGTTCTTTACTTCTCTCTCTGCAGTGGGCAAATAAGCAAGTGACCATTCCAGCCATCTTGGATTCAGGAGCACAAGTAAACTACATTGACAGTTCTCTGGTTTCAAAAAAATAAAATACCATTGATCAAAAAGTTGTCTCCCATTTTCCTTTGTGTTGTTGATGGGTCTGAGATATCATCAGGGCCCATTACACATCACACCATCCCGCTCTCTGTCACCACATTAAAAACACATCATGAACATCTCACCTTTGATGTAATCACTTCTCCATTATTCCCTATAGTACTTGGGCTAGCTTGGTTACAGCTACACGAACCAGATATTAATTGGAAATCTTTAAATGTTCAATTAAATTCTGAATTTTGCCAACAGACTTGTCATAGAACCTTTTTTCACAGTTTATCCTCCACATCAGAGACTCTGATACCAGAAATGTACAAACAGTTCTCTGAAGTCTTCAGTAAGAAGGAAGCAGACACCCTTCCCCCACACAGTCTACGACTGCCCTATCGAATTGAAACCTGGAACCACACCACCCATTGGACATTTATACCCACTCTGCCAACCAGAATTGGATCATCTAAAGACTTACCTAGATGAAAATCTAAAGAAAGGGTTTATCTGTCCTTCAGTTTCTCCTGCTGGTGAAAGGAATGTTTTTTGTGTGGCACAAAGACCAATCTCTTTGGCCTATCATTGATTTCAGACAATTGAACAAAATCACCATAAAAAAACGATACCCCCTCCCCCTCATTCCTGAACTCATAGAAAGACTGAGGCATGCTCAGATTTTTACTAAATTGGATTTGAGAGGGGCGTACAATCTAGTACGTATTTGAGAGGGGGATGAGTGGCTTACCGCTTTCAGAACTAGGTATGGGTTGTTTGAATATCTAGTTATGCCCTTTGGCTTAACCAACGCACCCGCAACTTTCCAGTTCTTTATTAATAACATTTTCCATGATCTTCTTGACACCTGTGTTGTTGTCTACCTAGATGACATTCTAATCTACTCCACAAATTTAGAAGAACATATCAAACATGTTAGTTGGGTTTTAGCAAGACTCCAAGTCCACCGGCTCTACGCCAAATTGGAAAAATGCATTTTTCACACCAATAAAATAGAGTTCCTGGGCTACTCCATCAGCCCAAATGGGATTCAAATGCAAGATAACAAAGTGGAAGCAGTAAAATCCTGGCCCACACCTTAAACAAGGAAAGAACTACAAAAATTTCTTGGGTTCAGTAACTATTACAGAAAGTTCATTCGCAATTTCTCAAAAATAGCGAAACCTCTGACTAAATTAACTAGTGCTAACTGCACTTTCCAGTGGACCAAAGAACAGGATGATGCTTTCAGTTTTCTGAAGAATTCTTTTTCATCTGCTCCCATTCTGAAATATCCTGATCCAAACCTTCAATATATCCTAGAGGTGGACTCTTCAGATTATGCTCTTGGCGCTGTCCTCTCCCAAAGACAGTCTCCTAAAGAACCTCTTCACCCAGTTGGGTTCTATTAAAAAATTATGACTTCGGCAGAGATCAACTATTCCATTGGGGACAAGGAACTTTTAGCCATTAAAAGAGCCTTTGAATTCTGGAGACATCTTCTTGAAGGTACTTCCCTACCTATAGTGATTTACACAGATCAACGGAATTTGGAATTTCTACAAAATAACAAAACTTTATCTGGACGTCAAGTGAGATGGAGTCTCTACTTCAGTTGTTTCAATTTTCAAATCATGTATAGGCCGGGATCAAAAAATGGGAAGGCAGATGCACTCTCTCGACGAGATTCAAGACCTGTACAAGAAGACTCTCCTACTAGCATTCTTCCCCCTACTCGTTTCCTTGCTATCCTATCTCAACAGGATAAGTAATACCAATCAGATTTATCATCAGAAGACCAAACCCTATTAGATAGTCTAAGCCTCCAGAATGTTTTTTACTTTCATGGTTCTAGACTATATATTCCAGAACGTTTCAGACAGAAAATAATCAAAGAACATCATGAAACTCCACTAATTGGTCATCCAGGTATAAAACGTACTTATGAGCTTATCGCCAGAAGTTATTGGTGGCCATCGATGAAAACCAGTATAAAAGAATATATACAACATTGTACAACTTGTACAGTATCGAAACCAGAAAGGAGACCGTCCTACGGGTATTTGATTCCTCTGGAAGTACCAGAATCTCCTTGGTATCATTTGGGAATTGATTTTATAGTTGATTTACCACCTAGTTCAGGACAAACTACCATTTTAGTTGTTACAGATCATTTTACTAAAATGGAACATTTTATTCCTTATCACAAGTTACCCACTTCCATAGAAACAGCATACTTATTTCTAAACCACATTGTACGATACCACGGATTACCCTCCATTTTAACTACCGATAGAGGAACCCAGTTCACTTCTCGCTTCTGGAAAGCACTCACTAAAGCACTCCAAATTGATCAAAGGTTAAGCACAGCCTTCCACCCTCAGACAAATGGCCAAACTGAAAGACTCAATCAGTGGCTTGAGCAATATCTACGTTGCTATTGCTCATATCATCAAAATAAATGGACTTCTTTCCTCTCGATGGCTGAATTTGCCTATAATAATACCATCAACAGCACTACAAATTACTCTCCCTTTTTTGCCAACTATGGATTTAACCCAAGATTCACTATTCAAACGACTTCTACACATGATTCACCATCTGTCGATGTGTTAACACAAAACATAGCTGAAAATTTCCTACACTTACGTGATAACATCAAACATGCTCAGGCTTCTCAGAAATTTGTTTATGATCTACGACGTAGAGCTTCTCCGAAATATTCCATTGGGGACTATGTTTGGTTATCTTCCAAAAATATTAAAATGCACTTACCAAGTAAAAAATTGGCTGGGTTGTTCCTTGGCCCATTCAAAATTCTACACATCATCAATGAAAAAAACGATACCCCCTCCCCCTCATTCCTGAACTCATAGAAAGACTGAGGCATGCTCAGATTTTTACTAAATTGGATTTGAGAGGGGCGTACAATCTAGTACGTATTTGAGAGGGGGATGAGTGGCTTACCGCTTTCAGAACTAGGTATGGGTTGTTTGAATATCTAGTTATGCCCTTTGGCTTAACCAACGCACCCGCAACTTTCCAGTTCTTTATTAATAACATTTTCCATGATCTTCTTGACACTTGTGTTGTTGTCTACCTAGATGACATTCTAATCTACTCCACAAATTTAGAAGAACATATCAAACATGTTAGTTGGGTTTTACCAAGACTCCAAGTCCACCGGCTCTACGCCAAATTGGAAAAATGCATTTTTCACACCAATAAAATAGAGTTCCTGGGCTACTCCATCAGCCCAAATGGGATTCAAATGCAAGATAACAAAGTGGAAGCAGTAAAATCCTGGCCCACACCTTAAACAAGGAAAGAACTACAAAAATTTCTTGGGTTCAGTAACTATTACAGAAAGTTCATTCGCAATTTCTCAAAAATAGCGAAACCTCTGACTAAATTAACTAGTGCTAACTGCACTTTCCAGTGGACCAAAGAACAGGATGATGCTTTCAGTTTTCTGAAGAATTCTTTTTCATCTGCTCCCATTCTGAAATATCCTGATCCAAACCTTCAATATATCCTAGAGGTGGACTCTTCAGATTATGCTCTTGGCGCTGTCCTCTCCCAAAGACAGTCTCCTAAAGAACCTCTTCACCCAGTTGGGTTCTATTAAAAAATTATGACTTCGGCAGAGATCAACTATTCCATTGGGGACAAGGAACTTTTAGCCATTAAAAGAGCCTTTGAATTCTGGAGACATCTTCTTGAAGGTACTTCCCTACCTATAGTGATTTACACAGATCAACGGAATTTGGAATTTCTACAAAATAACAAAACTTTATCTGGACGTCAAGTGAGATGGAGTCTCTACTTCAGTTGTTTCAATTTTCAAATCATGTATAGGCCGGGATCAAAAAATGGGAAGGCAGATGCACTCTCTCGACGAGATTCAAGACCTGTACAAGAAGACTCTCCTACTAGCATTCTTCCCCCTACTCGTTTCCTTGCTATCCTATCTCAACAGGATAAGTAATACCAATCAGATTTATCATCAGAAGACCAAACCCTATTAGATAGTCTAAGCCTCCAGAATGTTTTTTACTTTCATGGTTCTAGACTATATATTCCAGAACGTTTCAGACAGAAAATAATCAAAGAACATCATGAAACTCCACTAATTGGTCATCCAGGTATAAAACGTACTTATGAGCTTATCGCCAGAAGTTATTGGTGGCCATCGATGAAAACCAGTATAAAAGAATATATACAACATTGTACAACTTGTACAGTATCGAAACCAGAAAGGAGACCGTCCTACGGGTATTTGATTCCTCTGGAAGTACCAGAATCTCCTTGGTATCATTTGGGAATGGATTTTATAGTTGATTTACCACCTAGTTCAGGACAAACTACCATTTTAGTTGTTACAGATCATTTTACTAAAATGGAACATTTTATTCCTTATCACAAGTTACCCACTTCCATAGAAACAGCATACTTATTTCTAAACCACATTGTACGATACCACGGATTACCCTCCATTTTAACTACCGATAGAGGAACCCAGTTCACTTCTCGCTTCTGGAAAGCACTCACTAAAGCACTCCAAATTGATCAAAGGTTAAGCACAGCCTTCCACCCTCAGACAAATGGCCAAACTGAAAGACTCAATCAGTGGCTTGAGCAATATCTACGTTGCTATTGCTCATATCATCAAAATAAATGGACTTCTTTCCTCTCGATGGCTGAATTTGCCTATAATAATACCATCAACAGCACTACAAATTACTCTCCCTTTTTTGCCAACTATGGATTTAACCCAAGATTCACTATTCAAACGACTTCTACACATGATTCACCATCTGTCGATGTGTTAACACAAAACATAGCTAAAAATTTCCTACACTTACGTGATAACATCAAACATGCT
Source organism: Bombina bombina (assembly GCF_027579735.1). Taxonomy (NCBI): domain Eukaryota; kingdom Metazoa; phylum Chordata; class Amphibia; order Anura; family Bombinatoridae; genus Bombina; species Bombina bombina. Next base: position 365,406,822 of record NC_069504.1, read on the forward strand.
CAGGCTTCTCAGAAATTTGTTTATGATCTACGACGTAGAGCTTCTCCGAAATATTCCATTGGGGACTATGTTTGGTTATCTTCCAAAAATATTAAAATGCACTTACCAAGTAAAAAATTGGCTGGGTTGTTCCTTGGCCCATTCAAAATTCTACACATCATCAATGAAAATGCTGTCCGGCTTGACCTACCTGATTCTTTACCCATCCACCCAACTTTCCATGTATCATTATTGAAACCCTACTTAGGAGATAAGCCTGATGCACCTCTCTTACCCCCTTCTCCTATACAATTAGGCACTGATGTCTATGAAGTTTATGATCTCTTGGACTCAAGACATTATAATGGAGAATTACAGTATCTGGTCCATTGGAAGGGGTTTGCCCCAGAGGATGACACTTGGGAACCTCATGCACACATCAATGCTCCGAAGCTTATTGATCGTTTCCATAGACAATATCCAAGTAGACCTAAATTCCAACCCGTGGTCGGCTTGCTTGAGGGGGGGATCTGTAAGGATTCCAGTCCTGCTTTTACCTTTTGCTTCAACTCACCTCCCTCACCTGTACTTAAGGCATCACCACGCCCCAAACAAGTGCTTAGTTGTTGAGTATTGTTTGCTAAAACCAGTACTCTGTTTCTTATAAGCTATATTCATATCAAGAGAAGATTTACTTTTACTACTTCAACTTTTGGATTACAAATACCAGCTGCAGTTTGGTCTCATTAAGGACTGATAACAACTAGTCTCATTTCATCCTGAAGCGTACTATTCCAAGAAGTATTAATCTATCTCAACTTTACATCTCTACAGGAATTGCTACTTTATTACCAACAGAAGGATTCTACTTACTACGGCTACGGTATTTGTATCACTTCTACTTTCCTTCGGAAGCCTAATCTAACGGCTAATTTCAAATGTCATGTTTTCTCTTGAACATTTCTAAATTGACTTTGTCTCTGAAATACTACTAACATTTGCAACATATGTTTCATGATAATGTTATAACCATTCTTAGATTCATTCCCATACCAGACAGTAACGGACTTTCTGTGACGTCACACAGCTTCACATATCTCAGTGTGTCAGACAGCTCCTCGCAACTCAGCGTGTCTCACAGCTCTCAATACACTCACTGGTCTGTGTTCAGTTATCCACGCTGCAAACATTATTCAGTGTGCTGTGTCTCGCAGCAGGTCACGCCCCTGTCAGCACCTGCAGTCTGTCTATCTCATGTCTCTCACGCTTCAGTGGTTATTACAATGAACTCTATCTCTCCTATATGGGTTTGAACTATGCTAATGACAAAAGTTGTTATTAATACTAATACTTATTTTCAGTCTCATATTACTTATATGGTATAACAATAATATATAACCATATAAAGTCTTCCTGCATTTCCTTATAAAAATCACTCTGAGTAAATACAGTCTATGCTGATATAATAGCCTGTACTCCAGTTGTGAAACATATATAATTTATTTAAACTCTGCAGTTGTGATTCAAATAAGCAAGGAACCTGATACGCACAAATCGTATTCAAGGCTTGACTACTTCTTCACTAGCCCCTGGGCACTAAATAGTGTTCAAAGCTCTAAAATTATACTCACTGCATTGTCAGATGTTGACCCTGTCACTTTCACATTTACATCCTATTCTCGCCCATCAAACTCACATTGATGATATGACGACTGGCTCTTGAGTAACCCCAAGTCATTAGAAATGAGATAAAGGAATTTCTGACATTTAACGATAACAAACAGGCCCCTATACAAATGGTCTGGGCTTCTCTTAAAGCCTTTGTCAGAGGACTCTGTATCAAACAAGCAGCTATGACACAGAAGAAGCAAGGCAAATCCTTAGCCGAACAATTGTGCCTTTATAAGTCACTTTCCTTGATGCAGAAATCATCCCCTACTATGCAGAGACCACACCATTGTTTGGAGGTACGTGCTCAGCTTAGAGCTTTAGAATTGACTTTACTGAAGTACATGCATACCTGGGATCACTACACCTACCATCTATTAGAGATGATCAGATTACACTACTAATGTCTCCATTTGCTATGGAAGAAATCCAGGGTGCATTCACCCAGCTAAAGAAAGGTAAAGCTCTAGGTCCTGATGGCTTCACAGGCCATTTTTACAAGTAATTTTCTGATTTGCTTAGTGCCTTACTCCTTAGGGTATTCAATTAGTTTGTTTTCACTAGGAATTGTTTGAGGGAATTCCTTGAGGCTACAAATATCACTATCCCCAAACTGGGGAAGGTCTCCCAACTTTGGAGTAGCTATAGGCCCATTTCCCTTATAAATGCAGAAATTGAGCTTTACTCAAAAATCTTGGCTAATCGCTTGTCTAAAGTCATCTCAGCAGTGGTACATGGAGACCGAGTTGGTTTTGTCCCAGGACACGAAGCACCAGGTAACACCCGTCATATAATGTCCATCTTCTAAGAGGCTAAGATAAGAGAGATCCCTTTCCTAAACCTGTCTTTAGACATAAAAAAGGCATTTGACATGGTCAGGTGGGACTATCTTTTGGAAACTTTATGTGCTTTTACTCTCCCTCCCCTATTTATCACAGCCATACAAACCCTCTACTCTCAATCTTAAGTCAAAGTCAGTGGTGTAGGGTTCAACTCTGATAGCTTTAACATATCAAACAGAACTAGACAGGGTTATCCCCTATACCCTCTTTTATTTGCTCTAGCTATAAAGACTCTATCTGAAGCAGAAGAGATGTCTTCCATAACCAAGTGGCCAGTTAAGTAGTTACTTTCATATGATAAATCCAAATAGGTGCAGCACTATATCAGTAGAGAACTTAAGAAAGCTTTAGATTAAGCTAGGGTGCACATAATAGGGGACATGCATGATTAAGACCATGGGGCAGAAACATTGCATGTTTTTTACTATGTCTTAATAAAAAAAGTTTGTATACAGTAATGGTGTGGAACTCACTGGGATGTGCATTGCTATAACAACATATGTTCACATTTTCAAAGTGAACATTTTATAAGTGAGGCATTAGCAATAGAATTATACAAGAACTGCACTCACTACTCAGCACAGTGCTGCTTATTAAGACAACATGCTGCCTATTGACATCTGCTGAATAATTGCACACTACATCAAGCTAACCCTATTCTCTCTCCTCTGCTTTCAGGTACGTGAATAGAGACCCTGTCAATCTGCAAACTATTCACTGCACTGTGGTGTTTTTTACTCTCCTGTAACTCTCTTCTGGTACGTGAATATAGACCCTGTCAATCTGCAAACTATTCACTGCACTATTTTTACTGTCCTGTAACTCTCTTCTGGTACATGAATAGAGACCCTGTCAATATGCAAACTATTCACTGCAATCTGGTGTTTTTTACTCTCCTGTAACTCTCTTCTGGTACGTGAGTAGAGACCCTGTCAATCTGTAAACTATTCACTGCACTCTAGTGTTTTTTACTGTCCTGTAACTCTCTTCTGGTATGTGAATAGAGACCCTGTCAATCTGCAAACTATTCACTGCACTCTGGTGTTTTTACTCTCCTGTAACTCTCTTCTGGTACGTGAATAGAGACCCTGTCAATCTGCAAAGTATTCACTGCACTCTGGTGTTTTTACTCTCCTGTAACTCTCTTCTGGTACGTGACGTGAATAGAGACCCTGTCAATCTGCAAACTATTCACTGCACTCTGGTGTTTTTTACTCTCCTGTAACTCTATTCTGGTGCGCGAATAGAGACCCTGTCAATCTGCAAACTATTCACTGCACTCTGGTGTTTTTTACTCTCCTGTAACTCTCTTCTGGAACGTGAATAGAGACCCTGTCAATCTGCAAACTATTCATAGCACTCTGGTGTTTTTTACTCTCCTGTAACTCTCTTCTGGTACGTGAATAGAGACCCTGTCAATCTGCAAACTATTCACTGCACTCTGGTGTTTTTTACTCTCCTGTAACTCTATTCTGGTACGTGAATAGAGACCTGTCAATCTGCAAATTATTCACTGCACTCTGGTGTTTTTTACTCTCCTGTAACTCTCTTCTGGTACGTGAATATTTGCATAGAGCAAATTATTTTAGTTTTTTAATTTAGTACTACATCTGTTGTACTGTTATCCAATGTCTTATTTCTAATGTTCAGTTAATTGCCATGTGATGTTCAATCCTTATCAATACTTGATATTATTCTAAAATTTATAGCTATCTTATTCCATAGTTTTAACCTCCCCCAAATTTTATTGTCTGTTTACTTAACATCTCACCCTGATCAGACCAGAATCTAACTTTCCAATTGGCCTTTCCAATTGTCTTTGATTAGCAATCAACTTAATTTAGTGGACTCAGCTGACTGCCCTCCCTGCATATATTTCACACTAGTTTGGGATGTGCATTGCACTGGGATGTGCATTGTTATAACAACATATGTTCACATTTTCAAAGTGAACATTTTATAAGTGAGGCATTAGCAATAGAATTATACAAGAACAAGGATTGGACAAGGGGCAATTGCTACTGTAATACTGTGCCTTATGTGTTTAACTGGTTCCCTCTTTTGTAAAAATGCCTAATATCTTCTTATTCCTTTTTGCTGCCTTTTGTCTCTATAACAAACTACATTATTCAATTACTCCTTCTCCCTCTCCACCTGCACTGTTCATTAGCCCCTCTCACTTAAACTCACCTTACTTTTGTACTCACAAACTTTACCTATTCCTAAACACTCTCTCTCCCCCCTGCACCTTGTCTCAAAAGCAGTCTCATTACTGCAAATCTGTATCTCATCTCATTTCACTCTCCCTCTTGCTTTTACTAACTGCTGGTGACATCTCCCCTAATCCTGGTCGCCAAAAACTGCCTAGCCATGCACATCCATGTATACCATCCCACAGACTCAAAAAAACAAAACTCTGACAACCTTACTCATATTCCTCTTGCATCAAAAGCCACTACCACTTTCACTTGTGCACTCTGGAACTCTCGCTCTGTTTGCAACAAACTCACTTCTATACATGACCTCTTTATATCCCACTCCCTCAACCTTCTGGCCCTAACAGAAACCTGGCTCTCTCCCCTAGACACAGCATCCACTGCTGGTCTGTCACATGGGGGTCTCCACTTCAGCCACACTCCTAGGTCTGGTAATAGACAAGGAGGTGGTTTAGGTATTTTACTTTCCTCTTGTTGCACCTTTCAACAAATACATCCCATTTCTTCCCTCACATTTTCCTCATTCTAAACCCACATGATTTGCTTATTCTCTCCTCTTTCTATACGTGTTGCAGTCATATACTGTCCTCCTGGCTCCTCAACTCAATTTCTAGATCACTTGGCTGCCTGGCTACCTTATTTCCTTTCCTCAGACACCCCTTCCCTCATTCTTGGTGACTTCAACATCCCTCTTGACAATCCCACTGCCTCCTCTGCAAAACAACTTCTGCAACTCACTTCCTCTTTCGGTTTGTCACAATGGACTGATTCTCCTACTCACAAAGATGGTCACTCCCTTGACCTGATCTCCCTTGACCTGATCTTTAGCTATCAATGCACTCTCCCAAACTTCACAAACTCCCCCTTTCCTCTGTCTGAGCACCATCTCCTTACTTGCAACATATCATCCCTCCCTACAACTCTCCCTCCTTCTGCTCCTCACACCAAACTTCACAGAAGCATTATGTCATTAGATCAACAACAGCTTTCTAATTCCCTCAAACCTCTCCTCTCATCCTTTTCCTCCTTTTCCTGCCCTGACCAATCTATCTGCCACTATAATTCTACCCTTACATCCGTCCTTGACAATCTCGCCCCTCTTTCCATAGCTCGGAAATCAAACACTCATCCTCAGCCCTGGCTCTTCTGACACGATACCTAAGCAGATGTTCCCGTACTGCTTAGCGGCACTGGAGAAATTCTAGGAGTTCAGCTGATTTTCAACATTATAAATTTATCTTGAACTCCTAATACTCTGCCCTTAATTTCCATAAGCAACACTACTTCTCTACTTTTATCTCTAATCTTTCTTCAAACCCAAAACGTTTGTTCTCCACTTTTAATACTCTTCTCCACCCTCCCCCACCTCCTAATACAACTTCTCTGTCAGCTCAAGACTTTGCCAACCACTTCAATAATAAAATCGACTCCATCAGAAATGAAATCAGCTCTCAACATAATTCCATTCTCTCACCCCCTCAAATGCTCTCAATCAACCACAACCCACATAACCTTAAACTTAGCTCATTCTCCCCTGTTACTGAGGAAGAATTTTCGGCACTTATACTGCGCTCTCACCTCATTACCTGTCCCCTTGAGCCTATCCCCTTGCAGTTACTCCCCTCCCTCTCTGCCACCCTTACCCCTATACTCACACACACTTTCAACCTCTCCCTCAGCACCGGTATATTTCCATCATCGCTGAAACATGCACTGGTCACACCTATCCTAAAAAAAACCTTCCCTTGATCCTACCTCCCCATCCAACTACCACCCTATTTCCCTCATCCCACTTGCATCAAAGCTTCTCAAAAAACTAGCTTATGCACGCCTATCCCATTTCCTTACAATAAACTCCCTCCTTGACCCATTGCAATCTGGATTTCGTCCCCATCACTCCACAGAGAAAGCAATTGTTAAAGTTACCAGCAACCTACTTACAGCAAAATCAAAAGGCCACTTCTCTCTGCTTATCCTCCTTGATCTGTCCGCAGCCTTTGACACTGTTGACCACCCTCTTTTGCTCCAAACCCTCAAATCCTTCGGCATCTGTGACACAGCCCTCTCGTGGCTCTCTTCCTACCTGTCAAACCGTACCTTTAGTGTAGCCTTCTCTGGGGCCTCCTCTGCCCCGTCACCACTTTCTGTCGGAGTACTGCAAGGCTCTGTCCTCGGTCCCCTTCTATTCTCAATCTACACGTCATCACTAGATTCCCTAATAAAGTCCCCTGGTTTACAATATCATTTGTATGCCGACAACACCCAAATCTACTTCTCTGCACCAGATCTATCTCCTTCCTTGCTAACCCATGTCACTGATTGTCTCTCTCACATCTCTAACTGGATGTCCTCTCACTACCTCAAGCTAAATCTCTCCAAAACTGAGCTCCTCATTTTCCCCCCTTCTTCTAAACTCTCCACCCCCAATCTCTCTATAACTGTTGACAACTCCATCATTACCCCTACCTTGCATGCCCGATGTCTCGGGGTCACATTTGACTCAGATCTTTCTTTCACTTCTCACATTCAGTCATTGGCTAAAGCCTGCCGCTTCCACCTTAAAAACATCTCTAAAATTAGACATTTCCTTACACAAGACACAACTAAGATTTTAATCCACTCTCTCATTCTTTCCCGCCTCGATTACTGCAACTCTGTCCTCTCTGGTCTCCCCACCTGCCGCCTAGCTCCTTTACAATCCATAATGAATGCCTCTGCCAGACTCATCTGCCTTACATGTCACTCTTTATCTGCTGTACCTCTCTGCCAATCCCTTTGTTGTACTCCGACTTTGTTTATAGCACTGTGGAATCTGTTGGCGCTCTACAAATAACCAATAATAATAATAATAACTCAACATACTTTCATATGATAGTATTGTTTCTGTAAAAGAGGTTTCTGAAGTGTATGTCATACCACATGTTATATAATCTACTGCTTACAGTGTATATTGTTCCACTTCTTGAAATTTTGATTTCTGTATCATGACATTTTGCGAAACCTCAATCAAAGAATATAATAATAATAAGAAAATTATAATCCGACAGGGTCATTAATGCTAAGCACACTCTGTGCAGTTTAATAAAGTATACACCTTGTTTAAAAATGTATTACATGTACTGTCCCTTTAATTTTAAAGATAAACTGATATCTCCTAAACATAACATCTGCATACAATTACTACTTTTGTGGGTTTACTAGAGATTTATACTAGAATCAGTCACTTGAAAAGCAAAATGCAATTATGTTTTCAAGTCACCCATCAACTAAGTTTATTTGTTGCCAATTAATCTATATGCAGCATTAAAAAAAAAATGTTTATATATGTAATGCTATTTAAAAGGTAATACCTCAATAAAATCAGCAATTTTGTTATGATAATGATAGAATTCAAAACTACGTGTGCAAAAAGTTGAGGTGCTGCCATTTGGAACATTACTTGGCTGAAGCCTAGATGTCGAACAAACTGTCCAGGAAAGCACAGGATTTCAATTCAGCAGCCTCAGGACAGGCTTACATTTTTAAGACTGTTTTGCTTTTTAATACATAGCAGAAACTAGCTACCTTATGTATTATAGGTGACCTGCTGAATAAAAATAGCAATAATTTATCTAAAGTATTTTCTGTATAGCAGTTTGTATGGAGTTCCATTTTCTAAAGACAGCATACACTGGAAGCACAAAATACATATACCTCTTGTGAAATATGGGATTTGCAACTTTACTGTGATATAGGAATCAATATAAATTGCAGTAACCAGTTGTTATAGTGCTCTTGGTTCTAAAAGGGAACCTAGCACCTCATCTTGGCACAAAAGTGGTCTGAAAACCAGTCAAATGCCCAGGTGGAGAGAGAGAGGAATCATAGGCAGTGCATTCAAATAAATGCATGTCCTTAAAGGGCCACTAAACCCAAAATCTTTCTTTCATGATTCAGATAGAGAATAGAAATGTAAACAACATTACAATTTACTTCTATTATTTATTTTGCTTCATTTTTTAGATATCCTTAGTTGAAGAAAAAGCAATGCACATGGTGAGCCAATCACATGAGGCTTCTATGTGCAGCAACCAATCAGCAGCTACTGAGTATATCTAGATATGCTTTTCAGCAAAGAATATCAAGAGAATAAAACAAATTAGATAATAGAAGTAAATTAGAAAGATGTTTATAATTGCATTCTCTTTCTAAATCATGAAAGAAAAAATGAGGGTCTCATGTCCCTTTAACTTAGAAAACTTTTTCTCTTGCTTAGCAATAAAGACACCTGAGATGATTATCACACTGACTTGTTTGTTTATTATTCTTTTTCTATCTTCCTCGCTATATCATTTTATTTGATTGCCAAGGATTAAATGTCTCCACTTAAAGAAAAAAAGAATTCAGTCTTTTTTTTTTTTTGGAAAATCTAAAACTGCAATCTTTGTTAAAATATGTAATATTTTTGTAACCTGAGCACTGTACCCTTTGATTTTATTCTGACCACCCTGCAGCAGAAAATCTTTGATAAATAACCTCATAGGCGACCTAATTAAGGGATCTGTAGTAGAAAAACAAAGGATGCTGCGAGGCAGGTCAAACTGTGCAATTGAGGGCTGAAGCAGAGCTGCTAGAGATGTGTTGTCAGGTGTTTGACCTGCTGTGCACTAAGGATCTTGGGATGCTGCAGGGCACAAGGATCTCTCATCAGGGAAAGAAATGGTTCTGTAATTGGCATGGATGGTATTTACAGGGCATTATCTCTCTATGTTCTAGTTGTTTGCATTTCATGTTGATTTATACAAACAGATACCCCATGAACAAGTCACTTCCCTTGTCGCCAAGCCATGGTTGATGGCATCCAGAAGTGTTATGTAGCCCAGTCTAGCGAACATACCCCCCTTCTTCTTTTTTCCCTCCCAGGCAGTGTCCTCACTCCCTCCTCCCACAGAACACGCTGACACCTCACTGATTTGTTTTTATCTCTGTCTGAATGTCACAGAGTACAGGTCAGTGCTCAAGGCCCTGTGTCCTTCTGTCTGCATTCAGTCACCCCATCACTGCCAGCCCTCCCTTCTCTGCCTACAGTAATCCATCCCTTCTGTCTTTTTCACTACCACTATGTCCTCTTCTGCGCGCAATCTATCAATTTCTCTCTGCACCCTCAGCTGCATGTATCTATCTTCTTATCAGTGCCATCAGAGGACATTTGATGTGAATACAATAGAGACATCATTCCCTGCCCTCCCATACATAGGCAATACCAATTTGGTTCAGCTAAATGACTGTCACAATGCAAACATAATAGCTGCTCTCAAAGTGACCTGCTCAACAGAGCGGTGTGCAGCTAATTAGAAATGTAAGGGTTAACTAAGTAGTGGTTGCTGACAGAGACTTTACCAGTTTCTTGCAGCTTGTGCTCTGTCCTTGACCTCATGAACTGTCACCACATTACCATCGCTTAAATAGTCCAATGTCTATAATGGCTTGTAACCTCTTCATCGGGTGATAAAGCTGCAAAACTTGATCTTACTGCCAAGGGTTTTTAATGCTACTGAACATTAAGGGTTCTATTTAACAAGCTGTATTATGCCAACAAATACCTTTCTGGAATGAGACATACTTTAGCAGCGATAGTTAATTCATTTTGTAAACAAGTTGTGTAAAGAAATAAAGAACACCTTTATTCCCATTTAATTACACGATAAGGGTAGAACACGTAGAAAAGTCTCTTCCCTCTCCAGTATGCTGTGGGATATAGTCGAAGCACTAGCAACTGATAGCTGAGGTTTTCTGTGGAAAATATTTGCAGATTTGCTATGTAATTTTTCTGTTGCATATCACTATACACATTATTAATTTAGATACCCTTCATCAGCTTTTATATGCTGCAAACAGAAATGTATCATATGTGATGAGGTCTAACAAGACCAAAACATCTGTCCACAATGATTTATTTTCCTTAAAGTGACAGTCTACTTGAAAGTTTGTATTATTTAAAAAGATAGATAATCCCTTTATTACCCATTACCCAGTTTTCCACAACCGTGTTATATTAATACAATTTTTACCTCTGTGATTACCTTGTATCTAAGCCTCCATATCTTAGTTCTTTTAACAGACCTGCACTTTAGCCAATCAGTACTGACTCATGAATAAATCCACAGGAGTGAGCACAATGTTATCTATTTGACCCACATGAACTGTCTAACTGTGAAAAACTATCAAAATGTAATGATATATGAGGCGGCCTTCAATGACTTAGAAATCAGTTTATCGGTATACCTAGGTTTAGCTTTCAAAAATACCAAGAATACCAAGACAACAAAGCAATTTTGATAATAAAAATAAGCTGGAAAGGTGTTTAAAATTGCATTACCTATCTAAATCATGAAAGTTTAATTTTGACTAGATTGTCCGTTCTGCTATGCTTTAAAGATGGCCAGAATAGTAATGCACTTGGTGGAAAACACCCATTATTTAAACGAGCATTTCTATAAGTTTGCAGTGCCCCCCTTTGCTTACCTATAAATATAATAAACATTTATTCAAATTTTAAATGACTTTTTTTGTTTTATTCATTAAAACTGTATTTTTACCTTGATATTGTAATACAAGCAGTTTAAAGTTGATAATACAATGCAAGAGTCTTATTATGCTCAATATATATACACCATCAAACGATAGGTGCTAATATAATTTAGGGTGTGCTCATATAGTATTATCAGCAAAAGTGTGCCAAGATGAATAAGCCAAAAAACAAAGCCTTTAACAAAAGTCTAGTGAAGGTAATCTTCAAAGTAAAGAAAGGCAGCGCTCCTGGAAAAAGTCCTGGAACATCAAAGGCTGTAAAAAGAAGAAAAATTAGCCTGATGAAACAGTGTATGTTTTAAATACATTTTTATTCTTATAGAGGAAACTGTATCTTTTTTTGGAGATTTGTCTACATTTGACACATTCTAGCATCTCCTTTTGCTGATTGACTCCAGCTGGGGAGTTAGGAGACCTGAGCTGTCTGTGCTTGCCCTGACTGTGACGTCCTGTATCTGACTGGGAGCCATCACTCATGTGAGGACGCTGTGCCTGTCTCGGATCGCCATTTCATCAGTGGTTGCTCTGATCACCCAAGACTGTCCATCTGGAGGGACCGGTGGTCTCCAGTACACTCCACGTACACTACGTGTAGTGCCCTGAAATTTGTGAGTTGCCCCTTGTCTTGCCTTTTGTAGTTCAGATATCCTGGACGAACTTACCCTTTGAGGCGCCTCCTTTGTTTTTCTTCTTTTTAATAGTCTTATATGTCACATGTACTGCTAGATTACAAGTGGCACACTATTTAGCACTTGAGTTAGAGTAAAAACACCACTGGATGCAAGTTTATTGCATGGGGGGGATAGCGCGTGTACTACAAGTACTTCGGATATCGCAACTATTTTACTTCTCCCCATAAACTTCAAGGTGGCGGGCTTTAAAAAAAAAAACTTACACTTATAACTTACTGTGTAAGACAAACAGTGCTATACCCGAAGCACACAAGAAGATTTTATTTTACTCCTGTTGGCAAAATAATATTTAATTATATTTTATAATAATTATTAATAATTACAAATAATATTTTTTGATTATTTTATATGAAATATATACATTCATAGGCAGCTCTACCATTAGGCCAAATAGGAGGTCTCCTACGGCCTCACTTAAGCAGGGGCCTTACAGTGTGTCTCTATCTTCATAAGGGGATTTATTATTTTCTGTGCATTGCTCGACGATTAGTAAAAAAAAAACACTGTTGACTAATTTCCTATCTGTGATCTCTGTCCCTGACTTCTTGCCAGTTACTACTGTTTACCCAAGGACTACATGTTTTAAAATACTATGCTGCAAAAGGAGAGTTATGGCTGAGAGGTTATATTGGTCACCCTCCTAGAGATTAGTGTAATTAATTGAAGAACCTGAGGATGTGAGAATTAGCCACACACTGCTTAAAGAGAAGCAGGGAGCATGGGATAGCGTGTTTGAGAGCAAATGTGTTGAAAGTGCAATTTGTATGGTAGAAAGAATAGTCCTGTTGACATTCGTTTTGGACAGTCAAATGTTGATAACACTGAAAATCCATTAAAATTCGGTAATCAAATGTTATTTTCAGTTTTCGAATGTTACTTTTGTTTTCAAATGTTCATAATTACATATTGATTCAAATTTTTCAAATTTCGAATATTGCCTAATTTGAATCAAAATATTTGAAACATTCAAATTGATTATTACATTTAAAGGACCACTCAATGCAGTAGATTTACATAACTAAAAAGTACATAATAAAAAGACAAAGCAAAAGTACTTACTCTGAATTTCAAATAAGCAGTAGAATTTTTTCTGACAAATTTATTTTTTCCCTTTTTCCGGCCCCCTGTATCATGTGACAGACATCAGCCAATTACAGACTAGTATACGTATACCCTGTGAGCATGTGACATGCTCAGTAGGATTTTGTTCCCCAGACAGTGTAAATATATCAAAATTTGATAATGGAAGTAAATTTGAAAGTGTCTTAAAATTGCATGGTCTGTCAGAATAACACAAGTTTATTTTGACTTGAGTGTCCCTTTAAAGAAAACATTACAAATACTATTACATTAAACAAATGTTAGAATGTTGTACAAACATACGAAATTCGAAACAAACAAACAAATGTGTTAAAATTTGTTTCATTTTTCGAAAGTTGTAAAACATTCACTCAACCCTAATCTGGTCTGTAATGCTAATAATGATTAAAAAAAACAAAGTCTGATATGACTTTCCTTTACTAGCTACATTCTCGTTCTTTACTATCCCCTTCTCTCTATTTCTCTCTTTCTCTCTCTCTCTCTCTCGCTCTCTCTTTATGCTCTATCACTTTGCCCTATTTTTTCTGCCTCTTTTCCTTTTTTCTTATTTTCTCTCTGCCCCACCTTCTCACTCTCTATCTATTCACTATCTCTGGCTCTCTCTTTCTCCATGCCCTCCTTCCTCCTCTTCAATCTCTTTTATCATGTGCTCCCTTATCTCTCTCTGCTCATCTCTATTCGGTAGACACTCTCTCACCTCTCTTTTCTGTATTTCTCCGCTCTCTCTCGCCTTGCCTCTTTTTAATCTCCCTTTTCTCTCTCCCCTCTCTTTCTCCCTTCTTCTTTTTTTCTCATGCCATCCTACTCTTTATTTACTCTTCTCTCCTTCTCTAGATCCCTTTTAACTCTCTCCCATTTCTCCCCACTTCTTCTCTATTCTTTGTCTGTTTTTGTGTCTCCACTGTCCTCTCCTCTTTCTGTCGTTGTACACTATTTTTTCATTCTCTCTTCCTTTAGTTCTCTCTCTACTCACGCCTCTCTATTTTCTGTCTTTCTTCTCTTTTTGTTATTTTCCACTTCACTTTCTCTCCTCTCTCGCATTCTCCTTTCTCTCTTTTTCTTTCCTTGTCTTTACTCTCTTTTTTCTCTATCTCCTCTATTAACTTTTGCCTCTGTTTTTCTTTCTCTTCTTTTTATCCATTCTCTCTATATCTTTCACTGTTCCTTTTCCTCTCTCTTAAAGGGACATTAAACACTTTGAGATGGTAATATAAAATCATAAATTGTATATAATAAAACAACTCTGCGATATACTTTCATTATTTATTTTGTCCTCTTTGCCTGTAATTCCATTCTGAAATTGTGAGCTTTTCAGTTCCTGTTAGAAATAGAAGTGCAGAACACTGTTAAATCCAGCACAACCATTGGCTGCACACTCTAGTGACCTATTTATAACTGGCCCTAATTGGCCACAGCAGAGAAGGTAACACAAGTTACAACATGGCAGCTCCCACTTTCTTTACTCTCTCTATTTACTTTTTATTTTCTCTCTTCCTACCTTTTTAATCTACTCTTTCAGCGAAATTACAGAAAAATTCATATTCAGACTTATTTGTTTAATTTATACATTATACATACATTGTTTGTGTCGAGGGGTCTCATATTTGTGCCTCACTAACTCAAGAGCCTCCTCTGTATACGTTATGCACCTTAATATAACTTCTGTCAGGTTAAGCTCACATGCGCAAAACTCAACAGTAGTAAAAAAATTGTAATTTGCAATAAACCCGAAGGTAGTTAAGAATACTTTAAATTCCAATGTCCTTCACATTAAAGAAACATTTCTTTTTATTATATATTTATATAAATATTATATATATATATGTATATATATATATATATATATATATATATATATATATATATATATATATATATATATATACTAGACGATAAGCCTGCCCAGCTAAAGTTACAAAAAAATAAAAAAAAGTTCAATTACAGAAAAAAAATAAAAAAAGCTATCCAAAATAAAAAAAAAATTGTTATTTCGTACCGGCGGTTGTGTTTTTTTTTTTTAAGGCTTCGAGTTTGCCTACGCTGCATCCAGGGGGATTCTGAAAATGGCAGGGCTGCAGTGGATTCTTTCACCACCCTGCCATTTTCAGAATCCACCGGGATGCAGCTTCGCTGGATCCAGGTGGATTCTTTTGGCTGTGCGAACAGCCAACATTCTTTTGGCTGCCTTGTGCAGCCAACATTCCTTTGAGGATGCGTATGCAACTGGCGCACAGATGGACGCGTTACAAACGCGATTATTATATATATATATATTTTTTTATATATATATATATATATATATATTGTAAAATTTGTAAAATATATATCTATAACTATATATCTACTGTATATGAATATATACAGGTATAGATATAAACAGATATATATAGGAATATAAATTTAAAAATACTAAGAAAATGTTCTACTATGTGAAGAACATTAGAATGTAAAATATTTACAGTAAATACAAAGTAAAACACATTATAAAATATTAAAATTGATAAAAAATTATTTTTACATGTTTAAATGTATTTGAGGGGAAAGGGCTCCAAAGTTTATATGTATGTCTATATATGTGTATACATGTAACCATAAACATGGATATGTGTATGTATGTATGTATATACATATAAATACACACACACACATATATATATATATATATATATATATATATATATATATAAATATGCCTGGTGGAAAACCCGCTCGGGACCTGATTTCATGCACTCATTCTTTACTCTTACACCTCTGCCCTTCACTTAACTACGCAAACCTACTTCTCTTCTCTTATATCCACTCACTCCTCAACCCCTAAAAGATTCTTCTCCATTTTCAACTCTCTCCTCTACCCACCTGCACCACCACCCTCATCTGCATTCAGCGCTCAAGACCTTGCTGACTACTTTTTCAATAAAACACTTACCATCCGAAAAAACATCCCAACACAAGCCTGCAATCTCCCAACCTCACTCCCAGTCACCCCCTCTGCCATCATCTGCACCCTCCTCCCAAACACTGAGAGTGAAGTGGGTTCTCTATCGTCTTCCTCACACCTCACTACCTGCCAACTTGACCCTATTCCTTCACATCTTATACCTTCTCTGTCTCCCACCTTCACTCCAGCGCTTACTCACATATTCAACCTATCCATTTCTACCTGCTCCTTCCATGCCTCCTTCAAACATGCAAAGGTCACCCCATACTCAAAAAAAAACCTCCCTTGACCTTAAAAGGACACTGAACCCATTTTTTTTATTTTGGGATTCAGATAAAGCAACTTTCTAATTTACTACTATTATCAAATTGTCTTCATTCTCTTGGTATCTTTATTTGAAATGCAAGAATGTAAGTTTAGATGTCGGCCCATTTTTGGTGAACAACCTGGGTTGTTCTTGCTAATTGGTGGATAAATTCATCCACCAATAAACAAGTGCTTTCCATGGTTTTGAACCAAAAAATAGCTTAGATGCCTTCTTTTTCAAATAAAGATAGCAGGAGAACAAAGAAAAATTGATAAAAGGAGTAAACTAGATAGTTGCTTAAAATTGCATGCTCTATCTGAATCACAAAAGAAAATAAATTGGGTTCAGTGTCCCTTTAAGGAAAAAACAACTTTAAAATGGGCCTGCTCATAAGCTTACAATTCTTTTTCAAATATAGATACCAAGAGAACAAAGAAAAGTTGATAAAAGGAGTAAAATAGAAAGTTGCTTAAAAGTGCATGCTCTATCTGAATCATGAAATAAAAAATGTGGGTACAGTATCCCTTTAACTCTACAAAAATGTTTGGAAAAGGTAGAAAGTGTAGACACAATGGGGTCGATCCGATAAAAATCGTCGCCCGCAAAAGCCGGCGACGCCAATATTTACGCTGGTTTGGTATCACATATATGGCGTAACCTAGAAGTTACGCCCGTATATTTCTGCCGTCGACCGTACTTTTTTGGGCCATAGGCAGGTATACCAAACCAGCGCAGTTTGGTATCCAATATGCAGCGTAAGGACTTACGTGTCGAAAATGGAGAAATCTTACTCCATTTTCACCTCGCCACAAAAAGCAGCCGTAAGAAGCCTTATGCTGACTATTGGAGCCCCGTAACTCCCTAAACTAGCTAGAAAATAAACCTAACACCTAACGCATGCGCAATGTCTATCTACCTGTCACCCGCGATCTGCTAAATAAAACCTAACACCTAACGCATGCGCAATGTCTATCTACCTGTCAACCGCGATCTGCTAAATAAAACCTAACACCTAACGCATGCGCAATGTCTATCTACCTGTCAACCGCGATCCCCCCCCCCGAAATCCCTAATAAAGTTATTAACCACTAAACCGCCGCTCCCGGACCCCGCCGCCATCTACATAAACTAACCCCCTACTGTGAGCTCCTAAAACCGCCGCCATCTACCTTATCTATCCCCTAATCTGACCCCTTACACCGCCACCACCTATATAAAAATTATTAACCCCTAATCTAATCCCCCTATACCGCCGCCAGCTATATTAATATTATTAACCCCTAATGTAAGCCCCTTACACCGCCGCCATCTCTATTAAAATTATTAACCCCTAATTTAATCTACCTACCCCGCCGCCAGCTATATTATCTATATTAACCCTAAGTATATTATAGTTAATATAGTTATTACATTATATATATTAACTATATTAACTCTATCTAACCCTAACACCCCTAACTAAATTTATATTAAATTAATCTAATTCATATTATAAACTAAAATATTCCTATTTAAATCTAAATACTTACCTATAAAATAAACCCTAAGATAGCTACAATATAATTAATAATTACATTGTAGCTATGTTAGGGTTAATATTTATTTTACAGGTAAATTGTTAATTATTTTAACTAGGTATAATAGCTATTAAATAGTTATTAACTATTTAATATCTACCTAGTTAAAATAATTACCCAATTACCTGTAAAATAAATCCTAACCTAAGTTACAAATACACCTACACTATCAATAAATTAAATAAATTACAAATATCTATCTAAAAATACAATTAAATTAACTAAACTAAATTAAAAAACAAACAAACACTAAATTATAAAAAAATAAAAAAAAGATTACAAGATTTTTAAGCTAATTACACCTATTCTAAGCCCCCTAATAAAATAATAAAGCCCCCCAAAATAAAAAAAATTCCCTGCCCTATTCTAAATTAAAAAAAGTTCAAAGCTCTTTACCTTACCAGCCCTTAAAAGGGCCTTTTGTGGGACATGCCCCAAAGAATTCAGCTCTTTTGCATTTAAAAACATATACAATACCCCCCCCCCATTACAACCCACCACCCACATACCCCTATTCTAAACCCACCCAAACCCCCCCTAAAAAAGCCTAACACTACCCCCCTGAATATCTCCCTACCTTGTCTTCACCACACCGGGCCAAACTCCTCATCCGATCCGGGCGATGTCTTGCTCCAAGCGGCAAAGAAGAATTCTTCCTCCGGCGATGTCTTCCTCCAAGCGGCAAAGAAGAATTCTTCCTCCTGGCGACGTCTTCCTCCAAGCGGCAGCAAAGTCTTCTTCCTTCCGGCAGCATCTTCCATGAAGCGGCATCTTCAATCTTCTTTCTTCGCTCCGCCACCGCGGAGCATCCATCCCGGCCGACGACTGAACGACGAATGAGGTACCTTTAAATGACGTCATCCAAGATGGCGTCCACCGAATTCCGATTGGCTGATAGGATTCTATCAGCCAATCGGAATTTAGTAAGAAAAATCTGATTGGCTGATTGAATCAGCCAATCAGATTCAAGTTCAATCCGATTGGCAGACCAATCAGCCAATCGGATTGAACTTGAATCTGATTGGCTGATTCAATCAGCCAATCAGATTTTTCTAACTTAATTCCGATTGGCTGATAGAATCCTATCAGCCAATCGGAATTCGGCGGACGCCATCTTGGATGACGTCATTTAAAGGTACCTCATTCGTCGTTCAGTCGTCGGCCGGGATGGATGCTCCGCGGTGGCGGAGCGAAGAAAGAAGATTGAAGATGCCGCTTCATGGAAGATGCTGCCGGAAGGAAGAAGACTTTGCTGCCACTTGGAGGAAGACGTCGCCGGGAGGAAGAATTCTTCTTTGCCGTTTGGAGGAAGACATCGCCGGAGGAAGAATTCTTCTTTGCCTCTTGGAGCAAGACATCGCCCGGATCGGATGAGGAGTTCGGCCCGGTGTGGTAAAGACAAGGTAGGGAGATCTTCAGGGGGGTAGTGTTAGGCTTTTTTAAGGGGGGTTTGGGTGGGTTTAGAATAGGGGTATGTGGGTGGTGGGTTGTAATGGGGGGGGTATTGTATATGTTTTTAAATGCAAAAGAGCTGAATTCTTTGGGGCATGCCCCACAAAAGGCCCTTTTAAGGGCTGGTAAGGTAAAAAGCTTTGAACTTTTTTTAATTTAGAATAGGGCAGGGAATTTTTTTATTTTGGGGCGCTTTATTATTTTATTAGGGGGCTTAGAATAAGTGTAATTAGCTTAAAAATCTTGTAATCTTTTTTTTATTTTTTGTAATTTAGTGTTTTTTTTTTTTTATAATTTAGTTTAGTTAATTTAATTGTATTTTTAGATAGATATTTGTAGTTTATTTAATTTATTGATAGTGTAGGTGTATTTGTAACTTAGGTTAGGATTTATTTTACAGGTAATTGGGTAATTATTTTAACTAGGTAGATATTAAATAGTTAATAGCTATTATACCTAGTTAAAATAATTAACAATTTACCTGTAAAATAAATATTAACCCTAACATAGCTACAATGTAATTATTAATTATATTGTAGCTATCTTAGGGTTTATTTTATAGGTAAGTATTTAGATTTAAATAGGAATATTTTAGTTTATAATATGAATTAGATTAATTTAATATAAATTTAGTTAGGGGTGTTAGGGTTAGATAGAGTTAATATAGTTAATATAAATACTATAGTAACTATATTAACTATATTAACCCTAATATAATTAGGGTTAATATAGATAATATATATAATGTAATAACTATATTAACTATAATATACTTAGGGTTAATATAGATAATATAGCTGGCGGCGAGGTAGGTAGATTAAATTAGGGGTTAATAATTTTAATAGAGATGGCGGCGGTGTAAGGGGCTTACATTAGGGGTTAATAATTTTAATAGAGATGGCGGCGGTGTTAGGGGCTCACTTTAGGGGGTTATAGATTTAATATAGCTGGCGGCGGGGTACGGGAGCAGCGGTTTAGGGGTTAATAACTTTTTTTATTGTTAGGCTAGTGAGGGGGGATAGCGGATAGAGGGTTAGACGTGTCGGGCTATGTTTAGGAGGTGTGTTAGACAGTGCGGGTGATTTAGACTTTAGTCAGGTTTTATAGGCGCCGGCAGTTTCTAACGTGGCGCAAGTCACTGGCGACTCCAAAAATCTGTACTTACGCAGATTTCTGGACATCGCTGGTTTGTGAGACTTGCGCCACTTTAGCAAGTGACGGCGCCGCATATTGGATAGCTCGAGTTGCGAGCTGAAACTGCGGGCGACGCGGGTTCCCTCGCTTGCGCCGCAAACTGCGATCTATATCGGATCGCGCCCCTTAAATTATTGAACTACACACAAGACAGGGATTTCAGCACAAATATTTTATTTTGAATTAAATATTCAAGAAAAATTGTTGTTGAAATAAAACACAGAGTGTCCTCAAAGATTGCAAATCCACATGTTGGATAGGATGTCATTTATTTCATTCCACAAACAGACAAGTGAACCATTTTTAAGTACCCTAGAGCAAAGACAAACAAGTTGTGGATATAACGATTAACCAAAATACTTTGAATACAATAAACCAGGTATCCGCAGGACAACACCTCCACTAGAGGATAGCACCACCCTAGGCGTAATATTTGGCTATCATAGTGATCCTAGAGGATCTATGCCTGCCGGATATATCTAACATCCTAAAATAAGACATTTTTTCAAATACAAACAAGTACCTTTCAATTTTAAGCACTTATGTAATCATAAATGTTCAGGTTTATATACCAAAGACTACAGAGTTATATGCAACAAAAATTTCAGAGGGCACCTCATTAAATGAAATCCGGTGTCATGAAAAATAAGTAGTATGTAGGATCCATGCATATAACCCCAAAAACAAGTCTTGTTTAAACCATGGCTATATTGGTCACAACGTTAAAAGTGCAAGACTCAGTTGTTACAACATTGTGGCCATAAACATAAAGGAGCAAAATGAGGAACAGTTCATGTATTTTTCTAAATGCGGTAAAGGTTTATTTTCCGGTGTATTTTTACACATTTCACCTTAGCTTGCAAGTGTCCGCAAATAATGAGTAATGGCAAAGTTCTTATTTTTCCAAATGCAAAAGCCTCATTCAACTTTTCATCCTTAGCTGTATCAAACCTGCACCAATCCTAAATAACTAAAAGTCAATATTTTGAAATCAATTTAAAAATGTAAAATAAAAAACATAAGAGAATCTGTTTTGATTTTGTGAACCATTTTTTATTTTCCTATATGTAAGGTTTATGTTTAAAACGTAACCTGTTGTTTTTAAATATATATAAAATTTTGATTGTATTAATGTACATATGTAGTATCTAATAAATTAAGATTAAGCACTATAGCGTAAGAAAAACTGTTGAATCAGTCATCCTTTGCACTCCCAATCTTTACACCTTTCCTGGAAAAAGGGAGGCATGCTTACAAGCAATTCAATCTATTGGCTTTCAACTAAACAGCGATATCCAATCCCACTGAAGCATGCACGGTTTAAAAAGCCAAGGCCCACACTAAGAAAATAACCGTTTGCCCTGAGGAAACCCCTATGACGTAGTGTCAAGTGGGGGGTGAAACGCGCGTCAGCAGTGACGTGCTCGGAGCAAGAAACTTTGTTGCGGAATAAACAGATGACCAAACAAGTTCCGTGTTTGCGGCAAATCAAGGAGGATCCTAAATAGGTATAAACGCCTGCCTTTGAAAGCCGTGTTTTGGTGGCTATGTGAGTAGCTGAAGTATGACTGTTTGATACAGCTAAGGAGGAAAAGTTGAATGAGGCTTTTGCATTTGGAGAAATAAGAACTTTGCCAATACTCATTATTTGCGGACACTTGCAAGCTAAGGTGAAATGTGTAAAAATACACCGGAAAATAAACCTTTACCGGATGTAGAAAAATACATAAACTGTTCCTCTTTTTGCTCCTTTATGTTTATGGCCGCAATGTTGTAACAACTGAGTCTTGCACATTTAACGTTGTGACCAATATAGCCACGGTTTAAACAAGACTTGTTTTTGGGGTTATATTCATGGATCCTACATACTACTTATTTTTCATGACACCGGATTTCATTTATTGAGGTGCCCTCTGAAATTGGTGTTGCATATAACTCCGTAGTCTTTGGAATGTAAACCTGAACATTTATGATTACATAAGTGCTTAAAATTGAAAGGTACTTGTTTGTATTTGAAAAAAACGTCTTATTTTAGGATGGTAGATGTATCCAGCAGGCATAGATCCTCTAGGATCACTATGATAGCTAAATAATACGCCTAGGGTGGTGCTATCCTCTAGTGGAGGTGTTGTCCTGCGGATACCTGGTTTATTGTATTCGAAGTATTTTGGTTAATCGTTTATATCCACAACTTGTTTGTCCTTGCTCTAGAGTACTTAAAAAAGGTTCACTTGTCTGTTTGGGGAATGAAATAAATGACATCCTATCCAACATGTGGATTTGCAATCTTTGAGGACACTGTGTTTTATTTCAACAACAATTTTTCTTGAATATTTAATTCAAAATAAAATATTTGTGCTGAAATCCCTGTCTTGTGTGTAGTTCAAAAATTTAAGGTTTCTACGCTTTCTACCTTTTCCAAACATTTTTGTATAGTATTTTTAAGGGTCTGCACAATGTTCCTTCATATAAGGTAACATACAAAACTCCTGAAGTTAAATTGTACACTCAGGATAATGTACTGTTAAGGCTATCTCCCCTATCTATATCCCTTTAACTCTCCTGAAAACTACCGCCCCATATCACTGCTTGAACTACCTTCAAAAATCCTTGAAAAACTAGTTTTTTATCGCCTAACCCACTTCCTGTCCTCCAACTCATTGCTCAACCCCTGCAATCTGGCTTCCATCCCCAACACTCAAATGAGATTGCCCTCACCAAGGTTACTAACAATCTCCTTTCTGCTAAAAACAAAGGCTACTACTCTATACTCATCTGACTTGACCTCTCTGCTGCCTTTAACACTATTGACCATCCCCTTCTCCTACAGACTCTCAGCTTTCTTGGGCTCTGTGACACTGCCCTCTCCTGGATTCACTCTTATCTCTTTATCTGTCTCTTTTTCTGGTGACTCCTCCTCTCTTTTACCTCTGTCTGTTATAGTACCTCAAGGCTCTGTCCTGGGTTCTCTACTCTTCTCTATTTACACTTCTTCACTGGGTAAACTTATCAAAAGCTTTGGCTTCAACTATCACCACTGATAACCAGATCTACCTATCCACCCCTGCACTCTCTCCTTCTGTCAATGCTCACATCAACAACTGCTTATCTGGCAATTTTTCCTGGATGGCCTCTCACCACCTAAAAATAAACATGTCCAAGACCAAACTACTTCTAATCCCTCCCTCTATCTCTACTCCAGTTTCTAATTTTTCTATCACTGTTGGCGGCACCACTATCTCCCCATCACCCAAAGTCTTCTGCCTTGGAGTCACACTTGACTCAAATCTGAACTTCATTCCCCACATCCAATTGCTCTCTTCATCCTGCCGCAACCACTTATGCAACATCTCAAAAATTTGTCCATGTCTGAGCGCTGAAACTACTAAACAGCTAATCCACTCCCTGGTAATTTCCTGACTTGACTACTGTAATAACCTAGTAACTGGCCTCCCTCTCTCATACCTCTCTCCCCTTAAATCCATCCTAAATGCATCTGCCAGGCTAATCCACCTCTCCCGATGCTCTGTATCTGCTTCATCTCTCTGTGAGTCCCTTCACTGGCTCCCCATTCACAGCAGAGTTAAATTCAAAATTCTCACCCTGACCTACAAAGCCCTCACCAATGCTGCCCCACCCTACCTGTCCTCACTCATCAACAAATATACTCCAGCCCACCCCTAAGATCCAACAATGACCTGCTCATTTCGTCCTCTACCATCACCTCCTCTAATGCTAGACTACAGGACTTCTCTCGTGTGGCACCAACCCTCTGGACAGGGTTGGCTCCAAGGGGGGGGGGGCAATGCTCACCCAAATGGAATGCTGTGCCCCCTCAAAAAATATTGATATAATCATACTCTTTAAAAATAATAAATAAAATTATGAATTGTTACGTAATGCTGAATGCTTGGGGCGGAGTTAGCTGCCGAACTGTGAGGTCACATCACGCATCTGCAAGGAGCTCTGTGTCTTAACCTCTTATTTGGAAGTTAATTTGAGACTTTTTGGACTTGTCTTTAACCCTATTAATTTTACCTAACTATCGTGAGTTACTCATTTTCTTAAACAATAGAACATGATAAGAATATGATTGTATCATATAAATTTATGTCTATAAATGGCTACCGGCTTCTATCGATGGCTCAAAAGTGCACTGTAATCTTAGGAATATTATACAATCATATTCTTATAGATTCACAGTATATAGGTTGTATTAAGTAGCCTGATATCCGTTAGTTATTGTGAAACAGGTATAGCTAAATCTAATCTATAAAATTACTAGTACCTGAAAGCCTAGTATCCTCACTGCTATTGCAAACAAAGGGGTTAATTGCATTGGGGGGTTTGGCGTACATGGCTATTTAGGGGACATGATTGAGATTTGAGAATGAGTTTAAGGGTTTTGGATCATGGAGATAAAGGGGTGAATTGTTTTTAAGGAGCTATTACACTGGGGGTTTCAAGTTTAATGGCTCTGTTTTAGTGCACTGCATAGGATTTAGACTTCATTATTTTACCTAGGCCTAGATTTAGAGTTGGGCGGTAGCCGTCAAAACCAGCGCTAGAGGCTCCTAACGCTGGTTTTTACCGCCCTCTGGTATTTGGAGCCAGTCATTAAAGGGTCTAAAGCTCACTTTCCAGCCGCAACTTTTCCATACCGCAGATCCCCTTACGTCAATTGCGTATCCTATCTTTTCAATGGGATCTTTCTAACGCTGGTATTTAGAGTCTTGGCTGAAGTGAGCGTTAGAAATCTAACGACAAAACTCCAGCCGCAGAAAAAAGTCAGTAGTTAAGAGCTTTCTGGGCTAACGCCGGTTCATAAAGCTCTTAACTACTGTGCTCTAAAGTACACTAACACCCATAAACTACCTATGTACCCCTAAACCGAGGACCCCCCACATCGCCGCCACTCTATTAAATTTTTTTAACCTCTAATCTGCCGACCGCACACCACTGCCACCTACATTATAGCTATGTACCCCAAATCTGCTGCACCTAACACCGCCGACCCCTATATTATATTTATTAACCCCTAATCTGCCCCCCTCAACGTCGCCTCCACCTGCCTACACTTATTAACCCCTAATCTGCCGAGCGGACCGTACCGCTACTATAATAAAGTTATTAACCCCTAATCCGCCTTACTCCCGCCTCAATAACCCTATAATAAATAGTATTAACCCCTAATCTGCCCTCCCTAACATCGCCAACACCTAACTTCAATTATTAACCCCTAATCTGCCAACCGAATCTCGCCGCTACTGTAATAAATGGATTAACCCCTAAAGCTAACCCTAACCCTAACACCCCCCTAAGTTAAATATAATTTAAATCTAACGAAATAAATTAACTCTTATTAAATAAATTATTCCTATTTAAAGCTTAATACTTACCTGTAAAATAAACCCTAAGATAGCTACAATATAAATTATAATTATATTATACCTATTTTAGGATTTATATTTATTTTATAGGTAACTTTGTATTTATTTTAACAAGGTACAATAGCTATTAAATAGTTAATAACTATTTAATAGCTACCTAGTTAAAATAATTACAAAATTACCTGTAAAATAAATCCTAACCTAAGTTACAATTAAACCTAACACTACACTATCAATAAATTAATTAAATAAAATACCTACAATTATCTACAATTAAACCTAACACTACACTATCAATAAATAAATTAAATAAAATTCCTACAAATAAATACAATTAAATAAACTAACTAAAGTACAAAAAATAAAAAAGAACTAAGTTACAAAAAATAAAAAAATATTTACAAACATTAGAAAAAAATTACAACTATTTTAAACTAATTACACCTACTCTAAGCCCCCTAATAAAATAACAAAGCCCCCCAAAATAAAAAAATGCCCTACCCTATTCTAAATTACAAAAGTTCAAAGCTCTTTTACCTTACCAGCCCTTAAAAGGGCCCTTTGCGGTGCATGCCCCAAAGAATTCAGCTCTTTTGCCTGTAAAAAAAAACATACAATACCCCCCCAACATTACAACCCACCACCCACATACCCCTAATCTAACCCAAACCCCCCTTAAATAAACCTAACACTAAGCCCCTGAAGATCTTCCTACCTTGTCTTCACCATGCCAGGTATCACCGATCGTTCCAGGCTCCAAAATCTTCATCCAAGCCCAAGCGGGGGCTGGCGATCCATAATCCGGCGGTTGAAGAGGTCCAGAAGAGGCTCCGAAGTCTTCATCCTATCCGGGAAGAAGAGGCGATCCGGACCGGCAACCATCTTGATCCAAGCGGCATCTTCTATCTTCATCCGATGACGACCGGCTCCATCTTGAAGACCTCCACCATGGACCCATCTTCTTCTTCCGACGACTTCCCGACAAATGACGGTTCCTTTAAGGGACATCATCCAAGATGGCGTCCCTCGAATTCCGATTCTATCAGCCAATCGGAATTAAGGTAGGAAAATTCTGATTGGCTGATGGAATCAGCCAATCAGAATCAAGTTCAATCCGATTGGCTGATCCGATCAGCCAATCAGATTGAGCTCGCATTCTATTGGCTGATCGGAACAGCTTATAGAATGCGAGCTCAATCTGATTGGCTGATTGAATCAGCCAATCGGATTGAACTTGATTCTGATTGGCTGATAGAATCCTATCAGCCAATCGGAATTCGAGGGATGCCATCTTGGATGACGTCCCTTAAAGGAACCGTCATTCGTCGGGAAGTCGTCGGAAGAAGAAGATGGGTCCGCGGTGGAGGTCTTCAAGATGGAGCCGGTCGTCATCGGATGAAGATAGAAGATGCCGCTTGGATCAAGATGGTTGCCGGTCCGGATCGCCTCTTCTTCCCTGATAGGATGAAGACTTCGGAGCCTCTTCTGGACCTCTTCAGCCGCCGGATTATGGATCGCCAGCCCCCGCTTGGGCTTGGATGAAGTTTCTCAGTGTTTTATCTAGCTTAGTTTTCTTAAATTACCACATTGAAAAATCTTTGCTTGTAGCATAGTTGTACAACTGCACCAATAAACATTATGAAAAGAGTATTCTACCTACCATACGGCTAGATTTGGAGTTTTGTCGGTAACGACCCGAAAATCTAACGCCGGCTTTTTTCTGGCCGCACCATAAAAATAACTCTGGTATTGAGAGTCCACAGAATGGCTGCGTTAGGCTCCAAAAAAGGAGCGTAGAGCATTTTTAACGCAGCTTCAACTCTCAATACCAGAGTTGCTTACGCAAGCGGCCAGCCTCAAAAATGTGCTCGTGCACGATTCCCCCATAGGAAACAATGGTGCTGTTTGAGCTGAAAAAAAACCTAACACCTGCAAAAAAGCCGCGTTCAGCTCCTAACGCAGCCCCATTGTTTGCTATGGGGAAACACTTCTACGTCTGCACTTAACACCCTAACATGTACCCCGAGTCTAAACAACCCTAACCTTACACTTATTAACCCCTAATCTGCTGCCCCCGCTATCGCTGACCCCTGCATATTATTATTAACTCCTAATCTGCCGCTCCGTAAACCGCCGCTACTTACATTATCCCTATGTACCCCTAATCTGCTTCCCTAACATCGCCTACCCCTATATTATATTTATTAACCCCTAATCTGCCCCCCACAACGTCGCCTCCACCTGCCTACACTTATTAACCCCTAATCTGCCGAGCGGACCTGAGCGCTACTATAATAAAGTTATTAACCCCTAATCCGCCTCACTAACCCTATAATAAATAGTATTAACCCCTAATCTGCCCTCCCTAACATCTCCGACACCTAACTTCAATTATTAACCCCTAATCTGCCGACCGGAGCTCACCGCTATTCTAATAAATGGATTAACCCCTAAAGCTAAGTCTAACCCTAACACTAACACCCCCCTAACTTAAATATAATTTTATTCTAACGAAATAAATTAACTCTTATTAAATAAATTATTCCTATTTAAAGCTAAATACTTACCTGTAAAATAAATCCTAATATAGCTATAATATAAATTATAATTACATTGTAGCTATTTTAGGATTAATATTTATTTTACAGGCAACTTTGTAATTATTTTAACCAGGTACAATAGCTATTAAATAGTTAAGAACTATTTAATAGTTACCTAGTTAAAATAATGACAAAATTACCTGTAAAATAAATCCTAACCTAAGTTACAATTAAACCTAACACTATACTATCATTAAATTAATTAAATAAAATACCTACAATTACCTACAATTAAACCTAACACTACACTATCAATACATTAATTAAATACAATATCTACAAATAACTACAATGAAATAAACTAACTAAAGTACAAAAAATAAAAAAGAACTAAGTTACAAAAAATAAAAAAATATCTACAAACATAAGAAAAATATTACAACAATTTTAAACTAATTACACCTACTCTAAGCCCCCTAATAAAACAACAAAGCCCCCCAAAATAAAAAATGCCCTACCCTATTCTAAATTACTAAAGTTAAAAGCTCTTTTACCTTACCAGCCCTGAACAGGGCCCTTTGCGGGGCATGCCCCAAGAAGTTCAGCTCTTTTGCCTGTAAAAAAAAACATACAATACCCCCCCTAACATTACAACCCACCACCCACATACCCCTAATCTAACCCAAACCCCCCTTAAATAAACCTAACACTAAGCCCCTGAAGATCTTCCTACCTTGTCTTCACCTCACCAGGTATCACCGATCCGTCCTGGCTCCAAAATCTTCATCCAACCCAAGCGGGGGTTGGCGATCCATCATCCGGTGGCTGAAGAGGTCCAGAAGAGGCTCCAAAGTCTTCATCCTATCCGGGAAGAAGAGGCGATCCAGACCGGCAACCATCTTGATCCAAGCGGCATCTTCTATCTTCATCCGATGACGACCGGCTCCATCCTGAAGACCTCCACCGCGGACCCATCTTCTTCCGGCGACGTCCAACTGCAGAATGACGGTTCCTTTAAGGGATGTCATCCAAGATGGCGTCCCTCGAATTCCGATTGGCTGATAGAATTCTATCAGCCAATCGGAATTAAGGTAGGAATATTCTGATTGGCTGATGGAATTAGCCAATCAGAATCAAGTTCAATCCGATTGAGCTCGCATTCTATTGGCTGTTCCGATCAGCCAATCAGAATCAAGTTCAATCCGATTGGCTGATCCAATCAGCCAATCAGATTGAGCCCGCATTCTATTGGCTGTTCCGATCAGATTGAACTTGATTCTGATTGGCTGATTCCATCAGCCAATCAAAATATTCCTACCTTAATTCCGATTGGCTGATAGAATCCTATCAGCCAATCGGAATTCGAGGGATGCCATCTTGGATGACGTCCCTTAAAGGAACCGTCATTCTGCAGTTGGACGTCGCCGGAAGAAGATGGGTCCGCGGTGGAGGTCTTCAGGATGGAGCCGGTCGTCATCGGATGAAGATAGAAGATGCCGCTTGGATCAAGATGGTTGCCGGTCCGGATCGCCTCTTCTTCCCGTATAGGATGAAGACTTTGGAGCCTCTTCTGGACCTCTTCAGCCACCGGATGATGGATCGCCAACCCCCGCTTGGGTTGGATGAAGATTTTGGAGCCAGGACGGATCGGTGATACCTGGTGAGGTGAAGACAAGGTAGGAAGATCTTCAGGGGCTTAGTGTTAGGTTTATTAGGGGTATGTGGGTGGTGGGTTGTAATGTTGGGGGGGGGGGCATTGTATGTTTTTTTTTACAGGCAAAAGAGCTGAACTTCTTGGGGCATGCCCCGCAAAGGGCCCTGTTCAGGGCTGGTAAGGTAAAAGAGCTTTTAACTTTAGTAATTTAGAATAGGGTAGGGCATTTTTTATTTTGGGGGGCTTTGTTGTTTTATTAGGGGGCTTAGAGTAGGTGTAATTAGTTTAAAATTGTTGTAATATTTTTCTTATGTTTGTAGATATTTTTTTATTTTTTGTAACTTAGTTCTTTTTTATTTTTTGTACTTTAGTTAGTTTATTTCATTGTAGTTATTTGTAGATATTGTATTTAATTAATGTATTGATAGTGTAGTGTTAGGTTTAATTGTAGGTAATTGTAGGTATTTTATTTAATTAATTTAATGATAGTATAATGTTAGGTTTAATTGTAACTTAGGTTAGGATTTATTTTAGAGGTAATTTTGTCATTATTTTAACTAGGTAACTATTAAATAGTTCTTAACTATTTAATAGCTATTGTACCTGGTTAAAATAATTACAAAGTTGCCTGTAAAATAAATATTAATCCTAAAATAGCTACAATGTAATTATAATTTATATTATAGCTATATTAGGGTTTATTTTACAGGTAAGTATTTAGCTTTAAATAGGAATAATTTATTTAATAAGAGTTAATTTATTTCGTTAGAATAAAATTATATTTAAGTTAGGGGGGTGTTAGTGTTAGGGTTAGACTTAGCTTTAGGGGTTAATCCATTTATTAGAATAGCGGTGAGCTCCGGTCGGAAGATTAGGGGTTAATAATTGAAGTTAGGTGTCGGCGATGTTAGGGAGGGCAGATTAGGGGTTAATACTATTTATTATAGGGTTAGTGAGGCGGATTAGGGGTTAATAACTTTATTATAGTAGCGCTCAGGTCCTCTCGGCAGATTAGGGGTTAATAAGTGTAGGCAGGTGGAGGCGACGTTGAGGGGGGCAGATTAGGGGTTAATAAATATAATATAGGGGTTGGCGGTGTTAGGGGCAGCAGATTAGGGGTACATAAGTATAACGTAGGTGGCGGCGCTTTGCGGTCGGCAGATTAGGGGTTAATTATTGTAGGCAGGTGGCGGTGACGTTGTGGGGGGCATATTAGGGGTTAATAAATATAATACAGGAGTCGGCGGTGTTAGGGGGAGCAGATTAGGGGTACATAAGGATAACGTAGGTGGCGGTCGGCAGATTAGGGGTTAAAAAAATGTATTCAAGTGTCGGCGATGTGGGGGGACCTTGGTTTAGGGGTACATAGGTAGTTTATGGGTGTTAGTGTACTTTAGAGTACAGTAGTTAAGAGATTTAGAAACCGGCGTTAGCCCAGAAAGCTCTTATCTACTGACTTTTTTCCTGCGGCTGGAGTTTTGTCGTTAGATGTCTAACGCTCACTTCAGAAACGACTCTAAATACCGGAGTTAGAAAGATCCCATATAAAAGATAGGATATGCAATTGACGTAAGGGGATCTGCGGTATGGAAAAGTCGCGGCTGAAAAGTGAACGTTAGACCCTATTTTGAGTGACTCCAAATACCGGCAGTAGCCTAAAACCAGCGTTAGGAGCCTCTAACGCTGGTTTTCACGGCTACCGCCAAACTCAAAGTCTAGGTCATAGTGTTATATAGTGCACACTACACAGATTATTTCTGGTGACAGAAGACTAGAAAACCATCAGCCAATCAGATTTTTCCTACCTTAATTCCGATTGGCTGATAGAATCCTATCAGCCAATCGGAATTCGAGGGACGCCATCTTGGATGACGTCCCTTAAAGGAACCTTCATTCATCGGGTAGTTGTCGGGCCAGAAGGATGTTCCGCGTCGGAGGTCTGCAGGATGGAGCTGCGGTTGGATGAAGATAGAAGACACTGCTTGGATGAAGAATTCTACCGGATGGAGGACCTCTTCTTGCTCCGCTTGGATGAAGAATTCGGCACGGCTGGGTGAACACGGCTCAAGGTAGGGTGATCTTCAGGGGGTTAGTGTTTGGTTTTTTTAAGGGGGGTTTGGGTGGGTTAGAGTAGGGGTATGTGGGTGGTGGGTTTTAATGTTGGAGGGGTTGTATTTTTTTTTACAGGTAAAAGAGCTGATTACTTTGGGGCAATTCCCCGCAAAAAGCCCTTTTAAGGGCTGGTAAAAGAGCTGATTACTTTGTAATTTAGTATAGGGTAGGGCATTTTTTTATTTTGGGGGGCTTTATTATTTTATTAGGGGGCTTAGATTAGGTGTAATTAGTTTAAACTTCTTGTAATTCTTTTTTTATTTTCTGTAATTTAGTGTTTGGTTTTTTTTTGTACTTTAGTTTAGTTTATTTAATTCAATTTAATTTTAGGTAATTGTAGTTAATTTATTTAATTGATTTATTGATAGTGTAGTGTTAGGTTTAATTGTAACTTAGGTTAGGATATATTTTACAGGTAATTTTGTAAGCATTTTTGCTAGGTAGTTATTAAATAGTTAATAACTATTTAATAACTATTGTACCTGGTTAAAATAAATACAAAGTTGCCTGTAAAATAAAATTAAATCCTAAAATAGCTACAATATAACTACTAGTTATATTGTAGCTATCTTAGGGTTTATTTTATAAGTAAGTATTTAGTTTTAAATAGGAATAATTTAGTTAATAATAGTAATTTTTATTTAGATTTATTTAAATAATATTTAAGTTAGGGGGTGTTAGGGTTAGACTTAGGTTTAGGGGTTAAAAAGTTTAATATAGGTGGCGGCGGTGTAGGGGGGGCAGGATAGGGGTTAATAATTTTAATATAGGTGGCAGTGGTGTAGGGGAGGCAGGATAAGGGTTAATACGTTTAATATAGGTGGCGGCGGTATAGGAGGCGGCAGATTAGGGGTTAATAGGTATTATGTAGGTGGCGGCGGGGTCTGGGAACGGCAGTTTAGGGGTTAGTAAGTTTATTTCGTTGCGGCGGGTTCCGGGAGCGGCGGTTTATGGGTTAATAAGTATAAAGTAGGTGGTGGTGGTGTTGGGGGGGTAGATTAGGGGTGTTTAGACTCGGGGTACATGTTAGGGTGTTAGGTGCAGACATCTCCCATAGGAATCAATGGGATATCAGGCAGCAGCGAACATGAGCTCTCGCTGCTGTCAGACTCCCATTGATTCCTATGGGATCCGCCGCCTCCAGGTATGCTGGCTCGGAATAGTGGCGAGCGTACCTGGTAGGTATTTGATAACTACCAAAAGTAGTCAGATTGTGCCGAACTTGCGTTCGGAACATCTGTAGTGACATATCCATCGATCTGTGTCGGACTGAGTCCGGCGGATCGTAGGTTACGTCACTAAATTCTACTTTTGCTGGGCTGTAGAACTTGATAACTACAGGGAATCAGCCTTGCCACAAATATGCTGCGGAATTCCTGCGTATTTGCGGTTGACGGCTTGATAACTAGAGGCCTATATGTTATTTAAACTCCTGCTCAGATATGTTTTTTTATTTTATTTTAAACTTTAAATAAAGGGCTTAATCTATTGAAAAATATTAATTAATAGAAGTAACTCACAGAAAAAGCACTAGGCTCCATTTATCATTTGGAGGGTGGACGCGTTTCGCTATCATGAACCTTCTCCGCCCAGCCTTGTTGCTTGTGTAATGCCACCCCTCTCAAAGCTAAAACTCACATTTAATTGAGTACAAACGTACAGTATAGAACATATTCAGCACAGTTATAGGAAATGACACAGTACTGAAGGGGTTAAACAGATTATTTTCTCAGCATATGCTAAAATAGATCTATTACCTTCCTTTCTACAACACTAATATGCAGATCATGTGTTAACCATGTTGTTTTCACTTGAAGTATAGAAGACGGTGCTCACAGCCACTTTTACTCACTATCCTGGGAATCTGTATCATAGTACTTTAATTATTAATTCAAATTAAAAAAAAGTGCTTCAGAAAACCAGATTTCACTGTTCATTTATTGAACAACATTAAGCAGATATTGCATTTGCACTTATAAAATGAAATGTTGTTTCTTGAAATGCCCCTTGTGACTTGTTTCAAATATTATCTGAAGATGGAAGATCAGTAGTCTCTGCTAAGAAATGTTTGGGTAGAAAACTGGAAAACATTAACCTTAGATGTAATTATTAGAATATTGTGTGTTTTTTTTTTCTTTTAAATCTGTTCTTTGCACTCTGAGATGAACATAGTAAAATGTATTATTATCAAAATATATAATATATGTAATATATATGATATTAAATTGTATGGGGAAGTTCATCTAAGAATTTTCATTCATTTTAAATAGGAACTTAAACGATGAGATTAATGCACTTCTTTAACAACTGAATTTCCTAAATTCATTATTTTTTAACAAATATAAGGACTAGATTACGAGTGGTACGCTGACTATTGCGTGCCATAAGGGGTTTATTGTGGCTTTTTGCGTTTGTCTGAAGTAGTGCACGTAATACAAGTTGAAAGTTCATGAATCTGCTTAAGCACAATTCAATTTAACTCATGTTGGGGTAGAGCTCCAGTTAACTGTTACGCAAGTCAAAAAGGTTGCACAAAACACATAAAATATACATTACAACATACAGTAACATTTGATAAAAAATTATTTAAAAAAATATTGCACACAAAAGTTATAAGGTCTCAAAGATATGAAGCGCGCTCCCCTAACACAGATACCGACTTGTCTCCTGTTGTTGGATTGAGAGCTTGCATTGTGTGGCTGCTTAGGGACTCAGGTTTTGGAAAAGACCTTGACATGGTACCTGGGCTTATCCCATTTGGCCAGATGCGGTAACTAACTCTTCCATTTTTGCTTTTAATCTTAGCTGAGAGCTTGTAAGTGAGTGGTGGACTTTCTCTGTGTGCTCTATTAATTTGTTTTGTTATTTTCCCTATGGGCCTTGCACCCAGACCTGTCTGGGGTTAACTGCCTGTGACTCTGGGGACAGTGCAGCTTACTGAGAGTGCTATTGTGCACCCAGGACTGTGAATGTTGCAGGGTCATGGGATGTATACCCAGTCCGGTCTGAGAGTGCAGTCCCCTTCCGTGTTTTGTATATTTCTAGGGTGATTGCATAAGCCTGTGCACCCTTCACTTGTTCCCAGTTTGTTGGATTGAGAGCTTGCATTGTGTGGCTGTTTAGGGCTCAGGTTTTGGAAGAGACCTTGACATGGTACCTGGACTTATCCTATTTGGCCAGATGTGGTAACTAACTCTTCCATTTTTGCTTTTAATCTTAGCTGAGAGCTTGTAAGTGAGTGCTGGACTTTGTCTGTGTGCTGTATTAATTTTTTTTGTAATTTTCCCTATGTGCCTTGCACCCAGACCTGTCTGGGGTTAACTGCCTGTGACTTTGGGGACAGTGCAGCTTCCTGAGAGTGCTATTGTTCACCTAGGGCTGTTCATGTTGCAGGGTCATGGGATGTGTACCCAGTCTGCTCTGAGAGTGCAGTCCCCTTCCGTGTTTTGTATATGTTTTGGGTGATTACATAAGCCTATGCACCCTTCACTTGTTCCCAGTTTGTTGGAATGAGAGCTTGTATTGTGTGGCTGTTTAGGGACTCCGGTTTTGGAAGAGACCTTGATGTGGTACCTGGGCTTATCCCATTTGGCCAGATGTGGTAACTAACTCTTCCATTTTTGCTTTTAATCTTAGCTGAGAGCTTGTAAGTGAGTGCTGGACTTTCTCTGTGTGCTGTATTAATTTGTTTTGTAATTTCCCCATGGGCCTTGCACCCAGACCTGTCTGGGGTTAACTGCCTGTGACTCTGGGACAGTGCAGTTTCCTGAGAGTGCTATTGTGTACCCAGGGCTGTGCATGTTGCAGGGTCATGGGATGTGTACCCAGTCTGGTCTGAGAGTGCAGTCCCCTTCCATGTTTTGTATATGTCTTGGGTGATTACATAAGCCTGTGCACCCTTCACTTGCTCCCAGTTTGTTGGATTGAGTGCTTGCATTGTGTGGCTGTTTAGGGACTCAGGTTTTGGAAGAGACCTTGACGTGGTACCTGGGCTTATCCCATTTGGCCAGATGCGGTAACTAACTCTTCCGTTTTGCTTTTAATCTTAGCTGAGAGCTTGTAAGTGAGTGCTGGACTTTCTCTGTGTGCTCTATTAATTTGTTTTGTAATTTTTCCTATGGGCCTTGCACCCAGACCTGTCTGGGGTTTACTACCTGTGACTCTGGGGACAGTGCAGTTTCTTGAAAGTGCTATTGTGCACCCAGGGCTGTGCATGTTGCAGGGTCATGGGATGTGTACCCAGTCTGGTCTGAGAGTGCAGTCCCCTTCCATGTTTTGTATATGTCTTGGGTGATTACATAAGCCATTGCACCCTTCATTTGTTCCCAGTTTGTTGGATTGAGAGCTTACATTGTGTGGCTGTTTAGGGACTGTTTAGTGAGTGCTGGACTTTCTCTGTTTGCTGTATTAATTTGTTTTGTAATTTCCCCATGGGCCTTGCACCCAGACCTGTCTGGGGTTAACTGCATGTGACTCTGGGACAGTGCAGTTTCCTGAGAGTGCTATTGTGTACCCAGGGCTGTGCATGTTGCAGGGTCATGGGTTGTGTACCCAGTCCGGTCTGAGAGTGCAGTCCCCTTCCGTGTTTTGTATATGTCTTGGGTGATTACATAAGCCTGTGCACCCTTCACTTGTTCCCAGTTTGTTGGATTGAGTGCTTGCATTGTGTGGCTGTTTAGGGACTCAGGTTTTGGAAGAGACCTTGACGTGGTACCTGGGCTTATCCCATTTGGCCAGATGCGGTAACTAAATCTTCCGTTTTGCTTTTAATCTTAGCTGAGAGCTTGTAAGTGAGTGCTGGACTTTCTCTGTGTGCTCTATTAATTTGTATTGTAATTTTTCCTATGGGCCTTGCACCCAGACCTGTCTGGGGTTTACTACCTGTGACTCTGGGGACAGTGCAGCTTCTTGAGAGTGCTATTGTGCACACAGGGCTGTGCATGTTGCAGGGTCATGGGATGTGTACCCAGTCCGGTCTGAGAGTGTAGTCCCCTTCCGTGTTTTGTATATGTCTTGGGTGATTACATAAGCCTGTGCACCCTTCACTTGTTCCCAGTTTGTTGGATTGAGAGCTTGCATTGTGTGGCTGTTTAGGGACTCAGGTTTTGGAAGAGACCTTGATGTGGTACCTGGGCTTATCCCATTTGGCCAGATGCGGTAACTAACTCTTCCATTTTTGCTTTTAATCTTAGCTGAGAGCTTGTAAGTGAGTGCTGGACTTTCTCTGTGTGCTGTATTAATTTTTTTTGTAATTTTCCCTATGTGCCTTGCACCCAGACCTTTCTGGGGTTAACTACCTGTAACTCTGGGGACAGTGCAGCTTCTTGAGAGTGCTATTGTGCACCCAGGGCTGTGCATGTTGCAGAGTCATAGGATATGTACCCAGTCTGGTCTGAGAGTGCAGTCCCCTTCCGTGTTTTGTATATGTCTTGGGTGATTAAATATGCCTGTGCACCCTTCACTTGTTCCCAGTTTGTTGGATTGAGAGCTTGCATTGTGTGGCTGTTTAGGGACTCCGGTTTTGGAAGAGACCTTGATGTGGTACCTGGGCTTATCCCATTTGGCCAGATGTGGTAACTAACTCTTCCATTTTTGCTTTTAATCTTAGCTGAGAGCTTGTAAGTGAGTGCTGGACTTTCTCTGTGTGCTGTATTAATTTGTTTTGTAATTTCCCCATGGGCCTTGCACCCAGACCTGTCTGGGGTTAACTGCCTGTGACTCTGGGACAGTGCAGTTTCCTGAGAGTGCTATTGTGTACCCAGGGCTGTGCATGTTGCAGGGTCATGGGATGTGTACCCAGTCTGGTCTGAGAGTGCAGTCCCCTTCCATGTTTTGTATATGTCTTGGGTGATTACATAAGCCTGTGCACCCTTCACTTGTTCCCAGTTTGTTGGATTGAGTGCTTGCATTGTGTGGCTGTTTAGGGACTCAGGTTTTCAAAGAGACCTTGATGTGGTACCTGGGCTTGTCCCATTTGGCCAGATGCA
Source organism: Bombina bombina (assembly GCF_027579735.1). NCBI lineage: Eukaryota > Metazoa > Chordata > Amphibia > Anura > Bombinatoridae > Bombina > Bombina bombina. The sequence goes on from NC_069504.1 coordinate 365,445,041, forward strand.
GTAACTAACTCTTCCGTTTTGCTTTTAATCTTAGCTGAGAGCTTGTAAGTGAGTGCTGGACTTTCTCTGTGTGCTCTATTAATTTGTTTTGTAATTTTTTCTATGGGCCTTGCACCCAGACCTGTCTGGGGTTTACTACCTGTGACTCTGGGGACAGTGCAGCTTCTTGAGAGTGCTATTGTGCACCCAGGGCTGTGCATGTTGCAGGGTCATGGGATGTGTACCCAGTCTGGTCTGAGAGTGCAGTCCCCTTCCATGTTTTGTATATGTCTTGGGTGATTACATAAGCCTGTGCACCCTTCATTTGTTCCCAGTTTGTTGGATTGAGAGCTTACATTGTGTGGCTGTTTAGGGACTCAGGTTTTCAAAGAGACCTTGATGTGGTACCTGGGCTTGTCCCATTTGGCCAGATGCAGTAACTAACTCTTCCATTTTTGTTTTTAATCTTAGCTGAGAACTTGTAAGTGAGTGCTGGACTTTCTCTGTGTGCTATATAAATATTGCATTGGAGACCTTTTCAGTCAAGTAGCTGAAAACAACAACAAAAAAACATATTCATACAATATTCATATTTAATAAAGTGTTTAACTATGTATTTACTGTAAATATTTCACATTCCAAATATGTTTTAAGTATTTATATATATATTTATATATTTTTTAAAGACAAGGAACAGTCCGTGTTCAGTAAGTTTAAAGCACCAAGTAATTTTGATCCAGTCAACCACAATCCTTCTATTCAAAGTTTTACAAGAATGGTTACTAACTCTTTTGAACAGTCAGATTTTAGGGGTTATCCATCAAATCTCACCCAAGATGAAAAAATAGCATTAAAAAAACTGAAATCTGATAATAACTTTATCATACATGCAGCAGATAAGGGTGGATCTATTGTTGTGATCCAAAATTATTCTGATTACCACCATGAGGCATATAGACAATTGTCAGATGCCAATATTTATCTAAACTTGAGAGGGAATCCCACGAATACTTTCAAGAAATCTCTAGACCATATTTTTAAATGTGGGGTAGAGGCAGGTATGATAACGGAAAATGAGTGTGATTTTATGAGTATTCCTTTTCCAATAATACCGGTGCTATACCTGCTCCCCAAAATACATACAACTTTAATTAATCCTCCTCGCAGACCTATTGTGTCTGCCAGGGATTCATTATGTTCAAAAATGTAATTGATCATCATCTTCAACCAGTTGTAAAAGAATCTTTTTCTTTTATACTGGACTCTCCATCACTAATCAAAAAACTTCTTGATGTAGATTGGTTGGAGGAGGATGACCTGCTTGTTACCATAGATGTTGACAGCCTGTACACCGTTATTCCCCATGTTGGGGGTGTACAGGCTGTCAAAACCATGTTGAGTCTTTCGTTGGCATATGCGGGACCCACCATAGAGTTCCTGCTGGAATTGTTAACTTTTTGTCTTGAGAAAAATTTCTTCAGATTTGAGAAAGAGTATTTTTTACAGATAGCAGGAACTGCTATGGGTTCCAGCATGGCTCCCGCATATGCCAATCTATATATGTTATGGTATGAGACTTTTATAATGAAGACTCTATCGATCCCTGATATTAAACTTTATGGTCGCTACATAGATGACGTGTTCCTCGTATGGAGGGGCACTTTTGACTATCTACGAAATTGGATTGAGGGTCTTAACAAGTTGGAATCACCTATTTGAGTCAAGTATGATGCCAGCGTGGAATCCATACCATTTCTTGACCTAAAAATTACTAAATACACAGTTGATGGGGCAGTTAGATTTAGTACATCATTATATACCAAACCAACCGATAAAAATTCCCTTCTTTTGTCTACTAGCTTTAACCCTACACACCAAAAGAAAGGGGTTGTTAACTCCCAACTCATGCGAGTAGCTCGGAACAACACACTCATGGAAACCAGGGTCCTCCAAGAGAATGCTATGAGAGATAAACTCAAGGAGAGAGGTTACAGATCGGTGGATATCAATAACTCTTCACTGAATTTGTCACAGTACGATCAAAGGGCACTGCTCCATAAGACGGAGATTGAGAAAACCAATGCTAATGAGATCAATTTGATTACCACATTTACCCCCATGCGTCAAATATTGGAAAAATCGGTATGCAAGAACTGGGAGATTGTGAAATCTGATAAATCCCTCCCCTTCACTCTAACTAAGCCACCACGGATGGTGTACAGGAAAGCATCCAATTTGAAGGACATTTTGGTCCACAATGACCCAACACGGTGCTACCAAAAAGACACTTGGATGGACACTAACAGGAAACCTGGTTGCTTTAAGTGCGGAGACTGCACTACATGCAATAGCATGCTCACTGGATCATCATTTCATCACCCACTTAAATAGAGCATATTCTTGAGTGGAATACGTTAACGTGGACGCAATATTAAATGTTTGGCTTTTTGCATGTTGAGTTAGCGCTAGTGTGAAAACATTTTATTTTCAACTTTTAAAATTCGTGCTACCCAAAACACGCAAAAAGCTTACTTCCACCAAATATATTGCTCGAGTAGGAGCACTAAATAGTGTGTACATGTGTGTGTAGTGTTTGTGTGGTGTGTGAATGTGAAGTATATGTAATATGTGAGTGTAGTACTTGTGTGTGTATATAACTACTGCACCTAATGTGTGTATATTTAATGGGTGTTTGTATGTGTGTACTCTGGCTTCTACTCACAATGCTATTGTTCAAAATGCTACTACATAGCATGTCTTAAAGGGACAGTCAACTTGAAAATTATTATTGTTTAAAATTATAGATAATCCCTTTGTTACTGATTCCCCAGTTTTGCATAACCAACACTGTTATGTTAATAATTACCTCTATTATTACCTGTATCTAAGCCCCTGCCGACTGCCTCTAATCTCAGTGCTTTTTACAATCTTGCATTTTAGCCTTATCAGTGTTGGTTCTTACATAACCATTATCATTCTTTTATCTGTTGCACAAGATTTAAAAGTCACTGAGATAAGAGGCCACCTACGGGGACTTAGAAACAGGCATCTTAGAGGTTATTAAGTATATTAATTTAATAGTGTTCATTATGCAAAGCTGGAGAAGGTAGTAAAGGTGCTATCTATCTTTTTAAACAATAACAACAACAAAAAAAGAATTAAAGGGACACAAAACCCAACTTTTCTATCATGATTCAGAAAGAAAATACAATTTTAATCAACATTCCAATTAACTTCTATTATTTAATTTGCTTCATTCTTCAGATATCTTGTTGAAGAAATAGCAATGCATATAGGTGAGCCAATCACATGAGGTATCTATATGCAGCCACCAATCCGCATCTACTGAGCCTATTTAGATATGCTTTTCAACAAAAGATATCAAGAGAATTAAGCAAATTAGATAATAGAAGTATATTGGAAAGCTGTTTAAAATTGTATGCTGTTTCTAAATCATGAAAGAAAGAAAAAAAATGGGTTTTATGTCTCTTTAACTCCGAGAACCATACTTCAGGCTCCTAAAGATTGAGAAAGTGTTAGTGTAAACCAAGGTCTTTACCTTGAATGGAAACTGTCATCCAGAACTCATATCTGTAATTTTGCAATAGAAAAGGTGCTATTAAAGGGACTAAACCTAGGTAAACTCATATTCTAATTTTTAAGCCCTTGAATGCCGCCTCTTATCTGTATGCATTTGACAGTTTTTAACAGCTAGAGGTCATTAGTTCATGTGTGCCAGATAGATACAATTGTGCTCACGCCCGTGGATTTACATATGAAAGGGCAATAATTGGCTAAAATACAATAACAATTCACATGTAGACTGTCCCTTTAAGTAGATTATTTCATTAAGGTAAGAAAATGCAGTTGTACTACAGCAAACTGACTGCAAATGATTGAGTTCTCTTGCTAGCAGGTTGGGAATGGTTCCCCGTGCTCACAGTGACCTGCCCCTAATAAAATTATTTGGCTTTTATCATGAAATCAGCAAAGCTGGAGTTGACTTTACAGTTGACCTCATGGACCCAGGAAGCTGCTGCCACCTTGATCTCCCAGTAAAGCTGTAAAGTAATTTCCCTCACCACTTCTTGCATAAGCCAATTTACTTCTGCTATTATTTACTGTTTCCATCTTTTTCTTTGTAATCTCTCAGCTAACAATTCTCTTCCATCGATCCTTCTTTTGTTTTTTTGTTCCCTTTCTCTCCCTGTTCATTTTTTTTTCTCTGTATTTCTTCCTTCCACTTCCTTCTGCTTCACAAAAGTATTTTTTACAGATAGCAGGAACTGCTATGGGTTCCAGCATGGCTCCCGCATATGCCAATCTATATATGTTATGGTATGAGACTTTTATAATGAAGACTCTATCGATCCCTGATATTAAACTTTATGGTCGCTACATAGATGACGTGTTCCTCGTATGGAGGGGCACTTTTGACTATCTACAAAATTGGATTGAGGGTCTTAACAAGTTGGAATCACCTATTTGAGTCAAGTATGATGCCAGCGTGGAATCCATACCATTTCTTGACCTAAAAATTACTAAATACACAGTTGATGGGGCAGTTAGATTTAGTACATCATTATATACCAAACCAACCGATAAAAATTCCCTTCTTTTGTCTACTAGCTTTAACCCTACACACCAAAAGAAAGGGGTTGTTAACTCCCAACTCATGTGAGTAGCTCGGAACAACACACTCATGGAAACCAGGGTCCTCCAAGAGAATGCTATGAGAGACAAACTCAAGGAGAGAGGTTACAGATCGGTGGATATCGATAACTCTTCACTGAATTTGTCACAGTACGATCAAAGGGCACTGCTCCATAAGACGGAGATTGAGAAGACCAATGCTAATGAGATCAATTTGATTACCACATTTACCCACATGCGTCAAATATTGGAAAAATCGGTACGCAAGAACTGGGAGATTGTGAAATCTGATAAATCCCTCCCCTTCACTCTAACTAAGCCACCACGGATGGTAGGCTTCTGTTAATGTTTACTAGACAGCATGAATGCTAAGCTAACATATCAGTGCTGTAGGCTTCTGTTAATGTTTACTAGACAGCATGAATGCTAAGCTAACATATCAGTGCTGTGGGCTTCTGTTAATGTTTACTAGACAGCATGAATGCTAGGCTAACTTATCAGTGCTGTAGGCTTCTTGTTAATGTTTACTAGACAGCATGAATGCTAAGCTAACATATCAGTGCTGTGGGCTTCTGGTTAATGTTTACTAGACAGCATGAATGCTAAGCTAACATATCAGTGCTGTGGGCTTCTGTTAATGTTTACTAGACAGCATGAATGCTAAGCTAACATATCAGTGCTATAGGCTTCTGTTAATGTTTACTAGACAGCATGAATGCTAAGCTAACATATCAGTGCTATAGGCTTCTGTTAATGTTTACTAGACAGCATGAATGCTAAGCTAACATATCAGTGCTATAGGCTTCTTGTTAATGTTTACTAGACAGCATGAATGCTAAGCTAACATATCAGTGCTATAGGCTTCTTGTTAATGTTTACTAGACAGCATGAATGCTAAGCTAACATATCAGTGCTATAGGCTTCTGTTAATGTTTACTAGACAGCATGAATGCTAAGCTAACATATCAGTGCTGTAGGCTTCTTGTTAATGTTTACTAGACAGCATGATTGCTAAGCTAACATATCAGTGCTGTAGGCTTCTTGTTAATGTTTACTAGACAGCATGAATGCTAAGCTAACATATCAGTGCTGTAGGCTTCTTGTTAATGTTTACTAGACAGCATGAATGCTAAGCTAACATATCAGTGCTGTGGGCTTCTGGTTAATGTTTACTAGACAGCATGAATGCTAAGCTAACATATCAGTGCTGTGGGCTTCTGGTTAATGTTTACTAGACAGCATGAATGCTAAGCTAACATATCAGTGCTGTGGGATTCTGGTTAATGTTTACTAGACAGCATGAATGCTAAGCTAACATATCGGTGTTGTAGGCTTCTGTTAATGTTTACTAGACAGCATGAATGCTAAGCTAACATATCAGTGCTGTAGGCTTCTGGTTAATGTTTACTAGACAGCATGAATGCTAAGCTAACATATCAGTGTTGTAGGCTTCTGTTAATGTTTACTAGACAGCATGAATGCTAAACTAACATATCAGTGCTGTAGGCTTCTGGTTAATGTTTACTAGACAGCATGAATGCTAAACTAACATATCAGTGCTGTAGGCTTCTGTTAATGTTTACTAGACAACATGAATGCTAAGCTAACATATCGGTGTTGTAGGCTTCTGTTAATGTTTACTAGACAGCATGAATGCTAAGCTAACATATCAGTGTTGTAGGCTTCTGTTAATGTTTACTAGACAGCATGAATGCTAAGCTAACATATCAGTGCTGTAGGCTTCTTGTTAATGTTTACTAGACAGCATGAATGCTAAGCTAACATATCAGTGCTGTGGGCTTCTGGTTAATGTTTACTAGACAGCATGAATGCTAAGCTAACATATCAGTGCTGTGGGCTTCTGGTTAATGTTTACTAGACAGCATGAATGCTAAGCTAACATATCAGTGCTGTGGGATTCTGGTTAATGTTTACTAGACAGCATGAATGCTAAGCTAACATATCAGTGTTGTAGGCTTCTGTTAATGTTTACTAGACAGCATGAATGCTAAACTAACATATCAGTGCTGTAGGCTTCTGGTTAATGTTTACTAGACAGCATGAATGCTAAACTAACATATCAGTGCTGTAGGCTTCTGTTAATGTTTACTAGACAACATGAATGCTAAGCTAACATATCGGTGTTGTAGGCTTCTGTTAATGTTTACTAGACAGCATGAATGCTAAGCTAACATATCAGTGTTGTAGGCTTCTGTTAATGTTTACTAGACAGCATGAATGCTAAGCTAACATATCAGTGCTGTGGGCTTCTGTTAATGGTTACTAGACAGCATGAATGCTAAGCTAACATATCAGTGCTGTGGGCTTCTGTTAATGTTTACTAGACAGCATGAATACTAAGCTAACATATCAGTGCTGCGGGGTTCTGGTTAATGTTTACTAGACAGCATGAATGCTAAGCTAACATATCAATGTTGTAGCTTCTGTTAATGTTTACTAGACAGCATGAATGCTAAGCTAACATATCAGTGCTGTGGGCTTCTGTTAATGTTTACTAGACAGCATGAATGCTAATCTAACATATCAGTGCTGTGGGCTTCTGTTAATGTTTACTAGACAGCATGAATACTAACCTAACATATCAGTGTTGTAGGCTTCTGTTAATGTTTACTAGACAGCATGAATGCTAAGCTAACATATCTGTGCTGTAGGCTTCTGGTTAATGTTTACTAGACAGCATGAATGCTAAAATAACATATCAGTGCTGTAACTTCTGGTTAATGTTTACTAGACAGCATGAATGCTAAGCTAACATATCAGCATATCAGTGCTGTGGGCTTCTGTTAATGTTTACTAGACAGCATGAATGCTAAGCTAACATATCAGTGCTGTGGGCTTCTGTTAATGTTTACTAGACGGCATGAATGCTAAACTAACATATCAGTGCTGTAGGCTTCTGGTTAATGTTTACTAGACAGCATGAATGCTAAACTAACATATCAGTGCTGTAGGTTTCTGTTAATGTTTACTAGATAGCATGAATGCTAAACTAACATATCAGTGCTGTAGGCTTCTGGTTAATGTTTACTAGACAGCATGAATGCTAAGCTAACATATCAGTGCTGTGGGCTTCTGTTAATGTTTACTAGACAGCATGAATGCTAAGCTAACATATCAGTGTTGTAGCTTCTGGTTAATGTTTACTAGACAGCATGAATGCTAAACTAACATATCAGTGCTATAGGCTTCTGTTAATGTTTACTAGACAGCATGAATGCTAAACTAACATATCAGTGCTGTAGGCTTCTGGTTAATGTTTACTAGACAGCATGAATGCTAAACTAACATATCAGTGCTGTAGGCTTCTGTTAATGTTTACTAGACAGCATGAATGCTAAACTAACATATCAGTGCTGTAGGCTTCTGTTAATGTTTACTAGACAGCATGAATGCTAAGCTAACATATCGGTGTTGTAGGCTTCTGTTAATGTTTACTAGACAGCATGAATGCTAAGCTAACATATCAGTGCTGTAGGCTTCTGGTTAATGTTTACTAGACAGCATGAATGCTAAGCTACCATATCAGTGTTGTAGGCTTCTGTTAATGTTTACTAGACAGCATGAATGCTAAGCTAACATATCGGTGTTGTAGGCTTCTGTTAATGTTTACTAGACAGCATGAATGCTAAGCTAACATATCAGTGCTGTAGGCTTCTGGTTAATGTTTACTAGACAGCATGAATGCTAAGCTAACATATCGGTGTTGTAGGCTTCTGTTAATGTTTACTAGACAGCATGAATGCTAAGCTAACATATCAGTGCTGTAGGCTTCTGGTTAATGTTTACTAGACAGCATGAATGCTAAGCTAACATATCAGTGTTGTAGGTTTCTGGTTAATGTTTACTAGACAGCATGAATGCTAAGCTAACATATCAGTGCTGTAGGCTTCTTGTTAATGTTTACTAGACAGCATGAATGCTAAGCTAACATATCAGTGTTGTAGGTTTCTGGTTAATGTTTACTTGACAGCATGAATGCTAAGCTAACATATCAGTGCTGTAGGCTTCTGGTTAATGTTTACTAGACAGCATGAATGCTAAGCTAACATATAAGTGCTGTAGGCTTCTGCTTGATGTTTACTAGACAGCATGAATACTAAGCTAACATTTCAGTGTTGTAGGCTTCTGGTTAATGTTTACTAGACAGCATGAATGCTAAGCTAACATATCAGTGTTATAGGCTTCTGGTTAATGTTTAATAGACAGCATGAATGCTAAGCTAACATATCAGTGTTGTAGCTTCTGGTTAATGTTTACTAGACAGCATGAATGCTAAACTAACATATCAGTGCTGTAGGCTTCTGTTAATGTTTACTAGACAGCACGAATGCTAAACTAAAATATCAGTGCTATAGGCTTCTGGTTAATGTTTACTAGACAGCATGAATGCTAAACTAACATATCAGTGCTGTAGGCTTCTGTTAATGTTTACTAGACAGCATGAATGCTAAGCTAACATATCAGTGTTGTAGGCTTCTGTTAATGTTTCCTAGACAGCATGAATGCTAAACTAACATATCAGTGCTGTAGGCTTCTGGTTAATGTTTACTAGACAGCATGAATGCTAAACTAACATATCAGTGCTGTAGGCTTCTGTTAATGTTTACTAGACAGCATGAATGCTAAACTAACATATCAGTGCTGTAGGCTTCTGTTAATGTTTACTAGACAGCATGAATGCTAAGCTAACATATCGGTGTTGTAGGCTTCTGTTAATGTTTACTAGACAGCATGAATGCTAAGCTAACATATCAGTGCTGTAGGCTTCTGGTTAATGTTTACTAGACAGCATGAATGCTAAGCTAACATATCAGTGTTGTAGGCTTCTGGTTAATGTTTACTAGACAGCATGAATGCTAAGCTAACATATCAGTGTTGTAGGCTTCTGTTAATGTTTACTAGACAGCATGAATGCGAAGCTAACATATCAGTGTTGTAGGCTTCTGTTAATGTTTACTAGACAGCATGAATGCTAAGCTAACATATCAGTGTTGTAGGCTTCTGTTAATGTTTACTAGACAGCATGAATGCTAAGCTAACATATCGGTTTTGTAGGCTTCTGTTAATGTTTACTAGACAGCATGAATGCTAAGCTAACATATCAGTGCTGTAGGCTTCTGGTTAATGTTTACTAGACAGCATGAATGCTAAGCTAACATATCAGTGTTGTAGGCTTCTGGTTAATGTTTACTAGACAACATGAATGCTAAGCTACCATATCAGTGTTGTAGGCTTCTGTTAATGTTTACTAGACAGCATGAATGCTAAGCTAACATATCGGTGTTGTAGGCTTCTGTTAATGTTTACTAGACAGCATGAATGCTAAGCTAACATATCAGTGCTGTAGGCTTCTGGTTAATGTTTACTAGACAGCATGAATGCTAAGCTAACATATCAGTGTTGTAGGTTTCTGGTTAATGTTTACTAGACAGCATGAATGCTAAGCTAACATATCAGTGCTGTAGGCTTCTTGTTAATGTTTACTAGACAGCATGAATGCTAAGCTAATATATCAGTGTTGTAGGTTTCTGGTTAATGTTTACTTGACAGCATGAATGCTAAGCTAACATATCAGTGCTGTAGGCTTCTGGTTAATGTCTACTAGACAGCATGAATGCTAAGCTAACATATAAGTGCTGTAGGCTTCTGGTTGATGTTTACTAGACAGCATGAATACTAAGCTAACATTTCAGTGTTGTAGGCTTCTGGTTAATGTTTACTAGACAGCATGAATGCTAAGCTAACATATCAGTGCTGTGGGCTTCTGGTTAATGTTTACTAGACAGCATGAATGCTAAGCTAACATATCAGTGCTGTGGGCTTCTGGTTAATGTTTACTAGACAGCATGAATGCTAAGCTAACATATCAGTGCTGTGGGATTCTGGTTAATGTTTACTAGACAGCATGAATGCTAAGCTAACATATCGGTGTTGTAGGCTTCTGTTAATGTTTACTAGACAGCATGAATGCTAAGCTAACATATCAGTGCTGTAGGCTTCTGGTTAATGTTTACTAGACAGCATGAATGCTAAGCTAATATATCAGTGTTGTAGGCTTCTGTTAATGTTTACTAGACAGCATGAATGCTAAACTAACATATCAGTGCTGTAGGCTTCTGGTTAATGTTTACTAGACAGCATGAATGCTAAACTAACATATCAGTGCTGTAGGCTTCTGTTAATGTTTACTAGACAACATGAATGCTAAGCTAACATATCGGTGTTGTAGGCTTCTGTTAATGTTTACTAGACAGCATGAATGCTAAGCTAACATATCAGTGTTGTAGGCTTCTGTTAATGTTTACTAGACAGCATGAATGCTAAGCTAACATATCAGTGCTGTGGGCTTCTGTTAATGGTTACTAGACAGCATGAATGCTAAGCTAACATATCAGTGCTGTGGGCTTCTGTTAATGTTTACTAGACAGCATGAATACTAAGCTAACATATCAGTGCTGCGGGGTTCTGGTTAATGTTTACTAGACAGCATGAATGCTAAGCTAACATTTCAATGTTGTAGCTTCTGTTAATGTTTACTAGACAGCATGAATGCTAAGCTAACATATCAGTGCTGTGGGCTTCTGTTAATGTTTACTAGACAGCATGAATGCTAATCTAACATATCAGTGCTGTGGGCTTCTGTTAATGTTTACTAGACAGCATGAATACTAACCTAACATATCAGTGTTGTAGGCTTCTGTTAATGTTTACTAGACAGCATGAATGCTAAGCTAACATATCAGTGTTGTAGGCTTCTGTTAATGTTTACTAGACAGCATGAATGCTAAGCTAACATATCTGTGCTGTAGGCTTCTGGTTAATGTTTACTAGACAGCATGAATGCTAAACTAACATATCAGTGCTGTAACTTCTGGTTAATGTTTACTAGACAGCATGAATACTAAGCTAACATATCAGCATATCAGTGCTGTGGGCTTCTGTTAATGTTTACTAGACAGCATGAATGCTAAGCTAACATATCAGTGCTGTGGGCTTCTGTTAATGTTTACTAGACGGCATGAATGCTAAACTAACATATCAGTGCTGTAGGCTTCTGGTTAATGTTTACTAGACAGCATGAATGCTAAACTAACATATCAGTGCTGTAGGCTTCTGTTAATGTTTACTAGACAGCATGAATGCTAAACTAACATATCAGTGCTGTAGGCTTCTGGTTAATGTTTACTAGACAGCATGAATGCTAAGCTAACATATCAGTGCTGTGGGCTTCTGTTAATGTTTACTAGACAGCATGAATGCTAAGCTAACATATCAGTGTTGTAGCTTCTGGTTAATGTTTACTAGACAGCATGAATGCTAAACTAACATATCAGTGCTATAGGCTTCTGTTAATGTTTACTAGACAGCATGAATGCTAAACTAACATATCAGTGCTGTAGGCTTCTGGTTAATGTTTACTAGACAGCATGAATGCTAAACTAACATATCAGTGCTGTAGGCTTCTGTTAATGTTTACTAGACAGCATGAATGCTAAACTAACATATCAGTGCTGTAGGCTTCTGTTAATGTTTACTAGACAGCATGAATGCTAAGCTAACATATCGGTGTTGTAGGCTTCTGTTAATGTTTACTAGACAGCATGAATGCTAAGCTAACATATCAGTGCTGTAGGCTTCTGGTTAATGTTTACTAGACAGCATGAATGCTAAGCTACCATATCAGTGTTGTAGGCTTCTGTTAATGTTTACTAGACAGCATGAATGCTAAGCTAACATATCGGTGTTGTAGGCTTCTGTTAATGTTTACTAGACAGCATGAATGCTAAGCTAACATATCAGTGCTGTAGGCTTCTGGTTAATGTTTACTAGACAGCATGAATGCTAAGCTAACATATCGGTGTTGTAGGCTTCTGTTAATGTTTACTAGACAGCATGAATGCTAAGCTAACATATCAGTGCTGTAGGCTTCTGGTTAATGTTTACTAGACAGCATGAATGCTAAGCTAACATATCAGTGTTGTAGGTTTCTGGTTAATGTTTACTAGACAGCATGAATGCTAAGCTAACATATCAGTGCTGTAGGCTTCTTGTTAATGTTTACTAGACAGCATGAATGCTAAGCTAACATATCAGTGTTGTAGGTTTCTGGTTAATGTTTACTTGACAGCATGAATGCTAAGCTAACATATCAGTGCTGTAGGCTTCTGGTTAATGTTTACTAGACAGCATGAATGCTAAGCTAACATATAAGTGCTGTAGGCTTCTGGTTGATGTTTACTAGACAGCATGAATACTAAGCTAACATTTCAGTGTTGTAGGCTTCTGGTTAATGTTTACTAGACAGCATGAATGCTAAGCTAACATATCAGTGTTATAGGCTTCTGGTTAATGTTTAATAGACAGCATGAATGCTAAGCTAACATATCAGTGTTGTAGCTTCTGGTTAATGTTTACTAGACAGCATGAATGCTAAACTAACATATCAGTGCTGTAGGCTTCTGTTAATGTTTACTAGACAGCACGAATGCTAAACTAAAATATCAGTGCTATAGGCTTCTGGTTAATGTTTACTAGACAGCATGAATGCTAAACTAACATATCAGTGCTGTAGGCTTCTGTTAATGTTTACTAGACAGCATGAATGCTAAGCTAACATATCAGTGTTGTAGGCTTCTGTTAATGTTTCCTAGACAGCATGAATGCTAAACTAACATATCAGTGCTGTAGGCTTCTGGTTAATGTTTACTAGACAGCATGAATGCTAAACTAACATATCAGTGCTGTAGGCTTCTGTTAATGTTTACTAGACAGCATGAATGCTAAACTAACATATCAGTGCTGTAGGCTTCTGTTAATGTTTACTAGACAGCATGAATGCTAAGCTAACATATCGGTGTTGTAGGCTTCTGTTAATGTTTACTAGACAGCATGAATGCTAAGCTAACATATCAGTGCTGTAGGCTTCTGGTTAATGTTTACTAGACAGCATGAATGCTAAGCTAACATATCAGTGTTGTAGGCTTCTGGTTAATGTTTACTAGACAGCATGAATGCTAAGCTAACATATCAGTGTTGTAGGCTTCTGTTAATGTTTACTAGACAGCATGAATGCGAAGCTAACATATCAGTGTTGTAGGCTTCTGTTAATGTTTACTAGACAGCATGAATGCTAAGCTAACATATCAGTGTTGTAGGCTTCTGTTAATGTTTACTAGACAGCATGAATGCTAAGCTAACATATCGGTGTTGTAGGCTTCTGTTAATGTTTACTAGACAGCATGAATGCTAAGCTAACATATCAGTGCTGTAGGCTTCTGGTTAATGTTTACTAGACAGCATGAATGCTAAGCTAACATATCAGTGTTGTAGGCTTCTGGTTAATGTTTACTAGACAGCATGAATGCTAAGCTAACATATCAGTGTTGTAGGCTTCTGTTAATGTTTACTAGACAGCATGAATGCTAAGCTAACATATCGGTGTTGTAGGCTTCTGTTAATGTTTACTAGACAACATGAATGCTAAGCTAACATATCAGTGCTGTAGGCTTCTGGTTAATGTTTACTAGACAGCATGAATGCTAAGCTAACATATCAGTGTTGTAGGCTTCTGGTTAATGTTTACTAGACAGCATGAATGCTAAGCTAACATATCAGTGCTGTAGGCTTCTGGTTAATGTTTACTAGACAGCATGAATGCTAAGCTAACATATCAGTGTTGTAGGTTTCTGGTTAATGTTTACTAGACAGCATGAATGCTAAGCTAACATATCAGTGCTGTAGGCTTCTTGTTAATGTTTACTAGACAGCATGAATGCTAAGCTAACATATCAGTGTTGTAGGTTTCTGGTTAATGTTTACTTGACAGCATGAATGCTAAGCTAACATATCAGTGCTGTAGGCTTCTGGTTAATGTCTACTAGACAGCATGAATGCTAAGCTAACATATAAGTGCTGTAGGCTTCTGGTTGATGTTTACTAGACAGCATGAATACTAAGCTAACATTTCAGTGTTGTAGGCTTCTGGTTAATGTTTACTAGACAGCATGAATGCTAAGCTAACATATCAGTGTTATAGGCTTCTGGTTAATGTTTAATAGACAGCATGAATGCTAAGCTAACATATCAGTGTTGTAGCTTCTGGTTAATGTTTACTAGACAGCATGAATGCTAAACTAACATATCAGTGCTGTAGGCTTCTGTTAATGTTTACTAGACAGCATGAATGCTAAACTAAAATATCAGTGCTATAGGCTTCTGGTTAATGTTTACTAGACAGCATGAATGCTAAACTAACATATCAGTGCTGTAGGCTTCTGTTAATGTTTACTAGACAGCATGAATGCTAAGCTAACATATCAGTGTTGTAGGATTCTGTTAATATTTCCTAGACAGCATGAATGCTAAGCTAACATATCAGTGCTGTAGGCTTCTGGTTAATGTTTACTAGACAGCATGAATGCTAAGCTAACATATCAGTGTTGTAGGCTTCTGGTTAATGTTTACTAGACAGCATGAATGCTAAGCTAACATATCAGTGTTGTAGGCTTCTGTTAATGTTTACTAGACAGCATGAATGCTAAGCTAACATATCAGTGTTGTAGGCTTCTGTTACTGTTTACTAGACAGCATGAATGCTAAGCTAACATATCGGTGTTGTAGGCTTCTGTTAATGTTTACTAGACAGCATGAATGCTAAGCTAACATATCAGTGCTGTAGGCTTCTGGTTAATGTTTACTAGACAGCATGAATGCTAAGCTAACATATCAGTGTTGTAGGCTTCTGGTTAATGTTTACTAGACAGCATGAATGCTAAGCTAACATATCAGTGTTGTAGGCTTCTGTTAATGTTTACTAGACAGCATGAATGCTAAGCTAACATATCGGTGTTGTAGGCTTCTGTTAATGTTTACTAGACAGCATGAATGCTAAGCTAACATATCAGTGCTGTAGGCTTCTGGTTAATGTTTACTAGACAGCATGAATGCTAAGCTAACATATCAGTGTTGTAGGCTTCTGGTTAATGTTTACTAGACAGCATGAATGCTAAGCTAACATATCAGTGCTGTAGGCTTCTGGTTAATGTTTACTAGACAGCATGAATGCTAAGCTAACATATCAGTGTTGTAGGTTTCTGGTTAATGTTTACTAGACAGCATGAATGCTAAGCTAACATATCAGTGCTGTAGGCTTCTTGTTAATGTTTACTAGACAGCATGAATGCTAAGCTAACATATCAGTGTTGTAGGTTTCTGGTTAATGTTTACTTGACAGCATGAATGCTAAGCTAACATATCAGTGCTGTAGGCTTCTGGTTAATGTTTACTAGACAGCATGAATGCTAAGCTAACATATAAGTGCTGTAGGCTTCTGGTTAATGTTTACTAGACGGCATGAATACTAAGCTAACATTTCAGTGTTGTAGGCTTCTGGTTAATGTTTACTAGACAGCATGAATGCTAAGCTAACATAACCGTGTTGTAGGATTCTGGTTAATGTTTACTAGACAGCATGAATGCTAAGCTAACATATCAATGCTGTAGGCTTCTGGTTAATGTTTACGACAGCATGAATGCTAAGCTAACAAATCAGTGTTGTAGCTTCTTGTTAATGTTTACTAGACAGCATGAATGCTAAGCTAACATATCAGTGCTGTAGGCTTCTGGGTAATGTTTACTAGACGGCATGAATGCTAAGCTAACATATCAGTGTTGTTGGCCTCTGGTTAATGTTTACTAGACAGCATGAATGCTAAGCTAACATATCAGTGTTGTAGGATTCTGTTAATGTTTCCTAGACAGCATGAATGCTAAGCTAACATATCAGTGCTGTAGGCTTCTGGTTAATGTTTACTAGACAGCATGAATGCTAAGCTAACATATCAGTGTTGTAGGCTTCTGGTTAATGTTTACTAGACAGCATGAATGCTAAGCTAACATATCAGTGTTGTAGGCTTCTGTTAATGTTTACTAGACAGCATGAATGCTAAGCTAACATATCAGTGTTGTAGGCTTCTGTTAATGTTTACTAGACAGCATGAATGCTAAGCTAACATATCGGTGTTGTAGGCTTCTGTTAATGTTTACTAGACAGCATGAATGCTAAGCTAACATATCAGTGCTGTAGGCTTCTGGTTAATGTTTACTAGACAGCATGAATGCTAAGCTAACATATCAGTGTTGTAGGCTTCTGGTTAATGTTTACTAGACAGCATGAATGCTAAGCTAACATATCAGTGTTGTAGGCTTCTGTTAATGTTTACTAGACAGCATGAATGCTAAGCTAACATATCGGTGTTGTAGGCTTCTGTTAATGTTTACTAGACAGCATGAATGCTAAGCTAACATATCAGTGCTGTAGGCTTCTGGTTAATGTTTACTAGACAGCATGAATGCTAAGCTAACATATCAGTGTTGTAGGCTTCTGGTTAATGTTTACAAGACAGCATGAATGCTAAGCTAACATATCAGTGCTGTAGGCTTCTGGTTAATGTTTACTAGACAGCATGAATGCTAAGCTAACATATCAGTGTTGTAGGTTTCTGGTTAATGTTTACTAGACAGCATGAATGCTAAGCTAACATATCAGTGCTGTAGGCTTCTTGTTAATGTTTACTAGACAGCATGAATGCTAAGCTAACATATCAGTGTTGTAGGTTTCTGGTTAATGTTTACTTGACAGCATGAATGCTAAGCTAACATATCAGTGCTGTAGGCTTCTGGTTAATGTTTACTAGACAGCATGAATGCTAAGCTAACATATAAGTGCTGTAGGCTTCTGGTTAATGTTTACTAGTCGGCATGAATACTAAGCTAACATTTCAGTGTTGTAGGCTTCTGGTTAATGTTTACTAGACAGCATGAATGCTAAGCTAACATAACCGTGTTGTAGGATTCTGGTTAATGTTTACTAGACAGCATGAATGCTAAGCTAACATATCAATGCTGTAGGCTTCTGGTTAATGTTTACGACAGCATGAATGCTAAGCTAACAAATCAGTGTTGTAGCTTCTTGTTAATGTTTACTAGACAGCATGAATGCTAAGCTAACATATCAGTGCTGTAGGCTTCTGGTTAATGTTTACTAGACGGCATGAATGCTAAGCTAACATATCAGTGTTGTTGGCCTCTGGTTAATGTTTACTAGACAGCATGAATGCTAAGCTAACATATTCGTGTTGTAGGATTCTGGTTAATGTTTACTAGACAGCATGAATGCTAAGCTAACATATCAATGCTGTAGGCTTCTGGTTAATGTTTACGACAGCATGAATGCTAAGCTAACAAATCAGTGTTGTAGCTTCTTGTCAATGTTTACTAGACAGCATGAATGCTAAGCTAACATATCAGTGTTGTTTGCTTCTGGTTAATGTTTACTAGACAGTTCAAATGAAGTATATCAGAATGCGCCAAAGGATCTTACCACACAAGCTTTTCTTAATCTAGGCGAGATCTCCCAACCAGATCTCTAAGAAATATTTTTTTAATGTTTACTAGACGGCATGAATGCTAAGCTAACATATCAGTGCTGTAGGCTTCTGGTTAATGTTTACGACAGCATGAATGCTAAGCTAACAAATCAGTGCTGTAGTCTTCTGGTTAATGTTTACTAGACGGCATGAATGCTAAGCTAACATATCAGTGTTGTTGGCTTCTGGTTAATGTTTACTAGACGGCATGAATGCTAAGCTAACATATCAGTGCTGTAGGCTTCTGGTTAATGTTTACTGGACGGCATGAATGCTAAGCTAACATATCAGTGTTGTAGGCTTCTGGTTAATGTTTACTAGACAGCATGAATGCTAAGCTAACATATCCGTGTTGTAGGATTCTGGTTAATGTTTACTAGACAGCATGAATGTTAAGCTAACATATCAATGCTGTAGGCTTCTGGTTAATGTTTACGACAGCATGAATGCTAAGCTAACAAATCAGTGTTGTAGCTTCTTGTTAATGTTTACTAGACCGCATGAATGCTAAGCTAACATATCAGTGTTGTTGGCTTCTGGTTAATGTTTACTAGACGGCATGAATGCTAAGCTAACATATCAGTGCTGTAGGCTTCTGGTTAATGTTTACGACAGCATGAATGCTAAGCTAACAAATCAGTGCTGTAGTCTTCTGGTTAATGTTTACTAGACGGCATGAATGCTAAGCTAACATATCAGTGTTGTTGGCTTCTGGTTAATGTTTACTAGACGGCATGAATGCTAAGCTAACATATCAGTGCTGTAGGCTTCTGGTTAATGTTTACTAGACGGCATGAATGCTATGCTAACATATCAGTGTTGTAGGCTTCTGGTTAATGTTTACTAGACAGCATGAATGCTAAGCTAACATATCCGTGTTGTAGGATTCTGGTTAATGTTTACTAGACAGCATGAATGTTAAGCTAACGTATCAATGCTGTAGGTTTCTGGTTAATGTTTACTAGACAGCATGAATGCTAAGGTAACATATCAGTGCTGTAGGCTTCTGGTTAATGTTTACTAGACAGCATGAATGCTAAGCTAACAAATCAGTATTGTAGCTTCTTGTTAATGTTTACTAGTTAGCATGAATGCTAAGCTAACATATCCGTGTTGTAGGCTTCTGGTTAATCTTTACTAGACAGCATAAAGGCTAAGCTAACATATTGGTGTTGTGGCTTCTTGTTAATGTTTACTAGACAGCATGAATGTTAAGCTAAAATATATTAGTGATGTAGGCATCTTGTTAATGTTTACTAGACAGCATGAATGCTAAGCTAAAAGACCCATGCTGTAAAAATGCTAAGCTAACATATCAGTACTGTGGGCTTCTGGCTAATGTTTACTAGACAGCATGAATGCTAAGCTAACATATTGTCAAGATTCCAGGAATCAGACTGAGACGAGAAGTGCAAAAATAATCACACCTTTATTAGTAGCAAAAAATAATAAAACAAGTCAAATAACAAGCCAGGAATCAAAACTAGAGCTGGCAGTCAGACAAGCCAAACTCTCTCACCAACCTGTTAGGAAGGTGCAGGCAGACGCCTACGATCAGCCTGGAACTTTTGGAGCTGCATAGAACGATGAAGGCAATCCTGAATCTGCACCCACGTGGAATGGAGTTGCCAGAGATGGTCCTCCAAAGCCGGAAAACCCTGAGACATGAATGAATCGGGCAGCAAGGATGGTTGAAACCCATAATTCGCCATGAACGGGGTTAATTGGAGGAAACATTAATAGCACTATTATGAGCAAACTCTGCCCAAGGTAACAGTTCAGACCAATTATTGTGGTGATCTAAGACATAGCAATGGAGGAACTGTTCCAGAGCTTGATTAGACCGTTCTGCAGCCCCATTGGATTGAGGGTGATATGCCGAGGAGAAGGAAAGCTGGATCCCAATTTGAGCACAAAAGGAACGCCAAAATCTGGCGAAAAACTGGCTACCCCGGTCTGACATTATCTCCTTGGGTAACCCATGTAAACAAAAGACCTCCCGAACAAAAATTGAAGCAAGCTCCTGAGCAGTAGGCAACTTCTTCAAGGGAATGCAATGGGACATTTTAGAAAAACGGTTAACCACCATAAGGATAACAGTATTTCCATTGGAAACAGGGAGCTCGACAATGAAGTCCATGGAAAGATGTGTCCAAGGATGCTCACCATTAGCAATAGGTTAAAGAAGACCCACAGGAAGACGTCGAGGAGTCTTATTCTGTGCACAAACTCAGCACGAGGCAACATACGCAGCCTGAGCACAAGGCAACATACGCAGCAACATCAGAACGAAGACCTGGCCACCAGAATTGTAGAGTGAAAGACCAAATCATTTGGTTCTTGCCTGGGTGACCTGCGGCTTTAGGATAATGGTAAGCGTGCAAAAGTTTAGTTTGAAGATTCTCAGGAACAAAACACTTACCACTAGGTTTCTCAGGAGGTGCATTGGTTTGTGCAGCCAGGATCTCCTCCCCCAAGGGAGAAGTAAAATTAGTATGTATGGTAGTCAAAATATGGTCAGGAGGTATAACTAGAGTGGGTACAGACTCCTCCTTGGACAGAGGCGAAAATTGTCGAGAGAGGGCATCAGACCTAACATACTTACTACCAGGCAGGTAGTAGACCACATAATTAAACCAAGACAAAAATAACGCCCATCTGGCCTGTCACACGACAAACGTTTTGCTTCAGATAGATAAGTTAAATTCTTGAGGTCAGTAAGAATGAGCACCGGCATGCTAGTACCCTCGAGAAGATGCCTCCATTCCTTGAGTGCCAAAATTATGGCCAGTAATTCCCTGTCACCAATTTCATAATTGCACTCTGCTGGAGACAATTTCTTAGAGAAGAAACCACACGGATGCAAGGAACCATCAGGCGTAGGACGTTGAGACAAGAGGGCACCTACTCCAGTCTCAGACACATTGATCTCAAGAATGAATGGCAGGACAGGGTTAGGATGAGCCAGAACTAGAGCGGCAGCAAAGGCAGTCTTAAGACTATCAAAGGCCTTAATGGCAGTAGGTGACCAATGGAGTGGATCATTCTCTTTACGGGTCATGTCTGTGATAGGTTTGAACAAGGAAGAAAAGTTTTTAATAAAATTTCTATAGTAATTGGTGAACCCCAAAAAACGTTGAATAGACTGAAGACCAACTGGGCGAGGCCACTGCAGAACTGCAGATAACTTGTCAGGATCCATGAAGAACCCTGCAATGGATATAACATAACCTAGGAAGGTTACTTGAGTCTGATGGAACTTACATTTCTCGAGTTTACAAAACAGGCCATTCTCACGTAGTCTCTGAAGAACCCGTGTATCATAACGATGAGCCTCAAGTGTAGGTGAGTTTATGAGGATGTCATCTAAGTACACCACAACACACTGTTGCAACATATTTCGTAGGACATCATTATTAAATTCCTGTAAAACAGCAGGAGCATTACATAGGCCAAAGGGCAGTACAAGATACTCATAATGCCCGCTCCTGGTATTAAATGCTGTTTTCCATTCGTGGCCCTCCTTGATCCTAACGAGATTGTACGCTCCTCTCAAATCAAGTTTTGTAAAGACCTAGCTCCCTTGAGGCAGTCAAAGAGTTCTGTAATTAGCGGAATAGGGTAAGCATTCTTAACGGTAAGACGATTAAGACCCCTATAATCGATGCATGGTCTTAACTCACCAACCTTTTTCTTCACAAAGAAGAAGCCAGCCCCTGCAGGAGAGCAGGATTTGTGGATGATCCCCCACGACAGAGCATTGGCAACATACTCCTCCATAGCACAATTCTCTGCAACAGACAGAGGGTAAACCCGGCCCAGAGGAGTAATGGCTACGGGTTGCAGGTCTATGGCACAATCGTAAGACCGGTGAGGAGGCAACGTACCAGCACGCATCTTGTCAAAAACGTCTAGGAACTCTCGGTACTCCTCTGGCAATTGAGATACCGAAGTAGTGCACAAGACATTAACTGGTTTGCAAAAACAAGTGGAAATACATTGCGGGACAAAATTTCGGACCTGCGCCAGTCGAGACTGGGATTGTGCTTTTGGAGCCAGGGATAACCCAGAGCAACCGGAATATGCGTAGAGTTTATCAACTGGAACTGGAGGGTTTCAAAATGGAGAGCCCCAACAGCCATGGATAACGGAGCAGTTTCATGAGTAACGAGTGCAGGCTGAAGGAGCCTGCCATCAATGGCCTCAATAGCAAGTGGAACAGACCGAGGCAAAACAGGAATGGAGTGCTTTGATACAAAAGTACTGTCAATGAAATAACCCACAGCACCGGAGTCAGCAAGAGCCTGGGTGACTATGGAGGAGTCCACCCAGGAAAGGACAACCATGATCAAAGGTTTCTCCTTTAGCGGTTCCAGGGATGAGTATAAACCACCCAAGGTCTGTCCCCAACAGGACCTTAGGTGTGAGTGTTTCCCGGTAGGACAAGACTTCAAAAGGTGGTCCTGTAACCCACAATAGAGGCAGAGCCCCTCCCTCCTCCTAAAGGCCCTCTCCGCCATGGAGAGACGCGTGAATCCCAACTGCATCGGTTCAGCAGTACCTGGTGACTCAGGACCAGGAGGCATGGGAGGAGAGGGAGGCATGGGTGGGAATGAACACATAGGAGACAACGGAAAAGGAGGGTTCCGCAAGCACTCCTTGAAAGAGGTCCTCTCTCTGAGTCTGTTGTCAATTAGGATAAAAAAAGACACCAATGCCTCGAGATCCTCTGGTAAATCTCTGGCAGCAACTTTGTCTTTAATTGCATCAGAGAGCCCATGAAAGAAGGCGGCAACATGGGCTTCATTGTTCCAACCTACCGCTGCGGCAAGCGTACGGAACTCAATGGCATACTGAGCAACAGATCTTGTACCTTGTTGAATGGACATGAGTTGTTTATCAGCAGAGGAGATGCGAGCCGGAAAAATCAAATACCCTTCGAAAGGAAGCCACAAATTCAGAGTAATTTGAAATCACAGGTTTATTAGTCTCATACAAAGGATTAGCCCAGGCAAGAGCTGTGTCAGAGAGTAACGAGATGAGAAATCCCACCTTAGCTCTGTCAGAGGGAAACGCCTAAGGTAACATCTCAAAGTAAATGCCCACCTGGTTCAAAAACCCTCTGCACTGATTAGGATCGCCTCCATATCGCTGAGTTAGAGGTGCAGAACCGGACATGCTCCTGTTAGGACTAGGTGCAGCAGCAGAAACAGGAGCAGCCATAACTTGCAGGACACTTTGGTCCAAATGTGCAGTGCAAGTCAGCAGGGTTTGCAGGGCTAGTGCAAATTGTGATCCTGTTCATCCATCCTGGAAATTATGGCAGGTAAAGGTGGATTATTAGCACCATCAGGATTCATGGCCCTTGCGTAATGTCAGATGCCAGGAATCAGACTGAGACGAGAAGTTAAAAAATAATCACACCTTTATTAATAGCAAAAAAATAATAAAAAGTCCACAAAATAACATGCCAGGAATCAAAACTAGAGCTGGTAGTCAGACGAGCCGAGTCAGGAGCCAAAGCGAATAGTCAGACGATCCGAGTCAGGAGCCAAAGCGAGTAGTCAGACGAGCCAGAATCAGGAACTTGGAGAACAGCAGAGTCATGAACAAGCCAGAGATCAGGAACGAGGAGGGACGTCAGACAGTCAGGTAATACACAGGAGCTCTCACAAACAGGTCTGAAACAACGCAAGGGCAAAGCAAACTAAACAGAGGCCCTTTAAATAATAAGCAATGACATCAGAATTCTGAGACTGCATCCTGTCTCACACGGATGACGTACACCAGTCTGGCCATAAAAGGAAGTGCAGAAAATGAGCAGCATCACACAGTATGCACCAGAGTCAGCAATAGAGGTGAGTAAAATGGCTGCCAGCAGCACATGGCAAACAAAGCAGGGAAAAAAACCCTGACACATATCAGTGTTGTAGGCTTCTGGTTAATGTTTACTAGACAGCATGAATGCTGAGCTAACATTTCAGTGTTGTAGCTTCTTGTTAATGTTTACTAGACCGCATGAATGCTAAACTAAAAGATCTGTGCTGTAGACTTATGGTTAATGTTTACTAGACAACATGAATATTAAGCTAACATATCAGTGCTGTAGGCTTCTGAATAATGTTTACTAGACAGCATGAATGCTAAGCTAACATATCAGTGCTGTAGGCTTCTGGATGATGTTTACTAGACAGCATGAATGCTAAGCTAACATATCAGTGTTGTAGGCTTCTGGTTAATGTTTACTAAACAGCATGAATACTAAGCT
This sequence comes from Bombina bombina, assembly GCF_027579735.1. Lineage (NCBI taxonomy): Eukaryota > Metazoa > Chordata > Amphibia > Anura > Bombinatoridae > Bombina > Bombina bombina. Next base: position 365,469,389 of record NC_069504.1, read on the forward strand.
AACATATCAGTGCTGTAGGCTTCTGGTTAATGTTTACTAGACAGCATGAATGCTAAGCTAACATATCAGTGTTGTATGCTTCTGGTTAATGTTTACTAGACAGCATGAATGCTAATCTAACATATCAGTGCCGTAGCTTGTGGTAAATGTTTAGTAGACAGCATGAATGCTAATATATCAGTGATATAGGCTTCTAGTTAATGTTTACTAGTACTTGACAACATGAATGCTAGGCTAACATATCAGTGTTGTAGGCTTCTGGTTAATGTTTACTAGACAGCATGAATGCTAAGCTAACATATCAGTGTTGTAGGCTTCTGTTTAATGTTTACTAGACTGCATGAATACTAAGCTAACACATCATTGTTGTAGGCTTCTGGTTAATGTTTACTAGACAGCATGAATCCTAAGATAACATATCAGCGCTGTAACTTCTGGTTAATGTTTACTAGACAACATGAATACTAAGCTAACATATCAGTGCTGTAGGCTTCTGGTTAATGTTTATTAGACAGCATGCATGTTAAGCTAACATATCAGTGTTGTAGGCTTTTGGTTAATGTTCACTAGACAGCATGAATGCTAAGCTAAAAAATTAGTGTTGAAGGCTTCTGGTTAATGTTTACTAGACAGCATGAATGCTAATCTAACATATCACTGCTGTGTGTTCTGGTTAATGTTTACTAGACGGTATTAATGCTAAACTAACAAATCAGTGTTGTAGGCTTCTGGTTAATGTTTACTAGACAGCATAAATGCTAAGCTAACAAATCAGTGTTGTAGGCTTCTGGTTAAAGAGACATAATACTCATATGCTAAATCATTTGAAACGGATGCAGTATAACTGGTAAAAGGTGGACAGGAAAATATCACCTGAGCATTTATATGTAAAAAAGGAAGATATTTTACCTCACAATTTCCTCAGCTCAGCAGAGTAAGTTCTGTGTAAAAAGTTATAGTCAGCTGCAGCCCAGCTGCAGGTAAAAAAAAAAACAGCAGCCAATCAGCATCAGCAGTGCTGAGGTCATGAACTCTTTTACTGTGATCTCATGAGATTTCACTTAACTCTCATGAGATTTCATAGTAAACTTCCTTACACTGAATAGAGAAATAAGATGAGTGTGCACGAAAGCTCACTCTCTTAGCTGTCCCGGGACAGACATACTGATTTGTTGCTTAGAAGTCCTTTACAATGGGACGTGGCTACTGAGAAACTTTTGAGGTAAAATATCTTTCTTTTTTACATAGAGGTGTTTAGTTGATATTTTCTAGTCAGCTTTTTACAGCTATACTGCATCACTTTCAAGTGTTTAAACATTTGCGTATTATGGCCCTTTAATGATTACTAGGCAGCAAAAATGCTAAGCTAACATATGAATGCTGTGGGCTTCTGGTTAATGTTTACTAGACAGCATGAATGCTAAGCTAACATATCAGTGTTGTAGGCTTCTGTTAATGTTTACTAGACAGCATAAATGCTAAGCTAACATATCAGTGCTGTAGGCTTCTGGTTAATGTTTACTAGACAGCATGAATACTAAGCTAACATATCAGTGTTGTAGGCTTCTGGTTAATGTTTACTAGACAGCATGAATGCTAAGCTAACATATCAGTGCTGTAGGCTTCTGGTTAATGTTTACTAGACAGCATGAATGCTAAGCTAACATATCAGTGTTGTAGGCTTCTGTTAATGTTTACTAGACAGCATAAATGCTAAGCTAACATATCAGTGCTGTAGGCTTCTGGTTAATGTTTACTAGACAGCATGAATGCTAAGCTAACATATCAGTGTTGTAGAATTCTGGTTAATGTTTACTAGACAGCATGAATGCTAAGCTAACATATCAGTGCTGTAGGTTTCTGGTTAATGTTTACTAAACAGCAAAAATGCTAAGCTAACATATCAGTGTTGTAGGCTTCTGGTTAATGTTTACTAGACAGCATGAATGCTAATCTAACATATTAGTGCTGTGTGTTCTAGTTAATGTTTACTAGTCGGCATGAATGCTAAACTAACAAATCAGTGTTGTATGCTTCTAGTTAATGTTTACTAGACAGCAAAAATGCAAAGCTAACATATCAGTGCTGTGGGCTTCTGGTTAATGTTTACTAGACAGCATGAATGCTAAGCTAACATTTCAGTGCTGTAGCTTCTGGTTAATGTTTACTAGACAACATGAGTGCTAAGCTAACATATCAGTGTTGTAGGCTTCTGGTTAATGTTTACTAGACAGCATGAATGCTAAGCTAACATATCAGTGCTGTAGGCTTCTGGTTAATGTTTACTAGACAGCATGAATGCTAAGCTAACATATCCGTGTTTTAGGGCCCCACAAAGGTAACTCTTTAGTAATCAATAGTAAAAGTATGCATGCTGCTCTGTATAATGATTATGGAGAATAGTTAGATGGACTAGCAAGATGCACTAATAAAAGCCCAAGCCCCCCCTGCATTTGGATTGTACACATTATGCTAATGCCTTTGTATAGACTGGCTGGTAAGGGCCCCCCAGCACTTGGGCCCTGGTGCCATCGCATCTGCTGCACCAATGGTAGTTCCACCTCTGCTAAACAGCATGAATGATAAGCTAACATATCAGTATTGTAGGTTCTTTTTAATGTTTAATAGACAGCATGAATACTAAGCTAACATATCAGTGCTGTGTGCTTTTGGTTAATGTTTACTAGACAGCATGAATGCCAAGTTAACATATCAGTGTTGTAGCTTCTGGTTAATGTTTACTAGACAGCATGAATGCTAAGCTAACATATCAGTGTTGTAGGCTTCTGGTTAATGTTTACTAATCAGCATGAAGGCTAAGCTAACATATCAGTGTTGTAGGCTTCTGGTTAATGTTTACTAGACAGCATGAATGCTAAGCTAACATATCAGTGTTGTAGGCTTCTGGTTAATGTTTACTAGACAGCATGAATGCTAAGCTAACATAGTGTTGTAGGCTTCTGGTTAATGTTTACTAGACAGCATGAATGCTACGCTAACATATCAGTGTTGTAGGCTTCAGGTTAATGTCTAGTAGACAGCATGAAGTCTAAGCTAACATATCAGTGTTGTAGGCTTATGGTTAATGTTTACTAAACAGCATGAATACTAAGCTAACATATCAGTGCTGTAGGCTTCTGGTTAATGTTTACTAAACAGCATGAATGCTAAGCTAACATATCAGTGTTGTAGGCTTCTGGTTAATGTTTACTAGACAGCATGAATGCTAAGCTAACATATCAGTGTTGTAAGCTTCTGGTTAATGTTTACTAGACAGCATGAAGGCTAAGCTAACATATCAGTGTTGTAGGCTTCTGGTTAATGTTTACTAGACAGCATGAATACTAAGCTAACATATCAGTGTTGTAGGCTTCTGGTTAATGTTTACTAGACAGCATGAATGCTAAGCTAACATATCAGTGTTGTAGGCTTCTGGTTAATGTTTACTAGACAGCATGAATGCTAAGCTAACATAGTGTTGTAGGCTTCTGGTTAATGTTTACTAGACAGCATGAATGCTACGCTAACATATCAGTGTTGTAGGCTTCTGGTTAATGTCTACTAGACAGCATGAAGGCTAAGCTAACATATCAGTGTTGTTGGTTTCTGGTTAATGTTTACTAGACAGCATGAATACTAAGCTAACATATCAGTGCTGTAGGCTTCTGGTTAATGTTTACTAGACAGCATGAATGCTAAGCTAACATATCAGTGTTGTAACTTCTGGTTAATGTTTACTAGACAGCATGAATGCTAAGCTAACATATATACGTGTTGTAGGCTTCTGATTAATGTTTACTAGACAGCATGAATACTAAGCTAACATATCAGTGTTGTAGCTTCTGGTTAATGTTTACTAGACAGCATGAATGCTAAGCTAACATATCAGTGTTGTAGGCTTCTGGTTAATGTTTACTAGACAGCATGAAGGCTAAGCTAACATATCAGTGTTGTGTGCTTCTGGTTAATGTTTACTAGACAGCAAAAATGCTAAGCTAACATATAAGTGTTGTAGGTTACTGGTTAATGCTTACTAGACAGCATAAATGCCTAGCTAACATATAAGTGTTGTAGGTTTCTGGTTAATGTTTACTAGACAGCATGAATGCTAAGTTTACATATCAGTGTTGTAGCTTCTGGTTAATGTTCACTAGATAGCATGAATTCTAAACTAATACATCAGTGTTGTAGGCTTTTGATTAATGTTTACTAGAGAGCATGAATGCTAACATATCGGTGTTGTAGCTTCTGGTTAATGTTTACTAGACAGCATGAATGCTGGAAAGGGGTGAGAGAAGCGCAAACAGAGATCTAAGTGTAGATTAAATACTCAGTGAGCACCATGTATTTTCTGAAAACTACTCACAAGATAGTAGATGAAAATAAGCACATAGGTAAAGTTGTATCCTTAAGCGACGTCCAATGAAGTGAACAGCTTCTGTGATTGTAAGCTTTTTTATTATGTTTTAAAACAAACACCAACTTTGTTTATATTAGAAAGCCGACTACAGCAGGTGGAGCCTATTTATTGAGAACACACCTTGCCTAGCCGTAGGGCAATGCAAATTTGATACAATGTCAGCTAATCAAGTATAAAGAACATTAAACCCCTTAGCTATATTGTTGCTGCAACACACTACTAGCTAACAAAGCTTAACAGGGTGTTATTTTAAAAACTGTCTGAAAACTGTTTAAAACTCAATGTACATTTCATTCCATTACATAGGAACTTTTTCAAGAGTATGAACATGTGTTTGTATTCGATGTTTTTAAAGCCCTAAACCGGATGTGGAGGTATGGCTCAAAGGAATATTCTGATTGGGTTTCAACTACCTAATCAGATGTTAAAAACATGATAAAACCTCTCTATAATTTGCATAGTTAGATAATTTAAACAGTAAGAGAATGGATAATGACCGAGTGGAATTTCCAGTAGAAATTAACAATGTTAAATTTGGGGCTGATATCAAAAGATCTACCAACACCGGAAGATCCTTTAACATTGTTTAGGGAGTTAGAAAAGTTCCTAAAAGATGCTAAGGATTAGCAGGATTTGGTCCTGTTAGACAATCACATTATACATGATGTGGTTCCCAGAGGACTAAGAATCTTTAAATATCCTGTTTTAACTTAGATGAAGTGGAATATTAAACGGAATGGGAAGAAATTTTACATAGATGCTCAATTTCCTTTATAAAATTGCTAATCAAATGTATAGAAAGTAAACTCAAAATTATTTCTACTCAAATAGACACTTACACAGAAAAACTACAGCCTTTTCAATCAATAGATAAGTGGAAGGAGTTAAATATTAATATTCAAAATAGAGTTGATATCAGTAATAAGGATTTGGAAACTAATATATTAAAGAAATTAAAGAGAGATATGGAGGATTTCTCCTCTAATCATGTGTATTCATATAAAAACAAAAATACACAAAAAACTATTCAGGATAGAAGTAATCTAGGTACTAATACTCAGTAGAAAAAAAAACAGGACCTTTCTTACAACAAACAACCACTATAGAAACATCACAAGTTGATAAAATAAAGGAAAAACTAAATTCCTATTACAATAATAAAAATCGTAATCAAAACCAATATAACATTCAGAACTCCTCTAATAAAACAAATAACACTCCTACAACTAATTCACACAATGCATATTTAATTTTGACAATGCAAACAGATTTGAACCTTTAAGTAGTCATAATTCTGAATCACCTTGTTGGTATCAACAAGGGGCAAAACCAAAACCACCTAGAAAGACTAAACTTCGAATACAAACACATGTTCCTATGTAATGGAATGAAACGTACGTTGAGTTTTAAACAGTTTTCAGACAGTTTTTAAAATAACTTCCTGTGAAGCTTTTTTAGCTAGCAGTGGGCTAGGTTTAGAGTTTGGCGGCCAAAGGGGTGCGTTAGCTATGCGTGTTTTTTTTTCTCCTGCCCCTTTTAAATACCGCTGGTATTTAGAGTTCACAGAATGGCTGGGTTTTCAGTGCATTAGGCTCCAAAAAGGGAGCGTAGAGCATAATTTAACGCCACTGCAACTCTAGATACCAGCGGTGCTTACGGACGCGGCCAGCTTCAAAAACGTGCTCGTCCACGATATCCCCATAGAAAACAATGGGGCTGTTTGAGCTGAAAAAAAACCTAACACCTGCAAAAAAGCAGCGTTCAGCTCTTAACGCAGCCCCATTGTTTTCTATGGGGAAACACTTCCTACGTCTGCACCTAACACTCTAACATGTACCCCAAGTCTAAAAACCCCTAACCTTACACTTATTAACCCCTAATCTGCCACCCCCGCTATCGCTGACACCTGCATATTATTATTAACCCCTAATCTGCCGCTCCCTACACCGCCGCAACATACATTATAGTTATGTACCCCTAATCTGCTGCCCCTAACAATGCCGACCCCTATATTATATTTATTAACCCCTAATCTGCCCCCCACAACGTCGCTGCCAGCTACCTACAATAATTAACCCCTAATCTGCCGATCGGAGATCACCGCTACTATAATAAATGTATTAACCCCTAAAGCTAAGTCTAACCCTAACACTAACACCCCCCTTATCTAACGAAATAAATTAACTCTTATGAAATAAATTATTCCTATTTAAATCTAAATACTTACCTGTAAAATAAACCCTAATATAGCTACAATATAAATTATAATTATATTGTAGCTATTTTAGGATTAATATTTATTTTACAGGCAACTTTGTATTTATTTTAACCAGGTACAATAGCTATTAAATAGTTAATAACTATTTAATAGCTACCTAGTTAAAAAAAATTACAAAATTACCTGTAAAATAAATCCTAACCTAAGTTACAATTAAACCTAACACTACACTATCAATAAATTAATTGAATAAACTACCTACAATTATCTACAATTAAACCTAACGCTACACTATCAATAAATAAATTCCTACAAATAAATACAATTAAATAAACTAACTAAAGTACAAAAAATAAAAAAGAACTAAGTTACAAAAAATAAAAAAATATTTACAAACATTAGAAAAAAATTACAACAATTTTAAACTAATTACACCTACTCTAAGCCCCCTAATAAAATAACAAAGACCCCCAAAATAAAAAAATGCCCTACCCTATTCTAAATTACAAAAGTTCAAAGCTCTTTTACCTTACCAGCCCTGAACAGGGCCCTTTGCGGGGCATGCCCCAAGAAGTTCAGCTCTTTTGCCTGTTAAAAAAAACATACAATACCCCCCCCCAACATTACAACGCACCACCCACATACCCCTAATTTAACCCAAACCCCCCTTAAATAAACCTAACACTAAGCCCCTGAAGATCTTCCTACCTTGTCTTCACCATGCCAGGTATCACCGATCGTTCCAGGCTCCGAAATCTTCATCCAAGCCCAAGCGGGGGCTAGACATCCATCGTCCGGCTGAAGTCTTCTATCAAGCAATGGCTGAAGAAGTCCAGAAGAGGCTCCAAAGTCTTCATCCTATCCGGGAAGAAGAGTAGATCCAGACCGGCAACCATCTTCTTCCAAGCGGCATCTTCTATCTTCATCCGATGACGACCGGCTCCATCTTGAAGACCTCCACCGCAGACCCATCTTCTTCTTCCGACGACTTCCCGATGAATGACGGTTCCTTTAAGGGACATCATCCAAGATGGCGTCCCTCGAATTCCGATTGGCTGATAGGATTCTATCAGCCAATCGAAATTAAGGTAGGAAAATTCTGATTGGCTGATGGAATCAGCCAATCAGAATCAAGTTCAATCCGATTGGCTGATTCAATCAGCCAATCAGATTGAGCTCACATTCTATTGGCTGTTCCAATCAGTGGGGATGTCTAGCCCCCACTTGGGCTTGGATGAATATTTCGGAGCCTGGAACGATCGGTGATACCTGGCATGGTGAAGACAAGGTAGGAAGATCTTCAGGAGCTTAGTGTTAGGTTTATTTAAGGGGGGTTTGGGTTAGATTAGGGGTATGTGGGTGGTGGGTTGTAATGTTGGGGGGGGGGGTATTGTATGTTTTTTTTTACAGGCAAAAGAGCTCTTAACTACTGACTTTTTTCTGCGGCTGGAGTTTTGTCGTTAGATTTCTAACGCTCACTTCAGCCACGACTCTAAATACCAGCGTTAGAAAGATCCCATTGAAAAGATAGGATACGCAATTGACGTAAGGGGATCTGCGGTATGGAAAAGTCCCGGCTGGAAAGTGAGCGTTAGACCCTTTAATGACTGGCTCCAAATACCAGAGGGCGGTAAAAACCAGTGTTAGGAGCCTCTAACGCTGGTTTTGATGGCTACCGCCCAACTCTAAATCTAGGCCAGTGTGTTTTATCAACAATATAGCTAAGGGGTTTTATGATCTTTATATTTGACTAGCTGACATTGTATCAAATTTGCATTACCCTACGGCTAGGCAAGGTGTGTTCTCAATAAATAGGTTCCACCTGCTGTAGCCGGCTTGTTAATATATACAAAGCTAGTGTTTGTTTTAAACCATAATAAAAAGCTTACAATCACAGAAGCTGTTCACTTCATCGCTTAAGGATACAACTTTACCTATGTGCTTATTTTCATCTACTATCTTGTGAGTAGTTTGCAGAAAATACATGGGGCTCTCTGAGTATTTAATCTACACTTAGATCCCTGTTTGCGCTTCTCTCACCCCTTTCCAGCTTTTTCTATTTGGTTCAAACTGACCTAAAAGAGGAGCAGCAGCTACAGAATATAAAGGGAAACCCTTCCTCGTTTTCTGAAAAACAAGGATACCTTTTTTGGAGAAGCCTTGGGGATTCCAGAAACCTGATCTATTCTATCTACTTACTAGAGATGGTGCCCCATATAGTTTTTCAAAATACAGATTGACTTTTATTTATTATTTTTCATATAGTTTGGTAAATGAGGTAAATGTGAATTGTTATATAATTGTAACCTTTGACTTACTTTTTTGTCTATAGTATTACCAGTTAACAAGATTAGTTCATATAGAGAGTGTAGCGCTTCTTTTGTTTATTTGTAGACAGCATGAATGCTAAGCTAACATATTGGTGTTGTAGGCTTCTGCATAATGTTTACTAGACAGCATGAATGCTAAGCTAACATATCCGTGTTGTAGGCTTCTTGTTAATGTTTACTAGACAGCATGAATGCTAGGCTAACTTATCAGTGTTGTAGGCTTCTGGTTAATGTTTACTAGACAGCATGAATGCTAAGCTAACATATTCGTGTTGTAGGCTTCTTGTTAATGTTTACTAGACAGCATGAATGCTAAGCTAACATATCAGTGCTGTAGGTTTCTGGTTAATGTTTACTAGACAGCATGAATGCTAGGCTAACTTATCAGTGTTGTAGGCTTCTGGTTAATGTTTACTAGACAGCATGAATGCTAAGCTAACATATCGGTGTTGTAGCTTCTGGATAATGTTTACTAGACATGAATGCTAAGCTAACATATCAGTGCTATAGGCTTCTGGTTAATGTTTACTAGACAGCATGAATGCTAAGCTAACATATCAGTGCTGTAGGCTTCTGGTTAATGTTTACCAGACGGCATGAATGCTAAGCTAACATATCAGTGCTGTAGGCTTCTGGTTAATGTTTACTAGACAGCATGAATGCTAAACTAACATATAGGTGTTGTAGCTTCTGGATATTGTTTACTAGACATGAATGCTAAGCTAACATATCAGTGCTGTGGGCTTCTGGTTAATGTTTACTAGACAGCATGAATGCTAAGCTAACATATCGGTGCTGTAGGCTTCTGGTTAATGTTTACTAGACAGCATGAATGCTAAGCTAACATATCAGTGCTTTAGGCTTCTGGTTAATGTTTACTAGACGGCATGAATGCTAAGCTAACATATCAGTGCTGTAGGCTTCTGGTTAATGTTTACTAGACAGCATGAATGCTAAGCTACCATATCAGTGCTGTAGGCTTCTGTTTAATGTTTACTAGACAGCATGAATGCTAAGCTAACATATTGGTGTTATAGCTTCTGGATAATGTTTACTAGACATGAATGCTAAGCTAACATATCAGTGCTGTGGGCTTCTGGTTAATGTTTACCAGACGGCATGAATGCTAAGCTAACATATTGGTGCTGTAGGCTTCTGTTAATGTTTACTAGACAGCATGAATGCTAAGCTAACATATCAGTGCTGTAGGCTTCTGTTAATGTTTACTAGACAGCATGAATGCTAAGCTAACATATCAGTGCTGTAGGCTTCTGGTTAATGTTTACTAGACAGCATGAAGGCTAAGCTAACATATTAGTGTTATAGGCTTCTGGTTAATGTTTACTAGACAGCATGAATGCTAAGCTAACATATCAGTGTTGTATGCTTCTGGTTAATGTTTACTAGACAGCATGAATGCTAAACTAACATATCAGTGCTGTAGGCTTCTGGTTAATGTTTACTAGACGGCATGAATGCTAAGCTAACATATCAGTGCTGTAGGCTTCTGGTTAATGTTTACTAGACAGCATGAATGCTAAGCTACCATATCAGTGCTGTAGGCTTCTGGTTAATGTTTACTAGACAGCATGAATGCTAAGCTAACATATTGGTGTTATAGCTTCTGGATAATGTTTACTAGACATGAATGCTAAGCTAACATATCAGTGCTGTGGGCTTCTGGTTAATGTTTACCAGACGGCATGAATGCTAAGCTAACATATCAGTGCTGTAGGCTTCTGGTTAATGTTTACTAGACAGCATGAATGCTAAGCTAATATATCGGTGTTGTAGCTTCTGGATAATTTTTACTAGACAGCATGAATGTTAAGCTAACATATCAGTGTTGTAGGCTTCTGGTTAATGTTTACTAGACAGCATGAATGCTAGGCTAACATATCAGTGTTGTAGGCTTCTAGTTAATGTTTACTAGACAGCATGAATGCTAAGCTAACATATCAGTGCTGTAGGCTTCTGGTTAATGTTTACTAGACAGCATGAATGCTAGGCTAACATATCAGTGTTGTAGGCTTCTGGTTAATGTTTACTAGACAGCATGAATGCTAAGCTAACATATCAGTGCTGTAGGCTTCTGGTTAATGTTTACTAGACAGCATGAATGTAAAGCTAACATATCAGCGCTGTAGGCTTCTGGATAATGTATACTAGACAGCATGAATGTTAAACTAACATATGAGACTGGTTAAAACAAAGTCATCGTCCGATATCTATCAGCATTTTGAAATTGTCATGTAATATTTTTTTTACCCTATTCATATTACAATTGTTATAAATTATTTGTGAAGTGCTATGAAATTCCATAGTGATATATATATATATATATATATATATATATATATATATACAGAGAGAGAGAGATACACACACAGATAGATAGATAGATATGAATGTGTGTATCTTAAACGTCACAATATTTTTTTTTTTGCTGAGATTAAATCCAGTTAGTGATTGTCAAGTACCCTGGTTCTAGCTTTTGTTACGAGACAGCACATTTTTTGGCTAAAGTGTTGTGAAATGGTCAAAAGAACATGCCATGAATGGTTGTCCATAGTATTTGTTATTGTAGGGGGACAAAAAAAGTCCCAAACATAGTAGTATTAGTGGAAACTTGAACAGGAGGAGAGAATTGCATGTACTCTTACAAATGGTGGCTCATTGGCATCAAAAGAGTGACTTCAGTAGGTGCTTTTGCTTGGATGCAAAAAGTACAATTCAAAGATGTCCTGAATAGTTTTGTATAGGTCTGTATCCTTTGTCGAAAAAGCAGCAATTCACTACTGGCAGCTAGCTGATCACATCGGGTGAGTCAATGACAAGAGGCATATATGTGTAGCATAACAATAAATGTAGGAGACAGCGCCTAGTTTTACATACACGCTACACTATAAAAAAAAAAAATGGATCTAGGATATATAGTACAGATAGATGCAATATAGGAGCGCCAAATTGGCTAATGCATGCTTAACAGGAAATGCAATATGTTAAAAAAGCAGACTAACACAAATTTGGAAAGCAAACTAAACAAATATGTATTATTAAAAACAACATTTTTTTACAAACAAATTGGGATAATAATCCCAATATCAAATAATAAAACAAGAGCAATAACTTGTGGGATACAGGTATCAGCATGATCTTGAAAAAAGGCCATATAAAAGGGCCGAAACAAATTGACCAGTATCCCCACCAGGATTTGTGAGGCTTTTTATTTCTTCCAGGATCGTTTATTTGGTGGTGTCTTTTTTATATGGATAAGTACCTGTAACCCAGCAGTGGGATTTCCAGACATCACTAAGGAATTTCTTCTATCACATTCTATGGGACACTAAAACATCCACAGATATACCACCCGGAATATATTATTATTATTTTTGGACCCTTTGAAATAATAATATTATATTCTTTTGGACACTTGCGACTAGATTACGAGTTTTGCGTTAGAGGCTATGCGGTGCTAACGAGCAGTTTATTCTCACCGCTCACTTACATTCAGCGCTGGTATTACGAATTTTACAAACCCGTCGTTAAAAGGCAAGAAGTGAGCGTTGAGCAAAATTTTGCTCATTACCGCACTCCAATACCAGCGTTGCTTAAGTTAGCGGTGAGTTGGTCGTATGTGCTCGTGCACGATTTCCCCATAGGAATCAATGGGGTGAGCCGGCTGAGAAAAAGTCTAACATCTGCAAAAATACAGCGTAAAACTCACTAACGCAGCCCCATTGATTCCTATGGGGAAATAAAATTTATGTCTACACCTAACACCCTAACATGAACCTCGAGTCTAAACACCCCTAATCATACACTTATTAACCCCTAATCTGCCGCCCCCGACATCGCCGACACCTGCATTATATTTTTTAACCCCTAATCTGCCGCTCCAGACACTACCGCCACCTATATTATACTTATGAACCCCTAATCTGCTGCCCGCAACATCGCCGATACCTATATTATATTTATTAACCCCTAATCTGCCGCACCCAATTACGCCGCAAACTACCCACACTTATTAACCCCTAATCTGCCGCCCCCAACGTCGCTGTCACTATACTTAAGTCTAACCCTAACCCTAACACCCCCTAACTTAAATATAATTTAAATAAATCTAAATAAAATTACTATAATTAACTACATGATTCCTATTTAAAACTAAATACTTACCTATAAAATAAACCCTAAGCTAGCTACAATATAACTAAAAGTTACATTGTATCTAACTTAGGGTTTATTTTTATTTTACAGGCAAGTTTGTATTTATTTTAACTAGGTACAATAGTTATTAAATAGTTATTAACTATTTACTAACTACCTAGCTAAAACAAATACAAAAGTACCTGTAAAATAAAACCTAACCTAAGTTACAATAACAGCTTACACTACACTATAATTAAATAAATTTACTAAATTAAATACAATCACCTAAATTAAATTAGCTAAAGTACAAAAACAAACAAACACTAAATTACAGAAAATAATAAACAAATTACAGATATTTAAACTAATTACACCTAATCTAATAGCCCTATCAAAATAAAAAAGCCCCCCAAAATAAAAAAAAACCTAAACTAAACTATCAATAGCCCTTAAAAGGGCCTTTTGCGGGGCATTGCCCCAAAGTAATAAGCTCTTTTACCTGTAAAATAAATTCAAACAAACCCTCAACAGTAAAACCCACCACCCATACAAACAACCTCCCAAATAAATTACTATCTAAAAAAAACTAAGCTCCCCATTGCCCTGAAAAGGGCATTTGGATGGGCATTGCCCTTAAAAGGGCAGTTAGCTCTTTTGCAGGCCCAAACCCTAACCTAAAAATAAAACCCACCCAATACACCCTTAAAAAACCTAACACTAACCCCCTGAAGATCGACTTACTGTTCTGAAGACCGGACATCCATCCTCAAGGAAGTGGCAGAAGTCTTCATCCAACCGGGCCGAAGTCCTCAACGAAGCCGGGAGAAGTCTTCATCCAAGCCGGGCAAAGTGATCCTCCAGACGGGCAGAAGTCTTCATCCAGACGGCATCTTCTATCTTCATCCATCCGACGCGGAGCGGGTCCATCTTCAAGACATCCGACGCGGAGCATCCTCTTCATCCGACGACTACCCGACGAATGAAGGTTCCTTTAAGTGACGTCATCCAAGATGGCTTCCCTTAGATTGCGATTGGCTGATGGGGGGTTGGTTGTGTGGGTGGTGGGTTTTACTGTTGGGGGGTTGTTTGTATTTTTTTTTACAGGTAAAAGAGCTGATTACTTTGGGGCAATGCCCCACAAAAGGCCCTTTTAAGGGCTATTGGTAGTTTAGTTTAGGCTGGGTTTTTTTTTTTTGGGGGGGGGCCTTTTTTTATTTTGATAGGGCTATTAGATTAGGTGTAATGAGTTTAAATATCTGTAATTTGTTTATTATTTTCTGTAATTTAGTGGGTTTTTCTTGTGATTTAGCTAATTTAATTTAATTTATTTAATTGTATTTAATGTATGCAATTTATTTAATTGTAGTGTAGTGTTAGGTGTTATTGTAACTTAGGTTAGGTTTTATTTTACAGGTACTTTTGTATTTATTTTAGCTAGGTATTTATTAAATAGTTAATAACAATTTAATAACTATTGTACCTAGTTAAAATAAATACAAACTTGCCTGTAAAATAAAAATAAACCCTAAGCTAGCTACAATGTAACTATTAGTTAAATTGTAGCTAGCTTAGGCTTTATTTTATAGGTAAATATTTATTTTTAAATAGGAATAATGTAGTTAATTATAGTAATTTTATTTATATTTATTTAAATTATATTTAAGTTAGGGGGTGTTAGGGTTTATTTTATAGGTAAGTATTTAGTTTTAAATAGGAATAATTTAGGTAATGATAGAATTTTTTATTTAGATTTATTGTAATTATATTTAAGTTAGGGGGTGTTAGGGTTAGGGTTAGACTTAGGTTTAGGGGTTAATACATTTAGTATAGTGGCGGCGACGTTGGGGACGGCAGATTAGGGGTTAATAAGTGTAGGTAGGTGGCGGCGATGTTAGGAAAGGCAGATTAGGGGTTAATAATATTTAACTAATGTTTGCGAGGCGGGAGTGCGGCGGTTTGGGGGTTAATATGTTTATTGTAGTGGCGGCGACGTTGGGGGTGGCAGATTAGGGGTTAATAAGAGTAGGTAGGTTGCGGTGACATTGGGGGTGGCAGATTAGGGGTTAATAAATATAATGTAGGTGGTGGCGGTGTCCGGAGCGGCAGATTAGGGGTTAAAAATGTTATTTTAGTGTTTGCAATGCGGGAGGGCCTCGGTTTAGGGGTTTATAGGTAGTTTATGGGTGTTAGTGTACTTTTTAGCAGTTTAGTTATGAGTTTTATGTCATTGCGTTGTACCATAAAACTCTTAACTACTTTTAAATGCGTTAGGACTCTTGACGGGGTAGGGTGTACTGCTCACTTTTTGGCCTATGGAAGTCCCATAGAAAAAAGACTTTACGAAATTTACGCGTCATTTTGCGGTAAGGCCAAAAAGTGTGCGGTGCCCCTAAACCTTCAAGACTCATAATACCAGCGGTAGTGAAAAAGCAGCGTTAGGACCTTTTAACGCTGCTTTTTCAGCCTAACGCAAAACTCGTAATCTAGCCGTTGGATATTACACACATTTATTGGACATTCCTAATTATTGGACACACCCATATTTTTATTTGTATTTTTAATATTTTCATATATTTTTAATCGTTACACAATTTGATTTTTTTACTTTGTTTTTTAATATACTATTATATAAAAGGTGTGTTTGTCCGAAGCTGTCATGCGCAATAGAGAGAGCACGAGGACAAACACACCTGGCCTTTGAGTCCTACTCCCTAGCTGATCTGTGGCATAAGTGGGCGTGGCCGGACGTGAGTGGGGCGTGGCCGATGTGGAGCGGGCGTGGTCAGACATGAATGACCATGGAGGGGGCGTGGTCACGAGATAGAGAGGGGAGGGAGATAGAGAGGAGGGGAGAGAGAGGAGGGGAGAGAGAAAGGGGGAGAGAGAGAGGAGAGGTGAGAGAGAGGGGGAGAGAGAAAGAGAAGAAAGAGAGGGAGGAGAGAGAGAGAGAGAGAGAGAGAGGAGGGGAGAGAGAGGAGAGGGGAGAGAGAGAGGGGGAGAGAGAAAGAGAAGAGAGAGAGGCAGGAGAGAGAGAGAGAGCGAGAGAGAGAAGAGGGAAGAGAGAGGAAAGGGGAGAGAGAGAACGCAAAGAGAAAGGGGGAGAGAGCGCAAAATAGAGGGGGAGAGAGTGCAAAAGAGAGGGGGGAGAGAGAGAGCAAAAGAGGGGGAGAGAGAGAGCACAAAAGAGAGGGGGAGAGAGAGAGCAAAAGAGAGGGGGGGAGAGAGCACAAAAGAGAGGGGGGAGAGAGCGCAAAAGAGGGGGAGAGAGAGAGCACAAAAGAGAGGGGGGAGAGAGAGGGGAGATAGAGAGGAGGGGAGAGAGAGAGGAGGGGAGAGAGAGAGGAGAGGAGGGGAGAGAGAGAGAGAGGCGAGGGGGGAGAGAGAGATAGGAGGGGGGGAAAGAGAGAGAGGAGGGGGGAGAGAGAGAGGAGGGGGGGAGAGAGAGAGGAGGGGGAGAGAGAGAGGAGGGGGAGAGAGAGAGAGAGAGAGAGAGAGAGAGAGAGAGGAGGTGGGGAGAGAGAGAGAGGAGGAGGGAGAGAGAGAGAGAGGAGGGGGAAAGAGAGAGAGGATGGGGGGAGAAAGAGGGGAGGGAGAGAGAGAGGGGAGGGAGAGAGAGGGGGGAGAAAGAGAGGGGGGAGAGAGAGAGCTCAAAAGAGAGGGGGAGAGAGAGCGCAAAAGAGATGGGGAGATAGAGAGCTCAAAAGAGAGGGGGAAAGAGAGCGCAAAAGAGATGGGGGAGAGAGAGAGCTCAAAAGAGAGGGGGAGCAAGAGCGCAAAAGAGATGGAGGAGAGAGAGAGAGCAAAAGAGAGGGGGGAGAGAGTGCTTAGAGAGGGAGGAGAGAGCGCAAAAGAGAGGGGGAGAGAGAGAGCACAACAGAGAGGGGGAGAGAGAGAGCACAAAAGAGAGGGGGGAGAGATAGAGAGCAAAAGAGAGGGGGGAGAGAGCGCAAAAGAGGGGGGAGAGAGAGAGCGCAAAAGAGAGGGGGAGAGAGAGTGCGCAAAAGAGAGGGGGGAGAGAGAGCATGCAAAAGAGAGGGGGGAGAGAGAGAGCAAAAGAGAAGGGGGAGAGGAAGAGCAAAAGAGAGGGGGGCAAGAGAGAGAGCAAAAGAGGGGGGAGAGAGAGAGAGCGCAAAAGAGAGGGAGAGAGAGAGAGCGCAAAAGAGAGGGGGGAGAGAGAGAGCACAAAAGAGAGGGGGGAGAGAGCGCAAAACAGGGGGGAGAGAGTGCAAAAGAGGGGGGGAGAGCACAAAAGAGATGGGGAGAGAAAGAGTGTAAAAGAGATGGGGTAGAGAGAGAGCACAAAAGAGATGGGGGAGAGAGAGAGCGCAAAAGAGATGGGGAGAGAGAAAGTGCAAAAGAGAGGGGGAGAGAGAGAGAGCACAAAAGAGAGGGGGAGAAAGAGAGCTCAAAAGAGAGGGGGAGAGAGAGCTCAAAAGAGAGGGGGAGAGAGAGAGCAAAAGAGAGGGGGGAGAGAGAGAGAACAAAAGAGAGGGGGAGGTAGAGAGCGCAAGGGGTGGGACCGCTCTACTGCAAAAAATGGCCCGTGTGAACGGGCTTTTGGACTAGTATATATATATATATATATATACTGTATATATATATATATATATATATATATATATATATATGTCATTTCATGTATATATATATATATTCATATTTTTTTTAATTTTTCTCATTTTCCACGCTTTTTATATTTCTATTTTTATATTTTTAACATGTACACGTTTTTAACCAAGGCATCTAATAACGACCCTCAATATTGGCTCTTTATATCCCTGCTGGAGAATAGATTATTTAATATCATCACATTTTGATATAACATCATTACATTTCTGCTAAGTGTTGATACCTGTATACCACAAGTTATTGTTCTTTGGTTATTTCCATCATTTTATAATTTTTATTATTGTATATTGGGATTGGGATTATCATCCCAATTTGTTTGTAAATACATTTGTTTTTAATAGTACATATTTGTTTAGTTTGCTTTCCTAATTTGTGTTAGTCTGCTTTTTAACATATTGCTTTTTTAACATATTTTATTTCCTGTTAAGCATACATTAGCCAATGTGGCTCTCCTATATTGCATATATGTGTAGCCACCAATCACCAGCTAGTTTCCAATGACATATTGCTGCTGCTGAGCCTACCAAGGTGTGCTCTTTAACAAAGGATAGTATGATAACAAAGCAAATGTGATAATTGAAGTAAAATGTTTTTTTTAAATTGCATGCACTATCTGCATCATGAAAGTTTAATTTTGACTTTAATGTCCCTTTAAAGCATAGCTTTCCAAACTTTTCATGTTGGTGACACACTTTTTAGACCTACATCATTTTGCGACACAGTAATTCAGTTGTTCTAGCAAACAGGAGGTTAAACTAACTTGTTTAAAGATATACGGACAACAAATACATAAATTTTATAATGAAATGTATTTACAAGTAACAGTAAGTATGTGCAAGAATTAAAAAAAAAAGTTTAATAACACCAATAGCTACTTACTATTTTAATGGGATGTATGAGGTTGATGGGATGAGTACAGTTTCTGAATATTTGGTGGAACATTAGATAAAGATACTCGAATTTCGTCATCAAGCATTTTTAAGCTTCCACTTCCTATTCATATATCAAAAAAAGGAGCAGCAATGCACTACTAGGAGCTAGCTGCAAAAAACCTAAACTTTGACTTCTGACTTCAGCTCAGCGTTTAAGCTGCCGCCCTCAGAGTTCTGCGAGTCCGACTGACTACTGCCCGGGCTGCAAACACACTGCTGTCCCACTCACTGACTACACATGTAGTCACAAGCCAATTTAAGAAGACTACACGTGCAGTCAGGAGCCAATATGCCGCCAATGGGAATAGTTTCAGTTCCCGCTGTGCTGCGCCAATAGGTTAAGATGATCTGTAACCCACTAGGTATCAATCATGTGATATGCGCAGCGTGAAGTGGAAAGTCGGAAACCAAAAAAAATTAAAAAAAACATTTTAAATTAAAAAAAATTGGTGCTGAAGCAGGGACACACCTACACACTGCCGCCGACACACTAATGTGTCATGACACATAGTTTGGAAAGCACTGCTTTAAAGAGATATAAAACAGTCTGTTTCATTGTTATAATAAAAAAAATCACCAATTAGTGCGTTATACATAATACAAATTATTGCAATGTGTATTATTCATCATTTTAAAATGATTCTATCTTTTATTTCTTTTTTTTTAACTTAATTTGTGCAGAGTCCATTACTTCCTCCACTACAATAGTTGACTGGTGCAAACACGCTAAACACAAGGAGTGGGTACAACTCGAACAACATATTCTCAACTATGATCAAATAGGGAGTCTGGTGCTGGAACCCAAATATGCGTGAACATGTTCACCCCAAATACAGCTCCTCTATAGCTGAAACACTTAAAATTTGGGACAAAGTTCTGAAAAACCATAACACTATCTCTACCACTTACTCCCCTCTAACCCCTTTATCACACAACCGCAACCTCCCTCTACACCTAAAAATATTGGACCCAAACACTCAAACGATACAGCAAGCTGTACCCAGCTATTTGCTAATTCACAATGGCAAGCTCCTAACCGAAGAGGAAATTGCAAACACTTTAAACTCTACAACAAAAATCTGACTAATGTATCATCAATTCCGCACTACCTTTTGACACACTCTAACAAACGTGACATATTTAGGACACTCACACCATTTGAGTCATTGTGCTACCTACCGCACCCCCACACAGGTATCCTCTCCATCTCATGTAAATTACTCCTGTCTCAGCAATATGACAAACCTCCCTCATATG
Source organism: Bombina bombina (assembly GCF_027579735.1). NCBI lineage: Eukaryota > Metazoa > Chordata > Amphibia > Anura > Bombinatoridae > Bombina > Bombina bombina. Next base: position 365,489,330 of record NC_069504.1, read on the forward strand.
TTGAAAGGTGGGAATCGGAAATTATGAGTCAGAACACTCCGAAAATATGGCATAAAATATACAAACACATGAGCTCCTCTTCCTCTTCTGTATCTATAATGGAAATGAACCTCAAGCTTCTTTTTTTTTATTTATTTTTTTATTAATTTCTTTATTATTCATAGCCGACAAAAAAGAACAATGAACAACAATCAAGATCTTTGCCATTACATAGGACGGTAAACCAAAGAAAAATTATCCCATTTCGGTTTCAACTCAAGTACACAAAGTAATAAAAAAACAGATATTTTGAAATACAAATGAAAAGATGTATACATTCACATTTACATATGTTTCCGTCCAATCATAAACAAATAAAAAGAAAGCAAACGTCTTAGATAATTTAAATGGCTATGTTTTCCTTTGTTTTTATGAACTAAAGAATCTAGAAGAAAAAGAAGATAGAGAAAAAAAGAGAGAGAAAAAAAAAAAAAAAAAAACAACCCCGGGCCCGAGGGAATCATCCATACCATAGGTAATTCCTGGCTTTATCATCTTATGGTATATCTCTAAAGTTTCTAATCCAAGAACCAGCACTAGTTCAGCGAAACTAATAGAAGAAACAAATGGAGACAGGATCTGCTGCTGAAGTTGTAGTGGATATGACTTAATGATCGGTGCCCATTCTAACAGGAAAATTTTAATTTTTTTCTCTGAAGCCTGGGATAAATGAAAAGATTCATATATGATTTGGGATTGTACTCCCTTGAGAATTAACCCCAAGCTAGGAGGGCGCTTAGCAATCCAGCCTTTAAAAATATTGTATCTAACTATTAATATAATTGTATTTAAGATTCAAATTTTTGAATCTGTCCTAGGATTGAGTACTAAACACACTATATCTTCCAATGAAAACGTGTAAACCCCATTATAAAGTCTATTGAACCAATATTGAATTTTCTGCCATAGTTGTTTTATTTTGGGTCAGTGCCAAAGCATCTGCATGAGATCTGCTTTAGCATATGAACAGCGTGGGCAATCAGCCCCTTTTAGGGGATAGAATTTAGCTATCCTGAGAGGGGATAAATAAAAATGATTCAGTAATTTAACATGAGATTCTTTCCAGTTTATCGATATAGGGTAGCTGGCTACCATATTAAAGCTGTAAGAAATCTTTTCCTGATCAATTGTGGGAATATGAAATAGCCAGGAATTGGCTAATTTTTCCCTCGCCAGCATACCCTGTTTATTGAGCATGATATCGTAGATTAAAGAGATTGATATATCTCCTGCTCTAAATTTCTGAATACAGCTCTTGACCTCGGACCACTCAGACCTAATTGAGACATACCAACTTTGAGAGCAGATATAGTGTCGAATTTGCAAATATGCAAAACGATTCCCCCTGTGAAGAGCAAATTGTTGGGAAATCTCTTCCCAGGGTAGAATCTGATGTTGACCACTCAATAACTGGTAGATGTCTTTAAGACCTTTATCCTGCCATTCTTGGAATACTTTGTGCTCTATTCTTGGAGAAACAAGTGGATTACCTCTGATGGGTAAAAAGTCCAAAAAGGAAGGATCAATTTCTAATATACGACAGAACTTTTGCCATATGCGAATCAGACTTTTAAATGACTGTAAGGCGAGGACTTTCAGAGGAAGTTTATGTACCGGGCAGTGTAAAAGAGCCTTCAGAGACCACGGAGTGATCAACTGGAATTCAAAATCAAGGGAAGCAATCTTATTAGTTTGAGCTATCCAATCCATTGTTATTTTAAGCAATGTGGCAAAATTGTAAAGTTTAACATTGGAAAGAGATAACCCAGCATTCAGAGTTTTTTGCATTAATCTATTCAGAGATATGCGCGTTTTTTTGGATTTCCAAATAAATCTAGAAAACCAGGAGTTCAATTTGCTAAGATCTTTATTTAATATGATTAATGGCAAATTTTGCATGGGATAAAGAATCCGGGGAAAAATGATAGTTTTAATCAAATTAATTGAGGCTGTGATAGATAAGGGGAAAGCGACCCATAACTCAAGATCTTCTTTAATCTTTTGAAATAGAGTTCCAAAATTTGCTGAATACCAATGTTTAGGATTTTTGTGAATCTCCAGCCCCAAGTATTTTATAGCTGAAACTATGCGAAACGTTGTATTAGTATGTACCTTATTGTTTTTACCTAACCACATGAGTTCGCTTTTCTCCATGTTAGTCTTATAACCAGCAAAAAAACTAAATTCCTCTAGAGTGCTTATTACCTTAGGGATTGTCTCCCTGGTTATTTTGTAAACATATTAAGATGTCATCTGCATAGAGTAGTACTTTTAACTTTTGATCTAAAGCTGAAATCCCAGGCAAGATATCTCTTAACCTGATTGCAAGCGGCTCAAGGGCGATATTAAACAAGAGAGGTGAGAGGGGACAGCCCTGTCTAGTCCCCCTCTCTAGGACAATTTTAGAAGAGAGCATTCGATTAACAAGTAAATATGAAACTGGATCTCGGTAGATTTTCCGAACAAAGTTCAAAAAATTATTTGAAAAAACAAATTTCGCCAATGTCATGAACAAGTCCGTCCATACGATGCTGTCAAAAGCTTTGGCAGCATCCAGAGTAAGCACAGCTATATCCTTTAACTCCCTTTTATCTTTAAATAGATCACTATTCCATATATAATCTACCAGGGTAGTCAATTTCCGAACATTCTTAGCAGCAATTCGCCCTGTCATGAACCCAACCTGGTCGGGATGAATAAGTTTATCCAAACTACGTGACAATCTTTGAGCAATAATCGAGGCTAAGATTTTATAATCCGCATTGAGCGCGGAGATCGGCCTATAAGAGGCTGGATCTTCTGGGTTCTTCCCTTTTTTCAATATTAATGAAATGTTTGCTGCGGCAAAAAAGCTTGAAATTGGATTATCAGAAACATAATAGCTATTATACAATTGCTCTAATACCGGAATTAATTCTTCAGCTATACTTTTATAGAATTCGGCTGGAAACCCATCTGGGCCAGAAGATTTGTTCAGTTTAGCTAGATCTATTGCTTTAGAAATTTCTTCAGTAGTAATCGGAGCATTAAGAAACTCTAGCTTCTCTTTCTGGATCTTAGGTAGAGTAATCTTAGTCCAAAAATTCTCTTGATTAATAGAGTTACATTCCCCCAATGAGTATAATTGCTTATAATATTTAAAAAACACCCCGCATATCGCTTCTGAATTTGTATATCTGGTATTTCCCTCCTGTATAGAAGGTATAAAATTCTTCTTTTTTCTTATATTAACCAACCTGGCAAGATTTTTAGCTGAGCTACCATAAAAACTACTAAAATGTAGATTCATTTTAGTCTCTTCCTCTAGATTTTTTTGCATTAAAAATAAATCCCTTTCCTTCCTTAGCTCTAAATACTTATTCCAGTTACTATTTGATCGTTCTCTATGAAATTTTGTGTACGCATTTCTAACCTGATTGGTTAGTTGAAGATCTCGCGCACGTTGTTTCTTGTTTCTAACATCTAAAAAGGTCTTTATTTCACCTCGTAGGACGGCTTTTGACGCCTCCCAAAAGGTTTCTATCTTATGAAAACAGGAAATATTTCGAGTACAATAGTCCTTCCATGCCTGTTTTATCCAACATATAAACCTAGGATTGTTATAAAGGTGGCGTGGGTAACAGAATACCCTAGAAGCTTTTGATTTAAAATTGTCCTGATATTTTAATACTAAAGAGATAATCGAGTGGTCCGAGATCAAAATCTCGCCAATTCCTGCCTCTGTTTTGCAGATAGACAATGATTCAGATATTAGAAACAGATCTAATCTAGAGAATGTCCTATGCGCTTTAGATTCACATGTAAAGCACACCACATCAGGATTATGGAAACGCCAAGTATCAATAAGCTGTAGTTTCTGGCAAAATCTGGAAAACAATTTTGAGCTTCTCCTTATCTCTGTAAGATTTTTATGTGAAAATCTGTCTAATTCAGTGCATAAAGTCATATTAAAGTCTCCACCAAGTATAAGATTCTCTTTGATATACGGGAAAAGTTTTACTTTAATATTTTCCCAAAACTCAGTAGAAAATTTATTTGGACCATAGACATTACAAAGAATAAATTTGGTATTATTAATAAGAATTTGTAATAAAATAAACCTGGCCGTAGAATCCGTCTCCACCTGTAAGATCTTATAATCAAGAGATTTACTAAGCAATATTGCAACCCCACATTTTCTGCTTGTAGAAGAAGAGGCAATTACCTCCCCTACCCATTTTATTTTAAGCTTAGCGACTTCCTTGAACCTCAAGCTTCTATGCAGGTGGCATTATACACCAGACAAGCTAGGCAAATTGATTACTGGATACCCCACGGATTGCTGGAGGGGATGCAATCAGAGAGGCACTTTCACTCACATATGGTGGACATGCCCCATAGTACAAAAATACTGTTCACTCCCTACAAACTTCATAATATCGTAAGAAACTTGGACGCCAATTACAATAACTTCTGTGGAATAAAACTAATATACACTACTTTTCTCTTCATATGTATCACCTATCTCAGGGACTTCTTCATATAACACATCCAGTTATGTATGAAATACGTATCGCTACACTGTTTTAGAAAAACAACAGCAGAACATTGTTTGTTACCTTTCAAAATAAGTTTGTTTTGTTTATTATGCACAATTACTGCTGTTTTTTTATGTTATCACTGTTTGTGTTGATTACTTCTAACATTATGTGAGTATACATGCATCTTTATTTACTCAATAGACACTGGACTATTACAACAGATTCCTTTGTTGGAATGACATGATAATACTATGTATATGACCATATCCAATGTATGACTTGAAACTTTTAAATGTATGTTCACTTTATTTCAAATAAAGAATTTTTGAACTGAAAAAAAAAAAAAGTATCAGAGGAACAGTAAAGGTTTATTAGAAGACCAGTAAAGGTTTATTGTAGGGGGGATAGGTGAACTTTGGTGACCTTTATTTAATTGAATTGGTATTAACTAAAAAAAAAACAATTGCTATTATCTTAAAAATAAAAGCAACACAAATCTTAATTTTTACAGCAGAAAACAACACAAACGCTGCACTAACGAAACACAGTGGATTTTTTATTTGTGCCACTGGAAGGGGAGGCAGCTTCACACAGCCAATTTTATCAGAGTGTAGTGAGGGGTCAGATAAGGGAAAGCCATGATAGGTAATATATAATACCATATATAAAAGTGTTCTATATTATTAATGTAGCATTTTCTATATACAGTATACATATATGATATGTAACTTTTTAAACTGGATATAAAATTTTGTTTCTATTGTGTGTGCTAACCAGAAGCTCATTAATCTTTTGTATAAGTGTATAAGGGATTAAATGCTTACCGGATCCTTCTTCCCAGAGGAGAGAATTTACCATAACTTAATTTAAATAACTATGTACATGTGCATGTAGTGCGAAATAACGACAGACAAGCTTTTTATGGGAAAATTTTGTGACCGTCACAGGCCATAAAATTTTATTAACCTAACAAACTAGATAGAACTGATAGAACTGAAAAATATGGCGGCATAGAGACCAGCTAACCCTGAACAGCAAGGAGATCACCGGCCCAATGGGAACAGCAGCAGAGGGGTATCTGCCCTAAGGAGATGACGCTGAGGGGTTGCAGAGATCACGTGACCATCCCTCAAAAGGGAGGAAGGAGGGTTACTGTCACATGCACGTGAGGGCCTACCACTCCTCCCCGGAAGTCTGGTCATCACTCACCCCTAGCGACCTTCTCCTGCGCAACAGGACCGAGGATCTCCCGCCGCCAGGGTGAAAGAAGATCTTCCACCTAAGATAAGGATTCCCTGTTACCAAGCCGTGTAAACCGCATAACAGGAAGAGGAGATACATATCCTACAGTAATGGCTTATTGGGCCTAGGGTGAGTAGCCATAGCCCTGCCATTGAGGTGCCGTCAATTTACAACAACTTTAATGAAGGGAAGGGAGGGAGGGCAAAACTGCTTCAGCCAGGATCCGGAGAAGAAGAGGAAGTTGCAAGGGGGGGACTCAGCTTTTCTACAGGTAAGGAGGGGCCTACCCTGAATTGCAACAATGTTGCACCCCAGCACCATCCCTCTGTCTTCTAACCCACTCTCCTACAGCCTTAACCCTTAGACTGCTCCAGGCTTATACTAAGCCCTACACTGGATTAAGGGATTAAATGCTTACCGGATCCTTCTTCCCAGAGGAGAGAATTTACCATAACTTAATTTAAATAACTATGTACATGTGCATGTAGTGCGAAATAACGACAGACAAGCTTTTTATGGGAAAATTTTGTGACCGTCACAGGCCATAAAATTTTATTAACCTAACAAACTAGATAGAACTGATAGAACTGAAAAATATGGCGGCTAACCCAGAACAGCAAGGAGATCACCGGCCCAACGGGAACAGCAGCAGAGTGGTCTCTGCCCTAAGGAGATGACGCTGAGGGGTTGCAGAGATCACGTGACCATCCCTCAAAAGGGAGGAAGGAGGGTTACCGTCACGTGCACGTGAGGGCCTACCGCTCCTCCCCGGAAGTCTGGTCATCACTCACCCCTAGCGACCTTCTCCTGCGCAACAGGACCGAGGATCTCCTGCCACAAGGAAGCATTTTAATGGTACCCTTGCCGCCAACCCACAACCCGATTTACAGGAGGGGTGACAGTGCTCTTTGAATGTCCCCTATGAATAAATCCAGCCCCACATCAGAAAGGTGAACTTTATCCCTTCTATAAAGTTCAGTTCTATCAGCCGAAATGGCTTTGTGCCGTACCACGAAGCCACCTGACCCTGTGACGGTTTTTGCCAATGATGCATTGATCTTCTTCCTAACCCGGTATGCCGCTGTATGGGCAGACATATGCCTCCAATGGAGACGGGGAATTATATGGGACCACCCTATCATGACCCCCGGGAAGCGTACTCTTAGCCACCCAATGTCTGCCTGCATAACTTTGATCAACTGTAGAACTGGTATGGCCCCCATATCGTTACCCCCTAGGTGAAGGATAAGAATATGAGGCTTACCCCAGCGTACCAGGGCCTCAGATATGATTCCTGCCAATTGAGGCCAGCACATCCCCCTATCACCCAACCACCTAATGGATGCCTTGTTGGAAGGGAAGCCTAGGGATTGGCCAATTGGGAGGGACGCACAGCGTAGGGAGGCCCAGTTGACAAAGGAGTGGCCCACAATCCAGATTCTCTTCACTCCGGGGGTAGTGCCTGTGGAGACAAACATTTTAGTATTCTGAATTAACATCTAAAACATTAAACAATTGGACGGACATAGGTTCTGAAACAATTGGAGCGCCAACGCCCAATACGTTTTATGTCCTCGCTCGAGGAGCCTGCTTGTGCCGCGTTTGTCGCTGCCCCTATGCGAAAAGAGTGCGGGGCTAGTCTGCTAGCGTCCAGCCCCGCCTGGACTGCCGCCAACTTCAGAACCCTACCGAACTGAAATTTGGAAAGGGATCTGCCGTCCGAGTAGACCAGAAATTGTCCCGGGACAGGCGGCCTTTGAGCCAAATAGAGGTTAACGCAGTTAACCGGGCAGCATGCGCTGTTTACCTGAGGGTGAACGGGGATCCAGGTTCCCTTTCCCTCCTGATCTGTTTTTGATCGCGGAAGGAAAAGAAGTAAGGAACCAGGAGCCGCTCTGATATGCTGTAATTGAATACCCGCCCCTGACGCCTGCTTGGAGGGTGCTACTATCTCGCTAACTCTAAGAGCGGCGGCAAAGGCCAGATTAAATGCAGTTTTGAAGAGTAGAACTTCAAAATCTGATATAAAGACCTCGTCGAGCGCCAGAAGCAATCACTCCAGGCGCTCGCGGGTGATGGGTTTGCGTGTGTCTATTTTCCGCTGCTGCAATCTGCCCCAACCCTTGACCACCTGTCTGATAAAAAAGGAATTGGTTGGGTCTGGAATGGATAACGTCCTATAGAAAAATGAGAGGGCGGCCAATTTGGACTGTATTGCCCCCTGACGGACCCCAGAAGTATGCAAACTCACCAGCCAATCATGTAATGTGTCCCGAGACCCCTGAGCAGCATAGGCTCCCCTGGACGCACAGAAATTGTCCCATTCGGACCACATGCGGGCATAGGCGTGCCAAGTGGATGGTGCTAAGGAGGAGCGAACCAACGGAAGCAAGGCTATCCAGGAAGGACGAGCTGCCAAAGGAAATCAGGACAGCGTAAACCTACGGCTGCAGCTCCGTGGACTAACTGGCAAAATGTCACCCATTCAAATCGTGACAGGGCGTCAGCTACTATATTGTTAACGCCCGGGACATGACGGGCCTGGAACTGGATGTTAAGGTCCAGACAGCGCAACACCAGGTGGCGCAGCAAAGTAATAACCTTTGCTGAGGTGGCTGACAAGTTATTGATAGCAAAAACCACACTGATGTCCGTCCAGAACACAACAGTCCCGTTCGCTAATTTCTCACCCCACAGCTCGACCGCCAAGACCACGGGGAATAGCTCCAGGAGAGTTAGGTTGCGAGTAAGGCCCGCTGGGGCCCAGGACTTTGGCCAAGGCTCTGCGCTCCACTCTCCCTGGAAATAGGCCCCGTAGCCGTGCGATCCAGCTGCGTCAGTGAAAAGGTGCAGTAACTGGCTTGACATGGGAAGGGTATGCCAGACCTGTATCCCGTTAAACCGTGTGAGAAATTGTTCCCAGACTACTAGGTCAGCTAGCAAATCACTCCCTAGTGTTATTTTTTACTTAGGGTTCGACCTACCACTAACCTGTCTTTCCAGTCTACGGTTAAAAACCCAACCCATGGGGATAACTCTGCATGCGAAATTAAGCAAACCTAACAGAAATTGTAACTGTTTCAGGGAAATAACTGAGTTAGAGACTGCCGCTCTGACCGCCTCAAGCATGCCCTGAACTTTATCAGGTGGCAACCTACAGAGCCTAGCCTGGGTATCGATTTTGATTCCCAGGAAAACTAAACAAGACGTGGGGCCTTGCGTTTTGTCCTCTGCCAGGGGCACCCCGAAATGTCTCATGACGCTGCGCATTCTGTTCATTGTGGATATACATTCATCTGAGCCTGCTCTCCCCACAATGAGAAAATCATCCAGGTAGTGTGCTATGGAATCGCTGCCCACTTCTGAAGCTACGACCCAATGAAGGAAACTGCTAAATGCTTCAAACAAAGCGCATGACAAAGAGCAGCCCATGGGCAGGCAGCAATCCACATAGTACGCACCTGCAAACTTGCAACCCATGAGATTGAAAACTGAAGGGTGAAGTGGAAGAAGCCTAAATGCTGACTCAATGTCTAGCTTCGCCAATAAAGCACCTGGACCCGCCCTCCTGACCAGGTCTAGCGCGCTATCAAAAGATTGATAACGCACTGAGCTGAGTTGTGGGTCAATGGCATCGTTGACTGAGCTACCTTTTGGGTATGACAGGTGCTGAATGAGGCGAAACTTCCCTGGATCTTTCTTAGGAACCACCCCCAGCGGGGAAATGACCAAATCAGATAAAGGTGGGGCAGTGGGCCATGCGGCCTAAAGCCACTTCTTTATTAATTTTATCCCTCACTACTTCAGGGTGTTGGTATGCCGAAATAAGGTTCCTATTAAATTTCTTACCCCTAATGTGCCTGACTGTGGGAATATGAAAACCAAATGAAAAACCCTCCCATAACATACGAGTCGCAGCCTGGTCTGGGTAGGCCCATAACCAGGGTGCCATCGCATGGACCTTAACTGGCGTTTCCGCCTTTCTGGCCCATGCTTGCTGAAGGGGGCTTATTGTTAGTGGCATTGTCCCTACGTTTGATACAGTCACTGCCAGGGTGTGAACCAGAGCAGTACCTGCAGACATGTCTGAAGGCGCAAGCGCTACCCTTGTTACATTTTTTATCCTGGAAGGGCCAGCAATTTCCCCCCCCTTTTCCTGCTTCTATTGTTGCGAAAGGACTGCTGTGCTGATTGCTGAGTTGAGGTTACAGCTGCGGGTGCGCCCCCCTTGGAGTCCATCCGCTGCCACAACTGGTTGTCAGTAGAGTCAAAAGTTAAGGTAGTATTTCCTGCCATTTTCCTTCTAAACTCAGCATCATATTCCCTCCAGACACCTTCACTGTGATTACGCTGAATCCAGTGAATAGTGTCAGTGTATTTTAGGATAGCCAAACTCTGGGAGGGGTACTTCTCTATATAACAGGAGGAGAAAACTCTGAAGCACTGGAGCCACTCGTCAAAAGTGTCTGGTCGTTTACATTTTTAAGGCCCTGTTCCCTCAGCGCTCCTCTCCCTCTACCTATACGCCTCCAATGAAAGGTCAAATATATTAACATATTTTCCACGGTGAATCCTACTGACCACTTTTTTGCGTAGGTGTCTGTGCAATGAGTAGATTTTGCCTGGGCTTGCATCCCCATAAAGGGCTGCTCGCCTTTCTGAGATGGCCCTGGTAGGAAGGGGTTCAGCTGGCACCTCTGTAGAGGTAGCTGGGAGTTGCAGGGCGGTGTTACTAGCGCTATCCTGCTTATTATCTGGCGCGACCCCCCTCTTTAAAATTTTCTTAATCATTCTGAACATTTTCTTCTGACCTGACCCTTGTAAACCCAAGGAAGAGTCAGTCTCAGACCCTGAGTCAGAGGAGGATGAGTCAGAAGAAGAATGGTCATCGTGTGTAAATAAAGCATTCTCACCGTGACTAATGGCAGGAGGTCCCTGACCCATGCTGGTAACGGGCTGGCCTGCTTGCTGGTTTTGGATGGCGACTCCGGATGACCCTTGCTGTGCAGTGGAAGCAGTGGCTGCTGCTCCAGCTGGAATGCTGCCTGCTACTCCTGCATCAGCCCCGTTCATGACTGTGACAGTGGTGCTTCGTGCTTTTGCTGCACTTTGTGATCCAATTGCTCCCTGCAAAAGAGATAAAATTTGGCGAGCACTTTGCCCAATGGATGTGTCTGGATTATCAGTAGCAAGAGGTGGATGAGCTGTGTGAAGCGTGTTTGCAACCTGAGTATTATTCGCAGTCATCACCATAGGTGTATGAAATCCCTGACTCGCTGACTGCCCATTCGCAGATGCCTGTACATTCACACCCTGCTGGCCTACAATAGGGGTATGGATACCCTGACTTATTGATTGTGCATGGCTTAATGATTGTGCATGAGCGCCCTGCGTGACTGCAATGGGGGAGTGGAGTCCCTGACCAAGAGCTTGTACACCATGCATGCCTGTCATAATGGGATGCTGTCCCTGGCCTAAAGCTTGCACATTTGCACTATGCATGCCAACAAGGGGTGTATTGTGTCCCTGAGCTGCTGCTTGTACGTTCACACCATGCAAAACTGCATTCACACCAATGGAGGATGGTAAATGATATTCAATGCCCCGATTCACATGCATACTGTGATCGTTGCCCTGATTCACATACAGACTATGATCAGACATTTGTGTGTTAATGACAATATCCTGCGGCTGAGCGGCCGCTTGGATTAAACCACTGTCAGCCCTGTGTGGGTTAACAATATCGGGAGCGGCCTGCTGAATGGCCGATTGACCCGTTATAGCATTTGTGTTATCTCCCCCTTGCAAAAACTGTAATGGCCTCATTACCCTGGAAGGGTTAACACTGCGTGCCCCCCTACCCCTATTACTGGCTATCTGCCTGGTACTACCTCTTATGATGGAGCGACCCCTTTGAAGCCCCTGAGGATTAACGTTCAGATGTGCTGGCCGCTTGCGCTGATAGCTTGCGCTGCTAACGCCCCTCCGACCCCCCACTGATAACCCGCCAACGGCCAAGGATGACTCTCGGTGCTCACCTGCATGTGGCGTTGCCCCGGGAGCCGATGTCCTTGTGACCGCGCGGGAGTCTGCCAAGCCGGAAGTGCCACTGGCCACTTCCGGTGACGTCACTGACATGGCGTTTTCACCCGAAGTCGGCCCCGGACCACGCGGCTGGCGTAGGAGACCGCTAGGCCCTGGAGACTCAAGCGTAGGCCCTGGATTAGTACGGGCCTCGGGAATAGTGCGCCTTGGGGCAGGTTGTGGTGGGTTGAGCGGCAGCTACATAGGCCATGTCCCGGCCGGGCAGGGGACCGCGTGTTGCCACGTGTGGTGCCGCATTTAGAGGTGTCAAAGGGCGAGGCCTGCTGGGGGTAAGCTAAAGGCTGATCCTGGTCCTGACCAGAAGGATCAGGAGGGGGAACAACCGGTGTCATGATGGGCCCTGGTGAGGATGCAGCCATAGCAAAGATTATGTTTTTTAACAGGTCTGAAACTGCTGACATAGCAGCAGGGCGGACAGAACTAATAAATGAGGCCTGAACATTATCAAGGGGTAAATTAACTTGCTGGGACTGCAATGCTTGAGATCTGGGGGTTTCCTGAGCTAGCTCAATATCAATAGGCCCCTGCTCTTCCACATTATGCACCTGAGCTGAAACAACAGTAGTATATTGAGTTGGGGGAATGATATCTAAATAATCCTCAGTAACAGATGGAACATTAGTAACAGATGGAACACTTATCTTTATTTTTTCCTTTGCAGGTCCAGGAGTTTCCTGCTCCGACTGGTAACGTCTAGGAGGCAAAGTAGAGCGTCTGGAACGATGCATAGCTGCACTGATGGTAACAGAACTACAGAACTGCTAACAAAACTGCTTCAGCCAGGATCCGGAGAAGAAGAGGAAGTTGCAAGGGGGGGACTCAGCTTTTCTACAGGTAAGGAGGGGCCTACCCTGAATTGCAACAATGTTGCACCCCAGCACCATCCCTCTCTCTTCTAACCCACTCTCCTACAGCCTTAACCCTTAGACTGCTCCAGGCTTATACTAAGCCCTACACTGCATTTCTGCATAACTGTTGAGAATATAGCACTAATCAATCATGTGTGAATGTGAACTAAGTTGGAGAGAAGATATGGATAACGAAAAAGTGCACTTACTAACTAACGGCTAGATTAAGAGTTTTGCATTATGAGTGAAAAATCCTCATAACGCTGCTTTTTCACTACCGCTGCTATTTCGAGTCTTGTAGGTATAGCTGTACCGCACACAATTTTGGCCTTCACGCAACATAACTACCACACTTTTTAAAAAGTCCTTTTTCAATGTGACTTCCATAGCGCCGGTTTTGCGAGTTTGCCTGTCTGGCCAAAAAGTGAGAGGTACAGCCTATAACTACAAACATACCGCTAGATTTGGAGTTTTGTCGGTAACGACCCGAAAAACTAACGCCGGCTTTTTTCTGGCCGCACCATAAAAATAACTCTGGTATTGAGAGTCCACAGAATGGCTGCGTTAGGCTCCAAAAAAGGAGCGTAGAGCATATTTAACACAGCTTCAACTCTCGATACCAGAGTTGCTTACGCAAGCGGCCAGCCCCAAAAACGTGCTTGTGCACGATTCCCCCATAGAAAACAATGGGGCTGTTTGAGCTGAAAAAAAAACAAACACCTGCAAAAAAGCCGCGTTCAGCTCCTAACGCAGCCCCATTGTTTGCTATGCGGTAACCCTTCCTACGTCTGCACTTAACACTCTAACATGTACCCCGAGTCTAAACACCCCTAACCTTACACTTATTAACCCCTAATCTGCCGCCCCCGCTATCGCTGACCCCTGCATATTATTATTAACCCCTAATCTGCCGCTCCGTAAACCGCCGCTACTTACATTATCCCTATGTACCCCTAATCTGCTTCCCTAACATCGCCGGACCCTATATTATATTTATTAACCCCTAATCTGCCCCCCACAACGTCGCCTCCACCTGCCTACACTTATTAACCCCTAATCTGCCGAGCGGACCTGAGCGCTACTATAATAAAGTTATTAACCCCTAATCCGCCTCACTAACCCTATAATAAATAGTATTAACCCCTAATCTGCCCTCCCTAACATCGCCGACACCTAACTTCAATTATTAACCCCTAATCTGCCGACTGGAGCTCACCGCTACTCTAATAAATGTATTAACCCCTAAAGCTAAGTCTAACCCTAACAATAACACCCCCCTAAGTTAAATATAATTTACATCTAACGAAATTAATTAACTCTTATTAAATAAATTATTCCTATTTAAAGATAAATATTTACCTGTAAAATAAATCCGAATATAGCTACAATATAAATTATAATTATATTATAGCTATTTTAGGATTTATATTTATTTTACAGGTAACTTTGTATTTATTTTAACCAGGTACATTAGCTATTAAATAGTTAAGAACTATTTAATAGCTAAAATAGTTAAAATAATTACAAAATTACCTGTAAAATAAATACTAACCTAAGTTACAATTAAACCTAACACTACACTATCAATAAATTAATTAAATAAACTACCTACAATTACCTACAATTAACCTAACACTACACTATCAATAAATTAATTAAATACAATTCCTACAAATAAATACAATTAAATAAACTAGCTAAAGTACAAAAAATAAAAAAGAACTAAGTTACAAAAAATAATTTTTTTTTTACAAACATAAGAAAAATATTACAACAATTTTAAACTAATTACACCTACTCTAAGCCCCCTAATAAAATAACAAAGCCCCCCAAAATAAAAAAATGCCCTACCCTATTCTAAATTACTAAAGTTCAAAGCTCTTTAACCTTACCAGCCCTAAACAGGGCCCTTTGCGGGGCATGCCCCAAGAAGTTCAGCTCTTTTGCCTGTAAAAAAAAACATACAATACCCCCCCCAACATTATAACCCACCACCCACATACCCCTAATCTAACCCAAACCCCCCTTAAATAAACCTAACACTAAGCCCCTGAAGATCTTCCTACCTTATCTTCACCCTGCCAGGTTCACCGATCCGTCCTGAAGAGCTCCTCCGATGTCCTGATCCAAGCCCAAGCGGGGGGCTGAAGAGGTCCATGATCCCGCTGAAGTCTTCATCCAAGCGGGAGCTGAAGAGGTCCATGATCCGGATGAAGTCTTCATCCAAGCAGGAGCTGAAGAGGTCCATGATCCGGATGAAGTCTTCTATCAACTGCATCTTCAATCTTCTTTCTTCCGGATCCATCTTGAAGACCTCCGACGCGGAACATCCTCTTCTCCCGACGCCTACTAGCCGAATGACGGTTCCTTTAAGGGACGTCATCCAAGATGGCGTCCCTCGAATTCCGATTGGCTGATAGGATTCTATCAGCCAATCGGAATTAAGGTAGGAATATTCTGATTGGCTGATGGAATCAGCCAATCAGAATCAAGTTCAATCCGATTGGCTGATCCAATCAGCCAATCAGATTGAGCTCGCATTCTATTGGCTGTTCCGATCAGAATAACGTAGGTGGCGGTCGGCAGATTAGGGGTTAAAAAATTTATTCGAGTGTCGGCGATGTGGGGGGACCTCGGTTTAGGGGTACATAGGTAGTTTATGGGTGTTAGTGTACTTTAGAGTACAGTAGTTAAGAGCTTTATGAACCGGCGTTAGCCCAGAAAGCTCTTAACTACTGACTTTTTTCCTGCGGCTGGAATTTTGTCGTTAGATGTCTAACGCTCACTTCAGAAACGACTCTAAATACCGGAGTTAGAAAAATCCCATTGAAAAGATAGGATATGCAATTGACGTAAGGGGATCGCGGTATGGAAAAGTCGCGGCTGAAAAGTGAGCGTTAGACCCTATTTTGAGTGACTCCAAATACCGGCGGTAGCCTAAAACCAGCGTTAGGAGCCTCTAACGCTGGTTTTCACGGCTAACGCCAAACTCCAAATCTAGGTCTTAAACTGAAAGTCAGTAGTTATGGGTTTTATGTTACAAAGCTGTACCATAAAACTCATAACTAAAGTGTCACAAAGTACACTAACACTCATAAACTACCTATTAACCCCTAAACCGAGGCCCTCCCGCATTGCAAACACTAAAATAAAGTTTTTAACCCCTAATCTGCCGCTCCGGACATCGCCGCCACTATAATAAACATATTAACCCCTAAACCGCCGCACTCCCGCATCGTAAAAACACTAGTTAAATATTATTAACCCCTAATCTGCTGCCCCCAATGTCGTCACCACCTACATATACTTATTAACCCCTAATCTGCTGTCCCTAACATCGCCGCAAACTACATTACTGTTATTAACGCCAAATCTGCTGCCCCCAAAATCGCCGCCACCTAACTACACTTATTAACCCCTAATCCGCTGCCCCCAATGTCGCCGCCACTATACTAAAGTTATTAACCCATAAGCCTCTAGCCTCCCACATCACTAACACTAAATAAATATATTAACCCCTAAACCTAACCCTAAGTCTAACCCTAACACCCCTAACTTTAATATAATTAAAATAAATCTAAATACAAATTACTATTCTTACCTAAATAATACCTATTTAAGACTAAATACTTACCTGTAAGTTATTAACTATTTACTAGCTACCTAGTTAAAATAAATACAAAGTTACCTGTAAAATAAAACCTAACCTGTCTTACACTAAAACCTAACATTACACTAAAATTAAATAAATTAAATTAACAAAATACATTTATCTAAAGTACAAAAAAATAAACACTAAATTACACAAAATAAAAAATAAATTATCAAATATTTAAACTAATTACACCTAATCTAATAGCCCTATCAAAATAAAAAAGCCCCCCCAAAATAAAAAAATCCCTAGCCTACACTAAACTGCCAATGGCCCTTAAAAGGGCCTTTTGCAGGGCAATACATATATTAACCCCTAAACCTAACCCACCACCCACACAACCAACCCCCCAAAAAAAATCCTACCTAAAAAACCTAAGCTCCCCATTGCCCTGAAAAGGGCATTTGGATGGGCATTGCCCTTAAAAGGGCATTTCGCTCTTTTACGTTGCCCAAAGTCCCTAATCTAAAAATAAAACCCACCCAATAAACCCTTAAAAAACCTAACACTAACCCCCGAAGATCCACTTACATATTTTAAAGACCGGACATCCAACCGGGAGAAGTCTTCATCCAAGCAGCAATAAGTCCTCAACAAAGCCAGGAGAAGTCTTCATCCAAGCGGCAAGAAGTCGTCCTCCAGGCGGGCAGAAGTATTCATCCAGATGGCATCTTCTATCTTCATCCTTCCGATGCGGAGCAGCTCCATCTTCAAGACATCCGTCGCGGAGCATCCTCTTCTTTCGATGGGTCTTGAAGAATGAAGTTTCCTTTAAACGACGTCATCCAAGATGGCGTCCTTTGAATTCCGATTACCCAGTCAGCCAATAGGATTGAGCTTGTATTCTATTGGCTGTTCCAATCAGTCAATAAAATGCGAGTTCAATCCTATTGGCTGATTGGATTAGCCAATAGGATAGAAGCTTAACACTATTGGCTGATTGCATCAGCCAATAGGATTTTTTACTATCAGCCAATCGGAATTCAAGGGACGCCATCTTGGATGACGTCATTTAAAAAGAAACTTTATTCTTCAAGACCCATCGAAAGAAGAGGATGCTCCACGCCGGATGTCTTGAAGATGGAGCCGCTCCGCATCGGAATGATGAACATAGAAGATGCCGTCTGGATGAAGACGTCTGCCCGTCTGGAGGACGACTTCTTGCTGCTTGGATAAAGACTTCTCGTGGCTTTGTTGAGGACTTATTGCCGCTTGGATGAAGACTTCTCCCGGCTGGATGAGGATGGATGTCCGGTCTTTAAAAACTGTAAGTGGATCTTCGGGGGTTAGTGTTAGGTTTTTTTTGCGGGTTTATTGAGGGGTTTTATTTTTAAATTAGGGACTTTGGGCAACGTAAAAGAGCTAAATGCCCTTTTAAGGGCAATGCCTATCCAAATGCCCTTTTCATGGCAATGGGCAGCTTGGGGAGGTTTTTTAGGTAGGTTTTTGTTTGGGGGGTTGGTTGTGTCGGTGGTGGGTTTTACTGTTGGGGAGTTGCTTGTATTTTTTTTACAGGTAAAAGAGCTGATTTCTTTGGGGCAATGCCCCACAAAAGTCCCTTTTAAGGGCCATTGACAGTTTAGTGTAGGCTACGGTTTTTTTATTTTGGGGGGGCTTTTTTATTTTGATAAGGCTATTACATTAGGTGTAATTAGTTTAAATATTTGAAAATTTCTTTTTTATTTTGTGTAATTAAGTGTTTATTATTTTTTGTAATTTAGATAAATGTATTTCGTTAATTTAATTTATTTAATTTTAGTGTAATTTTAGGTTTTAGTGTAAGATATGTTAGGTTTTATTTTAAAGGTAACTTTGTATTTATTTTAACTAGACAGCTAGTAAATAGTTAATAACTATTTACTAACTAGTCTACCTAGTTAAAATTAATACAAACTTGCCTGTGAAATAAAAATACAACCTAAGATAGCTACAATGTAACTATTAGTTATATTGTAGCTAGCTTAGGGTTTATTTTACAGGTAAGTATTTAGTCTTAAATACAAATTATTTAGGTAATAATAGTAATTTGTATTTAGATTTATTTTAATTATATTAAAGTTAGGGGTGTTAGGGTTAGGGTTAGACTTAGGGTTAGGTTTAGGGGTTAATATATGTATTTAGTGTTAGTGATTTGGTAAGCCAGAGGGTTAGGGGTTAATAACTTTAGTATAGTGGTGGCGGCAACGTTGGGGGTGGCAGATTAGGGGTTAATAAGTGTAGGTAGGTGGCGGCGACATTGGGGGCGGAAGATTAGGGGTTAATAAGTGTAGGTAGGTGGCGACGACATTGGGGGTGGAAGATTAGGGGTTAATAATTGTAGGTAGGTGGTGGCGATGTCAGGGGCGGCAGATTAAGGGTTAATAAGTGTAATGTATGTGTCGGCGTTGTCAGAGGTGGCAGATTAGGGGTTAATAATAGACATGTGCGGTTCGTTTCGGATTAATTCGGAAATTCGGTAAATTCGGTAAATTCGGAGATTCGGATCGATTCGGATTTCCGAATTAAAATACTTCCGAATCTACCGAATGAATCCGAAATAGCTGCCGTATCTCCGAATAAATCCGAATTAGCTCGTTAAGATTCGGCATTTCCCCATAGGAAACAATGGGAGTTTCGGCTGAAAAAAAACTAACACCGCAGCCCCATTGTTTCCTATGGGGAAACACTAAGTCTGCACCTAACACCCTAACATGTACCCCGAGTCTCTAAACACCCCTAATCTAACACTTATTAACCCCTAATCTGCTGCCTCCGCTATCGCTGACACCTGCATTATTTTATTAACCCCTAATCTGCCGACCGAATATCGCCGCCACCTACATTATAACTATTAACCCCTAATCTGCTGTCCCTAACACCGCCGACCCCTACATTATAGTTATTAACCCCTAATCTGCCCCCCCCAACATCGCCGCAATCTAACTACAACTATTAACCCCTAATCTGCTGACCCGATATCGCCGCCGCCTACATTATAACTATTAACCCCTAATCTGCTGTCCCTAACACCGCCGACCCCATCATTATAGTTATTAACCCCTAATCTGCCCCCCCCAACGTCGCCGCAATCTAACTACAAGTATTAACCCCTAATCTGCCGACCCGATATCGCCGCCGCCTACATTATAGCTATTAACCCCTACTCTGCTGTCCCTAACACCGCCGACCCCTACATTATAGTTATTAAACCCTAATCTGCCCCCCCAACGTCGCCGCAATCTAACTACAAGTATTAACCCCTAATCTGCCGACCCGATATCGCCGCCTACATTATAACTATTAACCCCTAATCTGCTGTCCCTAACACCGCCGACCCCTACATTATAGTTATTAACCCCTAATCTGCCTCCCCCCAACGTCGCCACAATCTAACTACAAGTAGTAACCCCTAATCTGCCGACCGCAAATCGCCGCCACTATAATAAATGTATTAACCCCTAAACCGCCGCACTCCCGCCTCGCAAACACTATAATACATTTTATTAACCCCTAATCTGCCCTCCCTAACATCGCCGCCACCTACCTACAATTATTAACCCCTAATCTCCCGCCCCCATCGTCGCCGCTACTATAATAAGGTTATTAACCCCTAAACCTAAATCTAACCCTAACACTAACACCCCCTAACTTAAATATAATTTAAATAAAACGAAATAAGTTTACTATAGTTAAATAAATGAGTCCTATTTAAAACTAAAGACTTACCTGTAAAATAAACCCTAAGATAGCTGCAATATAACTAATAGTTACATTGTAGCTATTTTAGCATTTATTTTTATTTTACAGGCAACTTTGTATTTATTTTAACTAGGTACAATAGTTATTAAATAGTTAATAACTATTTAATAACTACCTAGCTAAAATAAATACAAATTTACCTGTAAAATAAATCCTAACCTAAGTTACACTAACACCTAACACTACACTATCATTAAATTAACTAAATAAATTATTCCTATTTAAAACTAAATAATTACCTGTAAAATAAACCCTAATATAGCTGCAATATAACTAATAGTTACATTGTAGCTATTTTAGCATTTATATTTATTTTACAGGCAACTTTGTATTTATTTTAACTAGGTACAAAAGCTATTAAATAGTTATTGACTAATTAATAGCTACCTAGTTAAAATAATTACAAAATTACCTGTAAAATAAATCCTAACCTAAGTTACAATTAAACCTAACACTACACTGTCATTAAATAAATTAACTACAAGTACCTACAATTATCTACAATTAAATAAACTAAAGTACAAAACCCCCCCACTAAATTACAAAAAAAAACAAACACTAAATTACAAAAAATAAAAAAATATTACAAGAATTTTAAACTAATTACACCTAATCTAAGCCCCCTAATAAAATAACAAAGCCCCCCAAAATAAAAAAAATGCCCTACCCTATACTAAATTACAAAAGTTAACAGCTCTATTACCTTACCAGCCCTGAACAGGGCCCTTTGCGGGGCATGCCCCAAAGAAAACAGCTCTTTTGCCTGTAAAAAAAACACAATCCCCCCCCCACATTACAACCCACCACCCACATACCCCTACTCTAACCCAAACCCCCCTTAAATAAACCTAACACTACCCCCCGGAAGATCTCCCTACCTTGAGTCGTGTTCACCCAGCCGGGCCGAAGTCTTCATCCGATGGGGCAGAAGAGGACATCCAGACCGGCAGAAGTCTTCATCCAAGCGGGGCAAGAAGAGGTCTTCCATCCATCATACAAGTACCAAAATACAAACAAACACTAAATTACCAAAAATAATAAAATATTACAATAATTTTAAACTAATTACACCTAATCTAAGCCCCCTACTAGCTATTAATATAGCTTCAATATAACTAATAGTTACATTGTAGCTATTTTAGGATTTATATGTATTTTACAGGCAACTTTGTATTTATTTTAACTAGGTACAATAGTTATTAAATAGTTAATAACTATTTAATAACTACCTAGCTAAAATAAATACAAATTTACCTGTAAAATAAATCATAACCTAAGTTACAATTACACCTAACACTACACTATCATTAAATTAACTAAATAAATGAATCCTATATAAAACTAAAGACTTACCTGTAAAATAAACCCTAATATAGCTGCAATATAACTAATAGTTACATTGTAGCTATTTTAGCATTTATATTTATTGTACAGGCAACTTTGTATTCATTTTAACTAGGTTCAATAGCTATTAAATAGATACTGACTATTTAATAGCTACCTAGTTAAAATAATTACAAAATTACCTGTAAAATAAATCCTAACCTAAGTTACAATTAAACCTAACACTACACTATCATTAAATAAATTAACTACAAGTACCTACAATTAAATACAATTAAAAAAACTAAACTAAAGTACAAACCCCCGCCCACTAAATTACAAAAAATAAAAAAAATATTACAATAATTTTAAACTAATTACACCTAATCTAAGCCCCCTAATAAAATAACAAAGCCCCCCAAAATAAAAAAAATGCCCTAACCTATACTAAATTACAAAAGTTAACAGCTCTATTACCTTACCAGCCCTGAACAGGGCCCTTTGCGGGGCATGCCCCAAAGAAAACAGCTCTTTTGCCTGTAAAAAAAAAACACAATCCCCCCCCCACATTACAACCCACCACCCACATACCCCTACTCTAACCCAAACCCCCCTTAAATAAACCTAACACTACCCCCCTGAAGATCTCCCTACCTTGAGTCGTGTTCACCCAGCCGGGCCGAAGTCTTCATCCGATGGGGCAGAAGAGGACATCCAGACCGGCAGAAGTCTTCATCCAAGCGGGGCAAGAAGAGGTCTTCCATCCATCAGAAAAGTACAAAAAAACAAACAAACACTAAATTAGCAAAAATAATAAAATATTACAATAATTTTAAACTAATTACACCTAATCTAAGCCCCCTACTAGCTATTAATATAGCTTCAATATAACTAATAGTTACATTGTAGCTATTTTAGGATTTATATTTATTTTACAGGCAACTTTGTATTTATTTTAACTAGGTACAATAGCTATTAAATAGTTAATAACTACCTAGCTAAAATAAATACAAATTTACCTGTAAAATAAAACCTAACCTAAGTTACAATTACACCTAACACTACACTGTCATTAAATTAACTAAATAAATTAATCCTATATAAAACTAAATACTTACCTGTAAAATAAACCCTAATATAGCTACAATATAACTAATAGTTACATTGTAGCTATTTTAGCATTTATATTTATTTTACAGGCAACTTTGTATTTATTTTAACTAGGTACAATAGCTATTAAATAGATATTTACTGTTTAATAGCTACCTAGTTAAAATAATTACAAAATTACCTGTAAAATAAATCCTAACCTAAGTTACTATTAAACCTAACACTACACTATCATTAAATAAATTAACTACAAGTACCTACAATTAAATACAATGAAATAAACTAAACTAAAGTACAAAAAAACAAACACTAAATTACAAAAAATAAAAAAAATTACAAGAAGTTTAAACTAATTACACCTAATCTAAGCCCCCTAATAAAATAACAAAGCCCCCCAAAATAAAAAAATGCCCTACCCTATACTGATCGGAACAGCCAATAGAATGCGAGGTCAATCTGATTGGCTGATTCCATCAGCCAATCGGATTGAACTTGAATCTGATTGGCTGATTAAATCAGCCAATCAGATTTTTCCTACCTTAATTCCGATTGGCTGATAGAATCCTATTAGCCAATCGGAATTCAAGGGACGCCATCTTGGATGACGTCACTTAAAGGTACAGTCACCTAGTCGTCGGATCAAGAAAGAAGAGGATGCTCTGCGTGGGATGTCTTCAGGATGCTGCCGCTCCGCTCCGGATGGATGAACAGAGAAGATGCCGCCTGGATCAAGACTTCTGATGGATGGAAGACCTCTTCTTGCCCCGCTTGGATGAAGACTTCTGCCGGTCTGGATGTCCTCTTCTGCCCGATCGGATGAAGACTTCGGCCCGCTGGGTGAAGATACGGTAGAGAGATCTTCAGGGGGGTAGTGTTAGGTTTATTTAAGGGGGGTTTGGGTTAGAGTAGGGGTATGTGGGTGGTGGGTTGTAATGTGGGGGGGGGGTATTGTGTTTTTTTTTTACAGGCAAAAGAGCTGTTTTCTTTGGGGCATGCCCCGCAAAAGGCCCTGTTCAGGGCTGGTAAGGTAATAGAGCTGATTACTTTTGTAATTTAGTATAGGGTAGGGCATTTTTTTATTTTGGGGGGCTTTGTTATTTTATTAGGGGGCTTAGATTATGTGTAATTAGTTTAAAATTCTTGTAATTTTTTTTATTTTTTGTAATTTAGTGTTTGTTTTTTTTGTACTTTAGTTTAGTTTATTTCATTGTATTTAATTGTAGGTACTTGTAGTTAATTTATTTAATGATAGTGTAGTGTTAGGTTTAATAGTAACTTAGGTTAGGATTTATTTTACAGGTAATTTTGTAATTATTTTAACTAGGTAGCTATTAATTAGTCAATAACTATTTAATAGCTATTGTACCTAGTTAAAATAAATACAAAGTTGCCTGTAAAATAAATATAAATGCTAAAATAGCTACAATGTAACTATTAGTTATATTGTAGCTATATTAGGGTTTATTTTACAGGTAAGTATTTAGTTTTATATAGGATTAATTTATTTAGTTAATTTAATGACAGTGTAGTGTTAGGTGTAATTGTAACTTAGGTTAGGTTTTATTTTACAGGTAAATTTGTATTTATTTTAGCTAGGTAGTTATTAACTATTTAATAGCTATTGTACCTAGTTAAAATAAATACAAAGTTGCCTGTAAAATAAATATAAATCCTAAAATAGCTACAATGTAACTATTAGTTATATTGAAGCTATATTAATAGCTAGTAGGGGGCTTAGATTAGGTGTAATTAGTTTAAAATTATTGTAATATTTTATTATTTTTGCTAATTTAGTGTTTGTTTGTTTTTTTGTACTTTTCTGATGGATGGAAGACCTCTTCTTGCCCCGCTTGGATGAAGACTTCTGCCGGTCTGGATGTCCTCTTCTGCCCCATCGGATGAAGACTTCGGCCCGGCTGGGTGAACACGACTCAAGGTAGGGAGATCTTCAGGGGGGTAGTGTTAGGTTTATTTAAGGGGGGTTTGGGTTAGAGTAGGGGTATGTGGGTGGTGGGTTGTAATGTGGGGGGGGGGTATTGTGTTTTTTTTTACAGGCAAAAGAGCTGTTTTCTTTGGGGCATGCCCCGCAAAAGGCCCTGTTCAGGGCTGGTAAGGTAATAGAGCTGTTAACTTTTGTAATTTAGTATAGGGTAGGGCATTTTTTTTTATTTTGGGGGGCTTTGTTATTTTATTAGGGGGCTTAGATTAGGTGTAATTAGTTTAAAATTCTTGTAATATTTTTTTATTTTTTGTAATTTAGTGGGGTTTTTTTTGTACTTTAGTTTAGTTTTTTAATTGTATTTAATTGTAGGTGCTTGTAGTTAATTTATTTAATGATAGTGTAGTGTTAGGTTTAATTGTAACTTAGGTTAGGATTTATTTTACAGGTAATTTTGTAATTATTTTAACTAGGTAGCTATTAAACAGTAAATATCTATTTAATAGCTATTGTACCTAGTTAAAATAAATACAAAGTTGCCTGTACAATAAATATAAATGCTAAAATAGCTACAATGTAACTATTAGTTATATTGCAGCTATATTAGGGTTTATTTTACAGGTAAGTCTTTAGTTTTATATAGGATTCATTTATTTAGTTAATTTAATGATAGTGTAGTGTTAGGTGTAATTGTAACTTAGGTTATGATTTATTTTACAGGTAAATTTGTATTTATTTTAGCTAGGTAGTTATTAAATAGTTATTAACTATTTAATAGCTATTGTACCTAGTTAAAATAAATACAAAGTTGCCTGTAAAATAAATATAAATCCTAAAATAGCTACAATGTAACTATTAGTTATATTGAAGCTATATTAATAGCTAGTAGGGGGCTTAGATTAGGTGTAATTAGTTTAAAATTATTGTAATATTTTATTATTTTTTGTAATTTAGTGTTTGTTTGTATTTTGGTACTTGTATGATGGATGGAAGACCTCTTCTTGCCCCGCTTGGATGAAGACTTCTACCGGTCTGGATGTCCTCTTCTGCCCCATCGGATGAAGACTTCGGCCCGGCTGGGTGAACACGACTCAAGGTAGGGAGATCTTCAGGGGGGTAGTGTTAGGTTTATTTAAGGGGGGTTTGGGTTAGAGTAGGGGTATGTGGGTGGTGGGTTGTAATGTGGGGGGGGGGATTGTGTTTTTTTTTTTACAGGCAAAAGAGCTGTTTTCTTTGGGGCATGCCCCGCAAAGGGCCCTGTTCAGGGCTGGTAAGGTAATAGAGCTGTTAACTTTTGTAATTTAGTATAGGGTAGGGCATTTTTTTTATTTTGGGGGGCTTTGTTATTTTATTAGGGGGCTTAGATTAGGTGTAATTAGTTTAAAATTCTTGTAATATTTTTTTATTTTTTGTAATTTAGTGTTTGTTTGTTTTTGTAATTTAGTGGGGGGGTTTTGTACTTTAGTTTATTTAATTGTAGATAATTGTAGGTACTTGTAGTTAATTTATTTAATGACAGTGTAGTGTTAGGTTTAATTGTAACTTAGGTTAGGATTTATTTTACAGGTAATTTTGTAATTATTTTAACTAGGTAGCTATTAAATAGTCAATATCTATTTAATAGCTATTGTACCTAGTTAAAATAAATACAAAGTTGCCTGTAAAATAAATATAAATGCTAAAATAGCTACAATGTAACTATTAGTTATATTGCAGCTATATTAGGGTTTATTTTACAGGTAAGTATTTTGTTTTAAATATGATTCATTTATTTAGTTAATTTAATGATAGTGTAGTGTTAGGTGTTAGTGTAACTTAGGTTAGGATTTATTTTACAGGTAAATTTGTATTTATTTTAGCTAGGTAGTTATTAAATAGTTATTAACTATTTAATAACTATTGTACCTAGTTAAAATAAATACAAAGTTGCCTGTAAAATAAAAATAAATGCTAAAATAGCTACAATGTAACTATTAGTTATATTGCAGCTATCTTAGGGTTTATTTTACAGGTAAGTCTTTAGTTTTAAATAGGATTCATTTATTTAACTATAGTAAATTTATTTCGTTTTATTTAAATTATATTTAAGTTAGGGGGTGTTAGTGTTAGGGTTAGATTTAGGTTTAGGGGTTAATAACCTTATTATAGTAGCGGCGACGATGGGGGGCGGGAGATTAGGGGTTAATAATTGTAGGTAGGTGGCGGCGATGTTAGGGAGGGCAGATTAGGGGTTAATAAAATGTATTATAGTGTTTGCGAGGCGGGAGTGCGGCGGTTTAGGGGTTAATACATTTATTATAGTGGCGGCGATTTGCGGTCGGCAGATTAGGGGTTAATACTTGTAGTTAGATTGTGGCGACGTTGGGGGGAGGCAGATTAGGGGTTAATAACTATAATGTAGGTGTCGGCGGTGTTAGGGACAGCAGATTAGGGGTTAATAGTTATAATGTAGGCAGCAGCGATATCGGGTCGGCAGATTAGGGGTTAATACTTGTAGTTAGATTGCGGCGACGTTGGGGGAGGCAGATTAGGGGTTAATAACTATAATGTAGGGGTCGGCGGTGTTAGGGACAGCAGATTAGGGGTTAATAGCTATAATGTAGGCGGCGGCGATATCGGGTCGGCAGATTAGGGGTTAATACTTGTAGTTAGATTGCGGCGACATTGGGGGGGGGCAGATTAGGGGTTAATAACTATAATGTAGGGGTCGGCGGTGTTAGGGACAGCAGATTAGGGGTTAATAGCTATAATGTAGGCGGCGGCGATATCGGGTCGGCAGATTAGGGGTTAATACTTGTAGTTAGATTGCGGCGACGTTGGGGGAGGCAGATTAGGGGTTAATAACTATAATGTAGGGGTCGGCGGTGTTAGGGACAGCAGGTTAGGGGTTAATAGCTATAATGTAGGCGGCGGCGATATCCGATCGGCAGATTAGGGGTTAAATAATGTTATTATAGGGTTTGCGATGTGGGGGGGCCTCGGTTTAGTGGTTCATAGGTAGTTTATGGGTGTTAGTGACTTAGTGTACTAAATGGGTGTTAGTGTACTAAAAACATACCGAATTTCTGAACGGAATAGAACCGAATTCAGCCGAATCCGAATAAATCCGAAACGAATTTATTCGTATCCGAATAAATCCGAAACAAATTTATTCAAATTTTGCCGAATCAGATTCGATCCGAAACGAAATTCGAAAAGTCCGAATCGATCCGAACCGAAAACGAACCAAATTTTTTAGCGGTGCACATGTCTAGTTAATAAGTGTAATGTAGGTGTCGCCAATGTCAAGGGAGGCAGATTAGGGGTGTTTAGACTCGGGGTTTATGTTAGGGTGTTTTCGTTCCCCATAGGAATCAATAGGGCTGCGTTACGGAGCTTTATGCTCCATTATTGCAGGTGTTAGGCTTTTTTTTAGCTGGCTCTCCCCATTGATGTCTATGGGGAAATCGTGCACTAGCACGTAAAACCAGCTCAAAGCAGCGCTGGTATTTGTGTGCGGTATGGAGCTCAACGCTGCCATGTTGCCCACAAATGTCGTTTTTTTGCAAACCTGTAATAGCAGCGCTATTAAAGGTGAGCGGTGGAAAAAACTTGCAAGTTATTACCGAGCCACTCATAACGCAAAACTCGTAATCTGGCCAGCGTCCTTTAGGTAACTATAAGTCTGCATGTGACACTGTGTCACCTGCAGAAAAGTAACATTTACATTCATTTTCATAAAAAACAATGTAAATGTTAACAAATATTCAGTACTCACTTCGTTTTAGACTAAACAAATAATGAATATGGCAGCAAACAAATATTTTAAAAACCTATTTTTCATAATATTCTTTATGAATGATTTGTCCGAAACAAATTATTTGTTGCTGGACATGTCTATTATTTAATAGCATTTGAGGTATATTTTAATATTATTAGTACATTGATAGTAATATTCTGTTATAAAAAAAGATAAATTAAGTGAAAATGTAAAATCTGTTAACCTTCATTTAAAGGGACATGAAACCCACATTTTTTCTTTCATGATTTAGAAAGAGAATGCAATTTTAAACATCTTTCTAATTTACTTCTATTATCTAATTTGTTTTATTCTCTTGATATTCTTTGCTGAAAAGCATATCTAGATATGCTCAGTAGCTGCTGATTGGTTGCTGCACATAGAAGCCTTGTGTGATTGGCTCACCATGTGCATTGCTTTTTCTTCAATTAAGGATATCTAAAAAATGAAGCAAAATAAATAATAGAAGTAAATTGTAATGTTGTTTAAATTTCTATTCTCTATCTGAATAATGAAAGAAAGATTTTGGGTTTAGTGGCCCTTTAAGGTTGCAGTGTTTACTTATCCAAATTCACATTGTTCTAATCTCAATATATGTTTTGTGTCTTATATATAGCCCTTATTGGGTCAGATTACTCAGTAATACCAGTGCACGCAAATGGGAGCTGTATTACAAGTTATGTGCAATGCAAACGTGACCTCAATGTAAAGGCCCTTTTCAGTGCCGTTTTTTTTCTACCACCCCACACTTGCGAACTTTAACCCCTCATAACTGCTTCTTGCAGTTATTTTAAAAAATAAATAGAAATGCTTCTTTTTTTTTATTAATAACTACAACACATTATTTTGGGGGCAATTGGGAAACATTTGGAAAATTAACCAGAGATGTGATCTCTGGTTAATTTTTGGAGCACAAATTGCTACCACAAATAATGGCTGGTTATTTATCGTACTTGTGCAAAAATAATAGCGCTCCACTTGTAGAAATCTAACCCAAAACATAATTACTATGTCTATCTATATGCCATGTAAAAGAGATCTGCATAAGCATATACATGCATATATGAATCTATGAATCTCTTTCTGGTATATTTCTCTTTCTCTAGACAGCTATCTAGCTTTCTAATCTACCAGTCTATTCTCTGTCTCTTTGTTTAACGGGTTTGTGTCAAGATATTAACATATATATATATATATATATATATATATATATATATATATCCATTGCATTTATCCTGTTTAAAAATAAAACGCTGCACTCACCGGTCTTCATGAACAAATTCAGTTTAATCTCATCAAATTAAAATTTTCGATATACAATTGCCCCAAATGTTTCGGTACCGGGCTCGTACCTTTCTCAATGGGTGTTTAACCTGTGTCATTGTGTTCTCTATTAAATCCACATACCTGTTGCCTTAATATACCCTACAGTGCTTAAAACTTCCAGTGCTAAAGTGCTACAGCAAATATCCCACGTCACTGGTGATTAATCAGGTTAAAAAATCACTAGATTACATCCTTAAATGTGGTTTTGAGGCTGGGATGATAAATGAAAATGAATATGAATTTATGAGTGTACCTTTTCCAGTTATTCCTGTGTTATACCTAATGCCCAAGGTTCATAAAACCCTAATCCATCCTCCTGGCAAACCTATTGTGTCTTCCAGAGATTCACTATGCTCTAGAATGGCAGAATCTATTGATCACCATCTCCAACCTGTAGTGAAAGAGTCATTTTCTTTCCTTTTGGATTTTCCTACGTTGATTAAGAAATTAATTTATCTGGAATGGTTGGAATCTGATAATTTATTTGTTCCCATAGATGTTGACAGTCTGTACACCGTCATCCCTCATGGAGGAGGTGTGCAGGCTGTCAGATTCATGGTAAGTTCATTGTTGGCATATGCGGGACCTCCCATAGAGTTCCTGCTGGAACTGTTAACGTTTTGTTTAGAACAGAATTATTTTAAATTTGAGAAAGAATTCTTTCTGCAAATAGCAATGACTGCTATGGCTCAAATATGGCTCCTGCATATGCCAACATATATATGCTCTGGTATGAGACATTTGTGATGATGACTCTATCTGTACCCCAAATAAAGTTTTACGTCAGATATATAGATGATGTGTTTCTGGTGTGGAGGGGCCCAGTAAATTCTCTTGTAAATTGGCTTGATACCCTTAATAGACTGGATTCCCCAATATGCTTTAAAAATGAATACAGCACTGACACATGCCATTTCTTGATCTGAACATTAGGAAACATTTGGTTAGTGTTGGTTATAGGTTTGAAACCTCATTATATTCTAAAACAACTGATAAAAATTATTTATTGTTATCCACTAGCTTTCATCCAGAACATCAAAAGAGGAGTGTAATCTCCTCTCAGCTCAGGGAAAAAGTATAAGATTTTTCACAGATTATCATGCACCAGCACTTTTGTGATTTATATTCTGACATGTCCGTGTTCTCTTGTTTATGTTGGTAAGACCTCAACTACCTTTAGAAAGAGGATGATTAACCATCACCATGCCAAAGGATCTTCTATTAATAAACAGACATTGGATCAACCGATTGCCAGGCACTTTATGCAGGTGGGTCATACTGCTGCTAGCCTGAGAACTATGATAATTGATTATGTGCCTCCTTTGAATAGAGGTGGGGACAGACAAAAGAAGCTTCTGCAATTGGAAACATCATGGATTTATCGATTGGATACTGTGACCCCTAGAGGGCTAAATGTACAGCTGGACTATAATGTGTTCCTGTAGTCAGATCTTTCTATGACTGGATGATCTAGGTTTTTTCTGGCATCAAGAAAAATGGTTGTCAGTCAGTATTTAATACTCCATCTACAGTATTCATCATATCATCTTGGGCTGTCCTGAACAATGAGTGTGTGTTCTTCCATTATTAAATTTCTACCATACTGCAACAGATATGAAGCGGATGTAGTTTCCATAGGGTAGGTGTTTTTAGCTTATAATAATAGAACTTCATAATATGTTAGATGAAGATTAGAATCTAACTATAAATGTGGTTGTTGTTTTTAATTTAGGAGTAAATGAAAGTTCCTGGATGCTGCTTTGCTAGTGCTTGTATTGACCGCAATAGAATGTATGAACAGTCACTGGGGGCGTGGTTATGTTAATTAGCCATGCGCTCTGTTTACAAATGGTGTGATTAATCACCAGTGACGTGGGATACTTGCTGTAGCACTTTAGCACCAGAAGTTTTAAGCACTGTAGGGTATATTAAGGCATCAGGTGTTTGGGTTTAATAGAGAACACTAGGACACAGGTTAAACACCCATTGAGAAAGGTACCATGATGTAATCTAGTGATTTTTTAAACGACATTGTTGGATTACCTCTCAGTTTACAATAAGTGTTAGTATCAGACAACTGTCTATAGGCTTCATTATGGTAGTCGATGTAATTCTGAATTACTATGGACCCCCCCTTGTCCGCAGCATGTATTATGATAGAATGATCATCTTTTAGACTTTACAGAGTGAGTGTTTTTTCCTCTTTGTTGAGGTTAGAAAAATAGCAATCAGGTTAAAAAATCACTAGATTACATCCTGAAATGTGGTTTTGAGGCTGGGATGATAAATGAAAATGAATATGAATTTATGAGTGTACCTTTTCCAGTTATTCCTATGTTATACCTACTGCCCAAGGTTCATAAAACCCTAATCCATACTCCTGGCAGACCTATTGTGTCTTCCAGAGATTCACTATGCTCTAGAGTGGCAGAATCTATTGATCACCATCTCCAACCTGTAGTGAAGGAGTCGTTTTCTTCCCTTTTGGATTCTCCTTCTTTAATTAAGAAATTAATTGATCTGGAATGGTTGGAATCTGATGATTTATTTGTGACCATGGATGTTGACAGTCTGTACACCGTCATCCCTCACGGAGGAGGTGTGCAGGCTGTCAGATCCATGGTAATTACGTTCATCATTGGCATATGCAGGACCCCCCATAGAGTTCCTGCTGGAACTGTTAATGTTTTGTTTAGAACAGAATTATTTTTAATTTGAGAAATAATTCTTTCTGCAAATAGCAATGACTGCTATGAGCTCAAATATGGCTCCCACATATGCCAACATATATATGCTCTGGTATGAGACATTTGTGATGATGACTCTATCTGTACCCCAAAGTTTTATGTCAGATATATAGATGATGTGTTTCTGGTGTGGCGGGGCCCAGTAAATTCTCTTGTAAATTGGATTGATACCCTAAATAGACTGGATTCCCCAATACGCTTTAAATATGAAAACAGCACTGACACATACCATTTCTTGATCTGAACATTAGGAAACATTTGGATTGTGTTGGTTATAGGTTTGAAACCTCATTATATTCTAATACAACTGATAAAAAATATTTATTGTTATCCACTAGCTTTCATCCAGGACATCAAAAGAGGAGTTTAATCTCCTCTCAGCTCATGTGAGTAGCACGTAATAACACACTCATTGATACTAGGATTACCCAAGAAGAAGAAATGAAGATCAAACTAAAACAACGTGGATATAAAAGCATGGACATTGAAAGGGCACAGAATTAAATGCCACAATATAATCAGAAGACACTGTTGCACAAAAAACAAGACAAGAAAGACAACAAAAATATTAATCTCATCACGACCTTTACTCCTTTACATAAGGTACTTGAAAAATCTGCGAGAAATAATTGGGACACCGCGAAGACTGACAAACTACTCCCATTCACACAAATGGATGCTCCCTGTATTGTATATAAAAAGGCTCCCAACTTGAAAGACTTCCTTGTACACAATGATCCAGTTAAATGCTATCAGAAGGGCACCTGGATCGATGGGTTGTTATAGGTGTGGGGACTGCATCACTTGCAACGCCATGCTTACAGGGTCTCAGTTCCACCATCCCCAGACAGGGAAAAAGTATAAGATTTTTCACAGATTATAATGCACCAGCACTTTCGTGATTTATATTCTGACATGTTCGTGTTCTCTTGTTTAGGTTGGTAAGAACTCAACTACCTTTAGAGAGAGGATGGTTAACCATTGCCATGCCAAAGGATCTGCTATTGATAAACAGACATCGGATCAACCGGTTGCCAGGCACTTTATGCAGGCGGGTCATACTGCTGCTAACCTGATAACTATGATAATTGATTA
The DNA here is from genome assembly GCF_027579735.1 of Bombina bombina. NCBI lineage: Eukaryota > Metazoa > Chordata > Amphibia > Anura > Bombinatoridae > Bombina > Bombina bombina. The sequence goes on from NC_069504.1 coordinate 365,522,792, forward strand.
TGTGCCTCCTTTGAATAGAGGTGGGGATAGACTTAAGAAGCTTCTGCAATTGGAAACATCATGGATTTATTGATTGGATACTGTGACCCCTAGAGGGCTAAATGTACAGCTGGACTATAATGTGTTTCTGTAGTCAGATCTTTCTATGACTGGACGATCTAGGTTTTTTCTGACATCAAGAAAAATGGTTGTCAGCCAGTATTTAATACTCCATCTAGAGTATTCATCATATCATCTTGGGCTGTCCTGAACAATGAGTGTGTGTTCCGCCGTTATTAAATTTCTACCATACTGCAACAGATATGAAGCGGATGTAGTTTCCATAGGGTAGGTGTTTTTAGCTTTTAATATTAGAACTTCATAATATGTTAGATGAAGAGTAGAATCTAACTATAAATGTGGTAACTGTTTTTAATTTAGGAGTAAATGAAAGTTCCTAGATGCTGTTTTGTTAGTGCTTGCATTGACCGCAATAGAATGCATAAACAGACACTGGGGGCGTGGTTATGTTAATTAGCCATCTGTTTACAAATGGTGTGATTAATCACCAGTGATGTGTGATACTTGCTGTAGCACTTTAGCACCGGAGGTTTTAAGCACTGTAGGGTATATTAAGGCATCAGGTGTGTGGGTTTAATAGAGAACACTAGGACACAGGTTAAACACCCATTGAGAAAAGTACCAGTCCGGTACCAAAACGTTTGGGGCATTTGTATATCAAAAATGTTAATTTGATGAGATTAAACTGAATTTGTTCATGAAGACTGGTGCAGCGTTTTATTTCTTAAACAGGATAAATGCAATGGATGTATACATTATACGCAGCACACCGGCTGTTGTCTATTGTAACAGTAAGTGCACTTAAAATTGGACTTTATATATATATATATATATATATATATTATTCAAGAAAAAGTACCAGCGCTCAGTTGTTCCACAAACAAATAGGTCAATGTATAGGTAAAGGTAGCGAAATACAGAGTAAAATGTTGTTAAATTACTACACCAGTTTAAGAGATTTATATAGGTCTGGGATGTGTATGTTCCCTGTGAAATCTTAATAAACTCTTAATAAACTTATATGGTGTGGGTATTGAGCTGCATGAATGTATACGATTCAGTGTACCCCTGACACTGATGAAAAATTATGTACAAGAGAAATGTCGAAAGATATTCAGCGCTACAAATACTAAGAATATGTAAATATATATAAGGTTCTATCAAATGAAATGAAATGTCTCTCGGTTGAAGTAGACAAATGTCCTTTGTCTCACAAAAAAAGTTCAGGTGATGAATAAGAACAGGTAAGGTGAATATTATACGTTCAAGATGTATTTTGTCAACAAAACTTAACGTTAACTGTAACACTGGTACTAGGAGACAAGTAGTGTGCCCTTACCAGAGGGTACCTCAATCATATGAGGTAATGTCTGAGTGTCTGGTTGGTATCTCTCCGGTATGTCTTGGCAGTCTTTCCTGTGTTGGGAGATGTTCTTATCTTTTATTTCTTTTATTTCATGCCAGGCTTGTGTATGGTACTTTCAACCTTGGAGTCTCCTGGTCTCCGGTATTGTTGACTTGGTATCTCTCCGCAGTATGGTAGTGCGATCTGGATCTTGGCTCTCACCGTGTAGGATGAAATATGGCAAAGAAAGAAAAAGAGTACATAGCGTAATACTGTATAAATAAAAATATTTATTACATACAAAACAGGTGTAAGAAATGCACTCACATTTATTAACCTCAATCTGTATGAGGTAAGTAATGGCGTGTAAGTATATATTTATACACCTTAGGCAGGTGTTACTGGAGGCAGGTGTCTGATGATAAGCTTATTGGGTATGTCCTGGTAGTGAAATCACTTCACGTAGTGTCCTAAGCTCTCAGCTAAGATTTAAAAGCAAAAATGGAAAGGTTAGTCACTGTATCTGGCCAAATGGGACAAGCTCAGGTACCACGTCAAGGTCCTCTTGATATGTGAATATTTACTTTTTTAAATTTTGCATTTAGTGTAAGAGATAATACAAAAGAATTATCTAGATTTCAATTCCATGTCAAATATTTCACAACAAACAAAGCTGGTACATATTAAAAATCAATAAGATCCTGGCGCAATTTTTTTTTTTAACCCATATTTTTTTAACCCACAATTGCCTCTATCCCCTGTAGATAGCATACATCACACACAAAATACCCCTTATATGATACAGGAGATTTATTCATCATATACAATTACACAATGTATATATCATTATTTATCTTGGTGTAGCCAGTTATGGCCACAAATAAATAAACTCCTGCAATTGTCAATAAAGTAATGTGTAGGATGTTTAAGAGTGCAAGTTCTGAATCTTTCATGACCCACTCCATTCTCACAAAGTTAAACTACAGGAAAAGCAAATAAAATATATAAAGTAGATTAAGGGCCTGATTACAAGTGGAGCTCTAATAGTTACATGCAAGCGAAAAGGGGTTTATCACAGGTGTTTGCACACAACAGCTTTATCAATCGTATTACAATTTGAAAGCTTGAGCGTAAACACGATTTACGCTAGAATGATTACTGCGTCCTCAGAGCTCTGTTTAGCTGTTTAGCTAAACAAAAAAGTGCCACAAAACACATAAAAAACACATTACAAAGTACAGTTACACTCATAATAACACAATCTAGTAAAAATTATATATAAAAAATATTGCACAAAAAAGTAATAAGGACTCTCAGGTGTTAGAAAAAAAAGGTAGGCAAATGGCTTTAACATAGAGTTACATACATATACAATAATGTCTGTATGCATATATATACTGTATGTGTGTGTATGTGTGTACATATGCATTTATATGTGTATATATGTATTTACAGACATATTTACCTCTATATATATATAGGGAGTGCAGAATTATTAGGCATATTAGTATTTTGACCACATCATCCTCTTTATGCATGTTGTCTTACTCCAAGCTGTATAGGCTCGAAAGCCTACTACCAATTAAGCATATTAGGTGATGTGCATCTCTGTACTGAGAAGGGGTGTGGTCTAATGACATCAACACCCTATATCAGGTGTGCATAATTATTAGGCAACTTCCTTTCCTTTGGCAAAATGGGTCAAAAGAAGGACTTGACAGGCTCAGAAAAGTCAAAAATAGTGAGATATCTTGCAGAGGGATGCAGCACTCTTAAAATTGCAAAGCTTCTGAAGCTGAAGCGTGATCATCGAACAATCAAGCGTTTCATTCAAAATAGTCAACAGGGTCGCAAGAAGCGTGTGGAAAAACAAAGGCGCAAAATAACTGCCCATGAACTGAGAAAAGTCAAGCGTGCAGCTGCCAAGATGCCACTTGCCACCAGTTTGGCCATATTTCAGAGCTGCAACATCACTGGAGTGCCCAAAAGCACAAGGTGTGCAATACTCAGAGACATGGCCAAGGTAAGAAAGGCTGAAAGACGACCACCACTGAACAAGACACACAAACTGAAATGTCAAGACTGGGCCAAGAAATATCTCAAGACTGATTTTTCTAAGGTTTTATGGACTGATGAAATGAGAGTGAGTCTTGATGGGCCAGATGGATGGGCCCGTGGCTGGATTGGTAAAGGGCAGAGAGCTCCAGTCCGACTCAGACGCCAGCAAGGTGGAGGTGGAGTACTGGTTTGGGCTGGTATCATCAAAGATGAGCTTGTGGGGCCTTTTCGGGTTGAGGATGGAGTCAAGCTCAACTCCCAGTCCTACTGCCAGTTTCTGGAAGACACTTTCTTCAAGCAGTGGTACAGGAAGAAGTCTGCATCCTTCATGAAAACATGATTTTCATGCAGGACAATGCTCCATCACACGTGTCCTAGTACTTCACAGCGTGGCTGGCAAGAAAGGGTATAAAAGAAGAAAATCTAATGACATGGCCTCCTTGTTCACCTGATCTGAACCCCATTGAGAACCTGTGGTCCATAATCAAATGTGAGATTTACAAGGAGGGAAAACAGTACACCTCTCTGAACCTCTCTGGGAGGCTGTGGTTGCTGCTGCACGCAATGTTGATGGTGAACAGATCAAAACACTGACAGAATCCATGGATGGCAGGCTTTTGAGTGTCCTTGCAAAGAAAGGTTGCTATATTGGTCACTGATTTGTTTTTGTTTTGTTTTTGAATGTCAGAAATGTATATTTGTGAATGTTGAGATGTTATATTGGTTTCACTGGTAAAAATAAATAATTGAAATGGGTATATATTTGTTTTTTGTTAAGTTGCCTAATAATTATGCACAGTAATAGTCACCTGCACACACAGATATCCCCCTAAAATAGCTATAACTAAAAACAAACTAAAAACTACTTCCAAAACTACTCAGCTTTGATATTAATGAGTTTTTTGGGTTCATTGAGAACAGGGTTGTTGTTCAATAATAAAATTAATCCTCAAAAATACAACTTGCCTAATAATTCTGCACTCCCTGTATATATATATATTGTAGTTCTGGGTAACAAGCACTCACTGTAGTCATGAATTGCCTGGGTGCTCTCTATGGTGCTCTCATGAACATATACCACATACATATATAACGAAACAGTCTTGACAAAGGTCCCTGTGAGGACTGAAACATTGACTAAACCATTGTTGATGAATTAGTAATAAAAATAATGTTGAATAAGTCCTGTGAGTGCCTCTTCTTTCTTTTAAGTCTCTCTCTCTCTCTCTCTCTCTCTCTCTCTCTCTCTCTCTCTATATATATATATATATATATATATATATATATATATATATACAGTATATATATATATATATATATATATATATATAAAATACATATGTTCACACATATAGACATATATATAAGAGTATTGCAGTCCTTTGCATGAAAACATGTAAAAACATGTAAAAGCAATATTCATATTTAATAAAGTGTTATACTGTGTATTTACTGTAAATGTTTTACATTCTAATGTTCTGCACATAACAGAATATGTTCTATATATATCTGTACCTATATATACTCATGTATATATTTAGGCATAGATATATAGAGGCATATTTAACAAATGTCTGTCGGACCTGATCCGACAGTGCGGATCAGGTCCGACAGTGCGGATCAGGTCCGACAGACATCGCTGAATGCGGAGAGCAATACGCTCTCTGTATTTAGCATCTCACCAGCAGCTCTTGTGAGCTGCTGGTGCAACGCCGCCCCCTGCAGACTCGCGGCCAATGGGCCGCCAGCAGGGAGGTGTCAATCAATCTGATCGTACTCGATCGGGTTGTATTGTGGCGATTCCTGTCCGCCTCATCAGAGCAGACGGACAGGGTTACGGAGCAGCAGTCTTTAGACCGCTGCTCTATAACTTGTGTTTCTGATGAGTCTGAAGACTCGCCATAAACACGGCCCTTCAAGCTCCATTCGGAGCTTGATAGATAAGCCTCATGTTGTATAAAAAAACATTATATATATATATATATATATATATACATAATTATGTATTAATGAATAAATAGAACATATTCTATTTATGAAGAACATTTGAATGTGAAATATTCATATTGTCATGTCGGCTTAGCACACTTGAGAATATGCGATCAGGTTTACGCGCTAGTAGAGTGTTTGGTTTTTCCCACTTTTTCCGCTCTATTGACTTCTATGGGGGAATACGTGGACACCCACGCAATATTCTAACTTCGGCCTTTTGCTCACAATGGGTTAGCACACGTGCGAAAACTGTTTACTTTCAACTTGTAATACAAGCGCTACCCAGTGCACACAAAAAGCTTATTTCTAGTGAAAGAAAAGCGGGAGTGTTGACACTCCACTTGTAAACTGGCCCTAAATGTTTTGCATAGCAGTAAATATTTAGTTTAATGTCCATTTAATCCTAGCTGCAAACCCCAATTACTGCTAACTTTAACTTTGACCTCCCTCTATAAATAACTATAAGTACCCTAAGTACTCTTCTCAATAAATATAAGTGGAACCCAGCCCCAACTGCACCAGCAACACCACCATTAGCTGAAGGCAGCCCATTACCTTTTTTTGAGCGGATGATGGGGGATCGATGGATAGTAGATGGTCTTTAAAATGTTAGGGGGTTGGTGTGCATTGGGTGAACATGTAGGGGTTATTTTAGGTGTAGGTGGGTCATGAGTCATATTTATCTTTAATTACAATGGATGTGCTGCAGTTTAAATTTACTGGACATTAACCCAATCACCAGTATTATAATGACATGTGTAGGAGCACTATTTAATCAGGCTTGTCATTTTAACTTAGTAACAGTGATTTGATGTTTTGTTGTAGAAATAGAGCCACAAGGAAACAATAGCTGTTGCTTATTTTTTCTATATACACAAACCAATGTGTCTGTTCAAATATATATACAGTATCTCACAAAAGTGAGTACACCCCTCACATTTTTGTAAATCTTTTATTATATCTTTTCATGTGACAACACTGAAGAAATTACACTTTGCTACAATGTAAAGTAGTGAGTGTACAGCCTGTATGACAGTGTAAATTTGCTGTCCCCTCAAAATAACTCAACACACAGCCATTAAAATCTAAACCGTTGGCAACAAAAGTGAGTACACCCCTAAGTGGAAATGTTGAACGTGTCAATATTTTGTGTGGCCACCATTATTTTCCAGAACTGCCTTAACCCTCTTGGGCATGGAGTTTACCAGAGCTTCACAGGTTGCCACTGAAGTCCTCTTCCACTCCTCCATGATGACATCACAGAGCTGGTGGATGTTAGAGACCTTGCCCTCCCCCACCTTCCATTTGAGGATGCCCCACAGATGCTCAATAGGGTTTAGGTCTGGAAAAACGCTTGGCCAGTCCATCACCTTTACCCTCAGCTTTTTTAGCAAGGCAGTGGTCATCTTGGAGGTGTGTTTGGGGTCATTATCATGTTGGAGTAGTGCCCTGCGGCCCAGTCTCCGAAGGGAGGGGATCATGCTCTGCTTCATTATGTCACAGTACAAGTTGGCATTCATGGCTCCCTCAATGAACTGTAGCTCCCCAGTGCCGGCAGCACTCATGCAAGCCCAGACCATGACACTCCCTCCACCATGCTTGACCGAAGGCAAGACATACTTGTCTTTGTACTCCTAACCTGGTTGCTGCCACACACACTTGACACCATCTGAATCAAATATGTTTATCTTGGTCTCATCGGACCACAGGACATGGTTCCAGTAATCCATGTCCTTAGTCTACTTGTCTTTAGCAAACTGTTTGTGGTCTTTCTTGTGCATCATCTTTAGAAGAGGTTTCCTTCTGGGACGACAGCCATGCAGACCAATTTGATGCAGTGTGCAGCGTATGGCCTGAGCACTGACAGGCTTAACCCCCACCCCTTCACAACCTCTGCAGCAATGCTAGCAGCACTCATATGTATATTTCCCAAAAACAACCTCTGGATATGATGCTGAGCACATACACTTCTTTGCTCGACCATGGCGAGGCCTGTTCTGAGTGGAAACTTTCCTGTGAAACCGATGTATGATCTTGCCCACCATGCTGCAGCTCAGTTTCAGGGTCTTGGCAATCTTCTTATAGCCTAGGCCATCTTTCTGTAGAGCAACAATTCTTGTTTTCAGATACTCAGTTTTTTGTCATGAGTTGCTTTGTTGAACTTCCAGTGACATGTATGAGAGTGATAGCACCAAATTTAACACACCTGCTCCCCATTCACACCTGAGACCTTGTAACACTAGCGAGTCATATGACACCACGGAGGGAAATGTCTAATTGGGCCCAATTTTGATATTTTCACTTAGGGGTGTACTCACTTTTGTTGCCAACGGTTTAGACATTAATAGTGTGTTGAGTTATTTTGAGGGGACAGAAAATTTACACTGTTATACAGGCTGTACACTCACTACTTTACATTGTAGCAAAGTGTCATTTCTTCAGTGTTGTCACATAAAAAGATATAATAAAATATTTACAAAAATATGAGGGGTGTACTTACTTTTGTGAGATACTGTGTGTATGTGTATATATATATATATATATATATATACATATATATATTTATATTTATAAATGTGTGTATGTGCGCACATGCATATAGGTGTGAATGTGTGTGTATATGAATATATAAATATGGTTGTGATCATTTGTGCATATATACACATATATATATATATATATATATATATATATATATATTGAGTTATTCATAAACAAATGTGTCTGTTCAAATATATATATACAGTGTATATATTTATAAATGTGTGTAAGTGCGCACATGCATATAGGTGTGAGTATTTGTGTGAACATATGTGCATATATATATATATATATATATATATATATATATATATATATATATATATATATATACAGTATATATAGATATATATATATATATATATAAAGAAGCAAAATGAAGCACTCACTGGACTTTGGATATCTGTGAAAAATATTTATTCATATATAAATATGTGTGTGTGCATGTGAATATATAACTAGGTGTGTGCGAGCATATGTGATATATGTCTTTATTTTACAGGCAGATTATCTATATTGGGTAGAAAGGATATAGCAGGTGTTTTTGCTCCTTTTCTTTCTCCTTGAAAAAATATAGCGTATAAGAATTGTCATAATCGGACTGTTCATATTTCACTGAATGTTTTTCTTTCTTGTTGTCTTCTTTTCCTTCTCAAATCGATTATCCCTCTCCCTCCCTACTGCTCCCATTCTGACAGGCTGACCCGCCACTCTCCTGCAATAACAGCAAATTAATTGCCTTTTGATTAGAACATTGTAGTACAAAGTGTGCGAGCTGATAAAAGCCCAGAAGGGCTGCCTTCCCTGCGTGTCTTTAGACTGTATCCATGTGCCCCTCCTTTCTCTTTTTTTTTTTACCCAGCCCTGGGTCAACATTTCACCTTCCTGGGATGAAAATGTGGTGTAGAATACGCTCGGACAACTGGAAAAACGCTTTAATATGTCTTGTTTATACTCTGATTCACCATCTGCTGTTCAACATCCTGTGCATGGAATACACTGCATGCAACAAACTACAAAAAGCAGATGTTACTTCATCAGTTTTATTAATCAGTTTTTCTTTTCAATTTTCTCTCATTTATTCTGCTTTATCACATATTATGGGTAGCTTATTTGTAGTACAGTAAAACTAATATGTTATCAAGATGGAATATTGTGCTTTAAAGATTAACTTCTCTGCTAGAATTGTTATATGGAAGTATATAATGCACCTAATTAATTAATTAATTAAATGAAACTGCTGCTGTTTCCGGCGAGCCTGAAGGGGAGAAAACAGGGGCATCAAGCACCATTCAGAGCAGGGTCGACTCCAAGGGGGGGGGGACATTGGGGGAGCAATGCCCCCCCCCCCAAATGGAATGCTGTGCCCCCTCAAAAAATATTGATATGATCATACGCTTTAAAAATAATAAATAAAATAATGAATTGTTATGTAATGCTGCATGCTGGGGGCGGAGTTAACTGCCAAACTGTGAGGTTGCATCACGTATCTGCAAGGAGATCCGTGTCCTAACCTCTTATTTGGAGTTGGAAGTTAATTAGAGACTTTTTGCACTTGTCTTTAACCCTAGTAATTTTACCTAACTATCGTGAGTTACTCAGGCCTAAGATCACAGTGCACTTTTGAGGCGTCGATAGAAGCCGGTAGCCATTTATAGACTTATATTTATATGATACAATCATATTCTTATAGGTTCACAGTACATAGGTTGTATTAAGAAGCCTGATATCTGTTAGTTATTGCGAAACAGGTATAGCTAAATCTAATCTACAAAATGACCAGTACCTGAAAACCTGGTATCCTCACTGCTATTGCAAACAAAGGGGTTAATTGTATTGGGGGTTTGGGGACATAATTGAGATTTGAGAATGAGTTTAAGGGTTTTGGATCATGGTCATTGAGGGGTGAATTGTTTTTAAGGAGCTATTGCACTGAGGTCTCAAGTTTAATGGCTCTGTTTTAGTGCACTACATAGGATTTAGACTTCATTCTTTTACCTAGTCATTTAGCACATATTCTCCAAATGTTAATATTGGGGTTTAAGCCAGCCAGAAGCTACACTTTCGTGCAGAATATGTAGGTCTGCTCTTATTTTGACTCTCATACATGCTTTGTAAATGCGTGCCCCCTTGTGAAAAATATGCCCCCCCATTGCATTAGTTCTGGAGCCGACCCTGATTCGGAGCTTGATAATTCGGCCCGTGTAGTTTAATGCTCCTCATTTGACAAAGAATACCAAAGGAATGAATTAAATTTGTTAATTAAAGTAAAATGAAAAGTTGTTTAAAATTGCATTTCTGAACCATGAAAGAAAATGATTGAGTTTTATAGCCCTTTAATGCTGGATATGCTAACTAAACTTAAAAGCTCTGATCATACAAGACTTTATAAAAGACTGATCATACAAGACTTTATTAAAGGCTGATCATACAAGACTTTATAAAAGGCTGATCATACAAGACTTTATAAAAGGCTGATCATACAAGACTTTATTAAAGGCTGATCATACAAGACTTTATAAAAGGCTGATCATACAAGACTTTATAAAAGGCTGATCATACAAGACTTTATTAAAGGCTGATCATACAAGACTTTATAAAAGGCTGATCATACAAGACTTTATAAAAGGCTGATCATACAAGACTTTATTAAAGGCTGATCATACAAGACTTTATAAAAGACTGATCATACAAGACTTTATTAAAGGCTGATCATACAAGACTTTATAAAAGACTGATCATACAAGACTTTATTAAAGGCTGATCATACAAGACTTTATAAAAGGCTGATCATACAAGACTTTATAAAAGGCTGATAATACAAGACTTTATAAAAGGCTGATCATACAAGACTTTATAAAAGACTGATCATACAAGACTTTATTAAAGGCTGATCATACAAGACTTTATAAAAGGCTGATCATACAAGACTTTATAAAAGACTGATCATACAAGACTTTATTAAAGGCTGATCATACAAGACTTTATAAAAGGCTGATAATACAAGACTTTATAAAAGGCTGATCATACAAGACTTTATAAAAGGCTGATCATACAAGACTTTATAAAAGGCTGATCATACAAGACTTTATAAAAGGCTGATCATACAAGACTTTATAAAAGGCTGATCATACAAGACTTTATAAAAGGCTGATCATACAAGACTTTATAAAAGGCTGATCATACAAGACTTTATAAAAGGCTGATCATACAAGACTTTATAAAAGGCTGATCATACAAGACTTTATAAAAGGCTGATCATACAAGACTTTATAAAAGACTGATCATACAAGACTTTATTAAAGGCTGATCATACAAGACTTTATAAAAGGCTGATCATACAAGACTTTATTAAAGGCTGATCATACAAGACTTTATAAAAGGCTGATCATACAAGACTTTATTAAAGGCTGATCATACAAGACTTTATAAAAGGCTGATCATACAAGACTTTATTAAAGGCTGATCATACAAGACTTTATAAAAGGCTGATCATACAAGACTTTATAAAAGACTGATCATGCAAGACTTTATAAAAGACTGATCATACAAGACTTTATTAAAGGCTGATCATACAAGACTTTATTAAAGGCTGATCATACAAGACTTTATAAAAGGCTGATCATACAAGACTTTATAAAAGACTGATCATACAAGACTTTATTAAAGGCTGATCATACAAGACTTTATAAAAGGCTGATCATACAAGACTTTATAAAAGACTGATCATACAAGACTTTATAAAAGACTGATCATACAAGACTTTATAAAAGGCTGATCATACAAGACTTTATTAAAGGCTGATCATACAAGACTTTATAAAAGGCTGATCATACAAGACTTTATAAAAGGCTGATCATACAAGACTTTATAAAAGGCTGATCATACAAGACTTTATAAAAGGCTGATCATACAAGACTTTATAAAAGGCTGATCATACAAGACTTTATAAAAGGCTGATCATACAAGACTTTATAAAAGGCTGATCATACAAGACTTTATAAAAGGCTGATCATACAAGACTTTCTAAACCACAAAACTTGCCTCTGGTTTTATTTTAACATTATTTTTTTTTTTTTTACAAAGGAACATTGCTTTTTTGCTTAGGCAAAACATACTGATGCAATTTTAGATGTAGTTATATATAATGGTCTAGATTTATTGATGCTATATTCATATCTGTTTTATAGTACTCCACTGTTATTCAAATGTTTAATGTTAAATTTTTAACTATAATAATTGGCCATAAATCAGAATACATTTAACTGTAACATCGGGGGGGGGGGAGGGGGGGGCGACACTGTGCAAACATCATGCAATGCCTGTATGTATTTAATATTTGAATTAGTGTAATTCTTATTTACACAATTCTCATTATTCATAACAGGATTTCTTTGAGTAAGCACGTCATGGCTTTGTGCTGAAGGGGTGTTTGTTCACTTTCAAGAAACATTGTACAAGTTTTCAAAAATATGAAGATGTACAGTACTTGTTGTGATGTGGTGACAATAACAAATATGTTAAAGGTGAGCAAGTCTGCAGCCGAAAGTTAGGAAGCAGTTATTCGACTGCAGCTTCCAAACCAGTACACCAGCTATTGGCTGGCAGAATAAATCACCCCATTTAGAATCAGTGATTGACAACCTGTACTCACGCACCATTGGGGTAGTGCAAGTATAGGGCATTATTGCACAAGCAAACGATTGTGCAATATTAAATACCAGCAGCATATTGCTGCAATATGCTGCTCGCATTCTGCAATCCCGGGTGGACAGGTTTGAACTGATAAACATTGATTGATAAATTTGTTGATAAATGCTGGCTTATGTGCAGTAGTTTTGTGCCCAGAAAAAAAGCAGAGCTAAGAATTTTTGCCTTAGTGGCGAGAGTGGCAATGAAGGGAACAGTGGACAGAGATTGTACCATGCAAGCTTATCTAAAGCTGCCATTGTGTCCCTGGACATTTTTAGGAAATATGTTTATTATTTTTGTATTAATAGCTGGAAATTTGTAAGTGTCTCTTAAGGTTTCTGTTGATCTATTGGTCCCATGTGTTAAGATATTTGCCATTACTAATCTATTGATCTTACATTGGTCTATCTCTTATTGAATTAGCACACACAAAAAGAGAGAAGCTCTCAAATCAGGGAACAAACAATAACGTAATAGCTTTTTCTATGGCTAGTTATCACCCTAGGTGCAACTTCTTATTGCCCAGCATGTGCCTTTCTCAGAAAATGACTTTCCTGCAGTATATCAGTATGGTCCTGACTAAAGGGTACTGCTGTCTATCCCAAAACAAAACAATAAAAGAACGTTTTTTTCTTAGGAAAATAATTTTGCTTTTTTCTCTGTCTTCTGGGGTTGTGAGGTGTTTATTATAGGCTGTTTGTTGTATTTTGTGCAAATACACTAATAATATAAAGTTTTGGAATATATCTTTATTTCCAATTACCTTCAATTCTGCTTATGATTTTGCAGTCATGTCTGTACCCACACTTAGTTTCACTGACCCATTAGAAGGGACCCTTAGGGACGTACTGCAGCCCAAAAACTTTTTGAAGTTTATTTTCCTGTTTATTATGGAAAACTGTTCCAGTGAACCACATTAACCAGTTATGTGCTAAGTGTCACACATCTCTAATTTGCAAACCATAATCCTGTCAGTATGACACCTGGCAGACAATTAGTGCCCATGTCTGTTTTTGTGGCCCAAGGGAATTCCACTGACTTTTCTCCAGAGATTTTAGGGGCTATCCCCAAACCAATTAAGCGTAAGGAAAAATCAGGAGATTTACCTCACACTACCTGTAATATGCAGGGTCCTATCCTCCAGGCTCAGTTACCACCAACCTTACAAAACTCTGCCTGGCTGAGTCTCTGTCTGAGGGTTCTTAGGGTGAAGTCTTCTCTGAGGACCTTAATCCTATGCTTGAGGCTGATTCCACATTAGATTTAAAGTGGACCATATCCACTTCCTACTTCAGGAAGTTTTTAATAGTGATGTCACGAACCTAAAAATTTGCGTTCACTAACAGCGTACGCGAACTTCCGCTACTGTTTGCGAACGGGCGAACCGGGCGAACCGCCATAGACTTCAATAGGCAGGTGAACTTTAAAACCCACAGGGACTCTTTCTGGCCACAATAGTGATGGAAAAGTTGTTTCAAGGGGACTAACACCTGGACTGTGGCATGCCGGAGGGGGATCCATGGCAAAACTCCCATGGAAAATTACATAGTTGATGCAGAGTCTGGTTTTAAGCCATAAAGGGAATAAATCACCTAACATTCCTAAATTGTTTGGAATAACGTGCTTTAAAACATCAGGTATGATGTTGTATCGATCAGGTAGTGTAAGGGTTACGCCCGCTTCACAGTGACAGACCAAACTCCCCGTTTAAAGGGACAGTCTACACCAGAATTTTTATTGTTTTAAAAGATAGATAATCCCTTTATTACCCATTTCCCAGATTTGCATAACTAACACATTTATAATAATATACTTTTAACCTCTGCGATTATCTTGTATCTAAGCCTCTGCAAACTGCCCCTTTTTTCAGTTCTTTTGACAGACTTGCAGTCTAGCCAATCAGTGCCTGCTCCCAGATAACTTCTCGTGCACGAGCATAGTGTTATCTATATGAAATACGTGAACTAACACCCTCTAGTGGGGAAAAACTGTTAAAATGCAATCTGAAAGAGGTGGGCTTCAAGGTCTAAGAAATTAGCATATGAACCTCCTAGGTTAAGCTTTCAACTAACAATACCAAGAGAACAAAGCAAAATTGGTGATAAAAGTAAATTGGAAAATTGTTTAAAATGACATGCTCTATCTGAATCATGAAAGTTTATTTTGGCCTAGACTGTCCCTTTAACGCACCACAAACAACCGCAAACAGTCCATTTGCACAACCGCAAACTCCCCATTTGCACAAGGTTGGATACCAAGCTAGCCATGTCCCGTTCATTGTCCTCAATGATGTCATTGAAGGTCTCTTCCTCCACCCAGCCACGTACAACACCAAGGGTCCCCGAAAGGTGACAACAAGCCCCCTGGGACGCCTGATGTGTTTTGTCTTCCACCTCCTCAAAGCCACCTTCCTCCTCTGACTCCTCTTCTTCAGACTCCTCTCTCTGCGTTGCCTCTCTCTGCGTTATTATAAGGTGTGTTAAGTAGTACTATTCCTATCAGTTTAATCCATGTTACATCCCCTATCAGGGGACGTGTATATGGCATCGATTTTAGGAACTGGGAGATGGAAAAAGATGCTTGGTCGGTCCTGCTACTTCAAATTTGGGGCACTGCACGTGCAATCTACTGTGCCACCAGATATGAGTGGTGTGTTAAGTAGTACTATTATGATCAGTTTAATCCCTGTTACGTCCCCTATCAGGGGACGTGTATATGGCATGTATTTTAGGAACCAGGAGATGGAAAAAGATGCTTGGTCGGTCCTCCTACTTCAAATTTGGGGCACTGCGCGTGCAATCTACTGTGCCACCAGATATGAGTGGTGTGTTAAGTAGTACTATTCTGATCAGTTTAATCCCTGTTATGTCCCCTATCAGGGGACGTGTATATGGCATGGATTTTAGGAACCGGGAGATGGAAAAAGATGCTTGGTCGGTCCTCCTACTTCAAATTTGGGGAACTGCGCGTGCAATCGTGGCCGGACTTTTAGCCGACGGACATTTGGCAAACGGACATTTGGCCGACGGACATTTGGCCCAAACACAAGTGGCTGTCAGATAACAGTCCGGCCATGAGATAGATAGATTCGATAGATAGATATATAGATTAGATAGATAGATCAATAGATGCAATAGATACATTTGATAGATACGATAGATAGGGTCCGAGGCTCTGATTAGAACAGAGCACTCTGGAACGTATCTGCCCTCAGCCGAAATCGGAACATTCTTTAGCTTTCTGTCTGTCGGCCAAATGTCCGTCTGCCAAATGTCCGTCTGCCAAATGTCCGTCTGCCAAATGTCCTTCTGCATTTTGTCAGAGCACCGCGTGCAATCTACTGTGCCACCAGATATGAGTGGTGTGTTAAGTAGTACTATTCTAATCAGTTTAATCCCTGTTACATCCCCTATCAGGGGACGTGTATATTGCATGGATTTTAGGAACCGGGAGATGGAAAAAGATACTTGGTCGGTCCTCCTACTTCAAATTTGGGGCACTGCACGTGCAATTTACTGTGCCACCAGATATGAGTAGTGTGTTAAGTAGTACTATTCTTATCAGTTTAATCCCTGTTACGTCCCCTATCCGGGGACGTGTATATGGCATGGATTTTAGGAACCGGGAGATGGAAAAAGATGCTTGGTCGGTCCTCCTACTTCAAATTTGGGGCTCTACACGTGCAATCGTGGCCGGACTTTTAGCCGATGGACATTTGGCAGGCGGACATTTGGTCGATGGACATTTGGCCGAAACACAAGTGGCTGTCAGATAACAGTCCGGCCACGAGATAGATTTGATAGATAGATACATAGATTAGATAGATAGATCAATAGATGCAATAGATACATTTGATAGATACAATAGATAGATAGATAGATAGATAGATAGATTTTACAGATAAATAGATAGATTTGATAGATAGATAGATAATCTCCCAGACAGAGAATTACAAGACGTGCGGTCTGGGACACATGGTAAGGTTCCCAGAGACAGTTGCGGTGCCCGAGGCTCTGATTAGAACAGAGCACTCTGGAACGTATCTGCCCTCGGCCGAAATTGGAACATTCTTTAGATTTCTGTCTGTCGGACAAATGTCCGTCTGCCAAATGTCCGTCTGCCAAATGTCCTTCTGCATTTTGTCAGAGCACCGCGTGCAATCTACTGTGCCACCAGATATGAGTGGTGTGTTAAGTAGTACTATTCTTATCAGTTTAATCCCTGTTACGTCCCCTATCAGGGGACGTGTATATGGCATGGATTTTAGGAACCGGGAGATGGAAAAAGATGCTTGGTCGGTCCTCCTACTTCAAATTTGGGGCACTGCGCGTGCAATCTACTGTGCCACCAGATATGAGTGGTGTGTTTAGTAGTACTATTCTTATCAGTTTAATCCCTGTTACGTCCCCTATCAGGGGACGTGTATATGGCATGGATTTTAGGAACCGGGAGATGGAAAAAGATGCTTGGTCGGTCCTCCTACTTCAAATTTGGGGCACTGCGCGTGCAATCTAATGTGCCACCAGATAGGAGTGGTGTGTTAAGTAGTACTATTCCTATCAGTTTAATCCCTGTTACGTGCCTTTTTTTTGGTTTGGTTTTTGAAGCCACAGTGCAGCACCAGAGGCCAGAAAAATTTGGCATGTACACATGCCTGAAAAATTAGGTATTGTTGCAGTTGATTTTTGTTTCCCAGGCAGAAAGTGCCCTAAAACATTGCGGCTTGAACCCTAGTTGGTGGCGGATAAGTCACGCAAGTTATCCGGCATTCGAAGATAAAATACAGCAGCGTGTGGACCATTTTTAGCCCAAGGCAGCTCATCTTATCAGGCCTTTTTTACTCAAATGTATCGCCCAATGTCAGTCCCTTGGAGATCCATCCCTCATTCATCTTAATAAAGGTGAGGTAATCTAGACTTTTTTGACCTAGGCGACTTCTCTTCTTAGTGACAATACCTCCTGCTGCACTGAAGGTCCTTTCTGACAGAACACTTGAAGCGGGGCAGGCCAGAAGTTCTATCGCAAATTGGGATAGCTCAGGCCACAGGTCAAGCCTGCACACCCAGTAGTCAAGGGGTTCATCGCTCCTCAGAGTGTCGAGATCTGCAGTTAAGGCAAGGTAGTCTGCTACCTGTCAGTCGAGTTGTTCTCTGAGGGTGGACCCCAAAGGGCTGTGGCGATGCATAGGACTTAAAAACCTCTGCATGTCCTCCATCAACAACACGTCTGTAAAGCGTCCTGTCCTTGCTGGCATGGTCGTGGGAGTCGGAAGATTACTTTCACCTCTTCCCCTGTTAGATTCCCATTGTGCTGTGACATCACCCTTATACGCTGTCTAAAGCATACTTTTTAATTTATTTTGGAACTGCTGCATCCTTTCCGACTTGCGGTAATTTGGTAACATTTCAGGCACTTTATGCTTATACCGGGGGTCTAGTAGCGTGGACACCCAGTACAGGTCGTTCTCCTTCAGCTTTTTTATATGAGGGTCCCTCAATATGCACAACAGCATGAAAGACCCCATTTGCACAAGGTTGGATGCCGAGCTACTCATGTCCCGTTCCTCGTCCTCAGTGATCTCACTGAAGGTATCTTCTTCCCCCCAGCCACATACAACACCACGGGTACCAGATAGGTGACAACAAGCACCCTGGGATGCCTGTTGTGATTGGTCTTCCTCCTCAAAGCCACATTCCTCCTCTGACTCCTCTTCCTCACAATCCTCTTTCAGCGTTGCCACTGGTCCAGCAAGCGACGCTGATAAGGCTGTTTCTGGTGGTGATGGTGACCACAACTCTTCCTCTTCATGCTCATCTACAGCCTGATCCAGCACTCTTCGCAGGGCATGCTCCAGGAAGAAAACAAATGGTATGATGTCGCTGATGGTGCTTTCGGAGCGACTGACTAGGTTTGTCACCTCCTCAAAAGGATGCATGAACCTACAGGCATTGCGCATGAGTGTCCAGTAACGTGGCAAAAAAATTCCCAGCTCCACAGAGGCTGTCCTAGCACCCCGGTCATACAAATACTCATTAATGGATTTTTCTTGTTGGAGCAGGCGGTCGAACATTAGGAGTGTTGAATTCCAACGTGTCAGGCTGTCGCAAATCAATCGCCTCACTGGCATGTTGTTTCGCCGCTGGATATCTGACAAGTGTGCCATGGCCGTGTAGGAATGCCTCAAATGGTCACACGCCTTCCTGGCCTGCTTCAGGATGTCCTGTAAACCTGGGTACTTATGCACAAAGCGTTGTACGATCAGATTACACACATGTGCCATGCACAGCACATGTGTCAACTTGCTCAATTTCAATGCCGCCACCAAATTACTTCCTTTGTCAGAAACCACTTTGCCGATCTCCAGTTGGTGTGGAGTCAGCCACTGATCCACCTGTGCGTTCAGGGCGGACAGGAGTGCTGGCCCTGTGTGACTCTCTGCTTTCAGGCAAGTCAACCCCAATACGGCGTGACACTGCCAGAGCTGGGGGGGTGCCGTTGATGTGGAGCAAGATGCAGCAGCAGAACAGGACTCAGCCAAGGAGGTTATGGAAGAGGATGGAGTAGGAGGAGTAGAGGAGGTGTCAGCAGGCCTACCTTCAAGTCGTGGCGATGTCACCAACTCCTCTGCAGAGCCACGCATTCCATGCTTGGCAGCCGTCAGCAGGTTTACCCAATGCGCAGTGTAGGTGATATACCTGCCCTGACCATGCTTTGCAGACCAGGTATCAGTGGTCAGATGGACCCTTGCCGCAACACTGTGTGCCAGACATGCCATTAATTTGCACAATCAAGTACAGGTTGGGGATTGCCTTTTGTGCAAAGAAATTTCGGCCGGGTACCTTCCACTGCAGTGTCCCAATAGCTACACATTTTTTGAACACCTCAGACTCCACCAGCTTGTATGGTAAAAGCTGGCGGGCTAAGAGTTCAGACAAGCCAGCTGTCAGACGCCGGGCAAGAGGGTGACTTTGTGACATTGGCTTTTTATGCTCAAACATGTCCTTGACAGACACCTGACTGTGGGCAGATGAGCAGGAACTGCTCTGGAAGAGAGACAGAGTAGCGGATGGTTGAGAGGGGGCAAGGAGGACAGCAGTGGTTGACGTGGCTGAAGATGCTGGACCAGTAGGAGGATGGCGGCTTTGAGTTTGTGTGCTGCTTTTACTCATGTGTTGATCCCATAGGCGTTTGTGATGTGCGATCATGTGCTTTTGCAAAGCAGTTGTACCTAGGTTTGTGTTGGACTTCCGACGACTCAGTTTCTTTTGGCACAGGTTGCAAAAGGCATCGCTGTTGTCAGAGGCAGACACACAAAAAAAATGCCACACTGCTGAGCTCTGCGATGATGGCATTTTGGTGGTGGCAACAGCATGCGTTGATTGGCGTGCTGTCTGGCTGTCCCCGGGTGCCGATGCATGCTGTCTGACTGAGCCACTAGCTCCTTGCGACGACCTCCCCCTGCTTCCAACTCGTCTCCTCCTCCTCCTCTCTGTCTCCCCATCTGAACTTTCCCCCTGTTCTTCTTCTCTTCTAGCGGGCACCCACGTGACATCCACGGACGCATTGTCATCATCAACCGCTTCACTTGTATCTGACAAATCAACAAAGGAAGCAGCAGCGGGTACAACATCATCATCATCATCATCACACCGTACGTCCATGTCTGTAATGCTGCCTGACTGAGACACATCACTGTTATCTACATCCTATGTCAATGATGGTTGCGCATCACTCATTTCTTCCAACTGATGTGTAAATAACTCCTCTGACAGATCAAGTGAAGCGGCTGTGGTGCTAGTGTTGGTGGTGGTGGCAGGCGGGCGAGTGGTAACTTGAGAGGTGCCCGAAGATAAGATGGAGGAAGATGGTGCGTCAAGGTTCGGAGCGGAAGCTATAGAAGATTGGGTGTCCTGTGTTAAAAAGTCAACTATGTCCTCAGAACTTTTCGAGTTCATGGTACGTGGCCTCTGAACACTGGGCATTATTCTAGGGCCAAAGGGAATCACAGCACCACAACCACGACGGCACCTGCGGTGTGGCCTGCCTCTGCCTGTCATTTTATTTTAAATGTACACTTACACTACTATTAAACAAGATATGAGTGGTGCCACTAGGCAAGTGGGCACAGTATATGCTGTGAGCCTGACACAAAAAAGCAGACTGATGTTTCACAGTCCAAAAAGTTTTTTTTTTTTTAAATGTACACTTACACTACTATTAAACAAGATATGAGTGGTGGCACTGGGCAAGTGGGCACAGTATACGCTGTGAGCCTGACACAAAAAAGCAGACTGATGTTTCACAGTCCAAAAAGTTTTTTTTTTTAAATGTACACTTACACTACTATTAAACAAGATATGAGTGGTGGCACTGGGCAAGTGGGCACAGTATACGCTGTGAGCCTGGCACACACGCTGGCAGGCAGGCAACTGCAATTAGATTACACAAGCAGACTGATGTTTCACAGTCAAAATTTTTTTTTTTTTTTTAAATTTACACTACTGTTACACCAGATATGAGTGGTGGCACTGGGCAAGTGGGCACAGTATACGCTGTGAGCCTGGCACACACGCTGGCATGCAGGCAACTGCAATAAGATTACACAAGCAGACTGATGTTTCACAGTCAAATTTTTTTTTTTAAATTTACACTTTTGTAACACCAGATATGAGTGGTGGCACTGGGCAAGTGGGCACAGTATACGCTGTAAGCCTGGCACACACACTGGCAAGCAGGCAACTGCAATTAGATTACACTAGCAGACTGATGTTTCACAGTTAAAAAAGTTTTTTTTTTAAATTTACACTACTGTTACACCAGATATGAGTGGTGGCACTGGACAAGTGGGCCTGGCACACATGCTGGCAAGCAGGCAACTGCAATTAGATTACACAAGCAGACTGATGTTTCACAGTCAAAAAAGTTTGTTTTTTTAAATTTACACTACTGTTACACCAGATATGAGTGGTGGCACTGGGCAAGTGGGCACAGTATATGCTGTGAGCCTGGCACACACGCTGGCAGGCAGGCAACTGCAATTGGATTACACTAGCAGACTGATGTTTCACAGTCAAAAAAGTTTTTTTTTTTTAATTTACACTACTGTTACACCAGATAGGAGTTTTGGCACTGGGCAAGTGGGCCTGGCACACACGCTGGCAGGCAGGCAACTGCAATTAGATTACACAAGCAGACTGATGTTTCACAGTCAAAAAAGTTTTTTTTAAACTTACACTACTGTTACACCAGATATGAGTGGTGTCACTGGGCAAGTGGGCCTGGCACACACGCTGGCAGGCAGGCAACTGCAATTAGATTACACAAGCAGACTGATGTTTCACAGTCAAAAAAGTTTTTTTTTTAAATTTACACTACTGTTACACCAGATATGAGTGGTGGCACTGGGCAAGTGGGCACAGTATACGCTGTGAGCCTGGCACACACGCTGGCAGGCAGGCAACTGGAATTAGATTACACAAGCAGACTGATTTTTCACAGTCAAAAAAGTTTGTTTTTTTAAATTTACACTACTGTTACACCAGATATGAGTGGTGGCACTGGGCAAGTGGGCCTGGCACACATGCTGGCAAGCAGGCAACTGCAATTAGATTACACAAGCAGACTGATGTTTCACAGTCAAAAAAGTTTGTTTTTTTAAATTTACACTACTGTTACACCAGATATGAGTGGTGGCACTGGGCAAGTGGGCACAGTATATGCTGTGAGCCTGGCACACACGCTGGCAGGCAGGCAACTGCAATTGGATTACACTAGCAGACTGATGTTTCACAGTCAAAAAAGTTTTTTTTTTTAATTTACACTACTGTTACACCAGATAGGAGTTTTGGCACTGGGCAAGTGGGCCTGGCACACACGCTGGCAGGCAGGCAACTGCAATTAGATTACACAAGCAGACTGATGTTTCACAGTCAAAAAAGTTTTTTTTAAACTTACACTACTGTTACACCAGATATGAGTGGTGTCACTGGGCAAGTGGGCCTGGCACACACGCTGGCAGGCAGGCAACTGCAATTAGATTACACAAGCAGACTGATGTTTCACAGTCAAAAAAGTTTTTTTTTTTAAATTTACACTACTGTTACACCAGATATGAGTGGTGGCACTGGGCAAGTGGGCACAGTATACGCTGTGAGCCTGGCACACACGCTGGCAGGCAGGCAACTGGAATTAGATTACACAAGCAGACTGATTTTTCACAGTCAAAAAAGTTTTTTTTTTAAATTTACACTACTGTTACACCAGATATGAGTGGTGGCACTGGGCAAGTGGGCCTGGCACACATGCTGGCAGGCAGGCAACTGCAATTAGATTACACTAGCAGACTGATGTTTCACAGTCAAAAAAGTTTTTTTTTTTTTTTAATTTACACTACTGTTACACCAGATATGAGTGGTGTCACTGGGCAAGTGGGCCTGGCACACACGCTGGCAGGCAGGCAGGCAACTGCAATTAGATTACACAAGCAGACTAATGTTTCACAGTCAAAAAAGTTTTTTTTTTTAAATTTACACTACTGTTACACCAGATATGAGTGGTGGCACTGGGCAAGTGGGCCTGGCACACACGTTGGTAGGCAGGCAACTGCAATTAGATTACACTAGCAGACTGATGTTTCACAGTCAAAAAAGTTTTTTAAAAAAAATTTACACTACTGTTACAACAGATATGAGTGGTGGCACTGGGCAAGTGGGCCTGGCACACACGCTGGCAGGCAGGCAACTGCAATTAGATTACACAAGCAGACTGATGTTTCACAGTCAAAAAAGTTTTTTTTTTTAAATTTACACTACTGTTACACCAGATATGAGTGGTGGCACTGGGCAAGTGGGTCTGGCACACACGCTGTCAGGCAGGCAACTGCAATTAGATTACACAAGCAGACTGATGTTTCACAGTCAAAATTTTTTTTTTTTTTTAAATTTACACTACTGTTACACCAGATATGAGTGGTGGCACTGGGCAAGTGGGCCTGGCACACACGCTGGCAGGCAGGCAACTGCAATTAGATTACACAAGCAGACTGATGTTTCACAGTCAAAAAAGTTTTTTTTTTAAATTTACACTACTGTTACACCAGATATGAGTGGTGGCACTGGGCAAGTGGGCACAGTATACGCTGTGAGCCTGGCACACACGCTGGCAGGCAGGCAACTGCAATTAGATTACACAAGCAGACTGATTTTTCACAGTCAAAAAAGTATTTTTTTTAAATTTACACTACTGTTACACCAGATATGAGTGGTGGCACTGGGCAAGTGGGCCTAGCACACACGCTGGCAGGCAGGCAACTGCAATTAGATTACACAAGCAGACTGATGTTTCACAGTCAAAAAAGTTTTTTTTTTTTAATTTACACTACTGTTACACCAGATATGAGTGGTGACACTGGGCAAGTGGGCCTGGCACACATGCTGGCAGGCAGGCAACTGCAATTAGATTACACAAGCAGACTGATGTTTCACAGTCAAAAAAGTTTTTTTTTTTAAATTTACACTACTGTTACACCAGATATGAGTGGTGGCACTGGGCACAGTATACACTGTAAGCCTGGCACACATGCTGGCAGGCAGGCAACTGCAATTAGATTACACTAGCAGACTGATGTTTCACAGTCAAAGAATTTTTTTTTTTAAATTTACACTACTGTTACAACAGATATGAGTGGTGGCACTGGGCAAGTGGGCCTGGCACACACTCTGGCAGGCAGGCAACTGCAATTAGATTACACAAACAGACTGATGTTTCACAGTCAAAAAAGTTTTTTTTTTTTAAATTTACACTACTGTTACACCAGATATGAGTGGTGGCACTGGGCAAGTGGGCCTGGCACACACGCTGGCAGGCAGGCAACTGCAATTAGATTACACTAGCAGACTGATGTTTCACAGTCAAAAAAGTTTTTTTTTTTAAATTTACACTACTGTTACACCAGATATGAGTGGTGGCACTGGGCAAGTGGGCCTGGCACACACGCTGGCAGGCAGGCAACTGCAATTAGATTACACAAGCAGACTGATGTTTCACAGTCAAAAAAGTTTTTTTTTTAAGTTTACACTACTGTTACACCAGATGTGAGTGGTGGCACTGGGCAAGTGGGCACAGTATACGCTGTGAGCCTGGCATGCACGCTAGCAGGCAGGCAACTACAATTAGATTACACTAGCAGACTGATGTTACACAGTCAAAATTTTTTTTTTTTTAAATTTACACTACTGTTACAACAGATATGAGTTATGGCACTGGGCAAGTGGGCCTGGCACACACGCTGGCAGACAGGCAACGGCAATTAGATTACACAAGCAGACTGATGTTTCACAGTCAAAAAAGTTTTTTTTTTAAATTTACACTACTGTTACACCAGATATGAGTGGTGGCACTGGGCAAGTGGGCACAGTATACGCTGTGAGCCTGGCACACACGCTGGCAGGCAGGCAACTGCAATTAGATTACACTAGCAGACTGATGTTTCACAGTCAAAAAAGTTTTGTTTTTTTAATTTACACTACTGTTACACCAGATATGAGTGGTGGCACTGGGCCAGTGGCTTGGCAAGCAGGCAGGCAACTGCAATTAGATTACACTAGCAGACTGATGTTTCACAGTCAAAAAAGTTTTTTTTTTTTAAATTTACACTACTGTTACAGATATGAGTGGTGGCACTGGGCAAGTGGGCCTGGCACACACTCTGGCAGGCAGGCAAATGCAATTAGATTACACAAGCAGACTGATGTTTCACAGTCAAAAAAGTTTTTTTTTTAAATTTACACTACTGTTACACCAGATATGAGTGGTGGCACTGGGCCAGTGGCTTGGCAGGCAGGCAGGCAACTGCAATTAGATTACACAGGAAAAAAAAAAACAGACTGATGTTCTAGCCCTAAAAAGGGCTTTTTGGGGTGCTGTCCTTACAGCAGAGATCAGATGAGTCCTTCAGGACTGTAGTGGACACTGAATACACTAGCCTAGCTATCAATTTCCCTATTAAATCAGCAGCAGCTACACTGTCCCTCCTCTCACTAAGAATGCAGCTTCCGAATGAATCTAAAATGGCTGCTGTCCAGGAGCTGGGAGGATCTGGGAGGGAGTGTCTGCTGCTGTTTGGCTGGAATGTGTGTGCAGACTGTGAGATACAGGGTCAAAGTTTACTCAATGATGACAAATAGGGGGCGGATCGATTATCGCATATGTTCGCCCACCGTTTCGAACGCGAACAAACTATTTGCCGGCGAAAAATTCGCGACATCACTAGTTTTTAATACCTTGCAAATATAAGAAACTGAATTGAGGGGATTTCAAACCTGTAAATAAGGTGAATAAAGTTTTTAAAGCTTTGCCTAAAGTGCCTAAGGATTTTGAAGCACCAGGCTTGGTTACAGACTCTATAGCCAAAGAATGGTAGAAACCAGGCATTCCTTTTACACCTTCAAATCGGTAAAAAAAAAACTCCAGTTTCTGAGAAGAATTTAACAGCCTGGTAAGTAGTTTCTAAGGTTGATGGAGCTATTTCCACCTTAACTAAACACACTACTATTCGTATAGAGGATAGCTTTTCATTTAGGGATCCAATGGATCACAAATCTGAGTCCTTGCTAAGGAATTTATTCTCCCAATCAGCCTAGACCTTCAGTTGCAATCACCTGTATGGCCGCTGCGGCGTCCTTCTTGTGTGATTCTCTTTCTCAGATAGTTTCTGATCAATCTTCTGAGGATATTACCAACTGCATTAAAGTCCTTAAAATGTCTAATGATTTCATTTGTGATGCAAAACTATGTCCATTGTCGCTTTCTTAAAGAGAGCTTTATTGCTTAAATCTTGGTCAGCTGACATGGTTTTTAAGAATAGTCTATTATCAGTCTCTTTTGAAAGGTAGATGCTTTTTGGGTCATTTATATTAACAAAACTTTCTTTGGCGGTATAGGGGATTTTTCTTCCTCAGGACAAGAAATCTAAGGGGAGGTACAAACAAACAAATCGTTTTTTTCCTTTCACTCCCCTAGAAATCAAAAGTCCCCTCTAACTAGAAGTCTGAATCCTCCAAACCTTCCTGGAAACCAGGACCTTCTTGGTCTAAAAACAGACCAAAAAGCCCAACTCAAATCAGAAATCTGCATGAACATCAGACATCCATGGAAATGGTTTAATCTAACTTACATTCCATAAGATCCTGTGAAGGCAGCTGCCTTTGTTCAATGTGTTCAAGACTTAGAGGATATGGGAGCGATCCAACCTGTTCAAATATCTCAACAGGGTCAGGGTTTCTACACATATAAACACATAAATGCATGTACACATATATATATAAGCACATTGAAGCGCTTTGCAGACTAAAACATATAAAAGCATATTTATGCAATATTCATATATAATAAAGTGTCATAGTGTGAATTTACTAGGTAAAAGAAACAAGGATGTGTGAAAGCTACTCTGGAGTTTCAGAAAAAAAATGTGTGTGATGAATGGCAAGTATAAGAAAAAGGAGGGTATGGGTTAGCGCTCCAAAAACAAGAGCAATCTGACTAAGGAATAGTATTAAAAGTTATTAAATATCACATCTATGTAAAATAGTGTCACAATAATATAAATAAAAATATATACAGTTTATTCTAAGGATTCAAAAAAACTAACAGAGGTGTGCCGGCACAAGTATCTAAAATTCAACAGTCAAATTAAATGTAATACTATCTAAAATTCAACAGTCAGATAAAAGGAAATGCCAACATATATCCAGAATAATTATGCTACTAAAACATTGGGTGAATAAACATATATGCGAATAAAAGGTATGTGTAAGACCTGTATAGGCTGATATAACAAAAGTGTGAATTTATACTGTAAATATTTCACATCCCAATGTTCTGCACATAGCATATAAATATATATTGTATCCTTCATGAGAATATGCGAGCGAGTTGGGTGTTAGGTTTTTTCCACTTTTTGCTCCATTGATTTCTATGGGGGAATATGTGAATGCGCACGTGATTTTCTAATGTTGGCTTTTTGTGCCCAAAGGGTTAGCGCGAGAGCGCAAACAGTTTACTTTCAACTCATAATACGATCGCAACACAATGCGCACTAAAAGCTTACTTCTAGCGCAGTTAACACTCTAGCAGGAGTGTTAAATAGTGCTCCACTTGTAATCCCACCCTTAGCTGAGAACATTACAGTTGATTATTATTTTGACCATACTTTATTAATTTATTTAGCAACTTATTTTACAGTGTTAATAACCATTTGAAAATAGTGATGCGGATGGAATAAAGAACCTATTCCTGTGGGTGTTTAAAATCTATAAAAAACATGCTGAGAAGTCTATGTTGTGTAGTATGTTTCTACTGGCTTTCTAATAACATTTAAAAAAGCAGGATACTATAAAGTGTAAGCCTGCTCGTGAGTCAGACAAATTGACTTCTTCCCAATAAATCCTTCCCATGTTCTCCAACTTCAGATTATTGTTCTGCAGAGCAGCCTGTCTCAGCATGGCCTATATGTAAATAGAGCTGCAAGATGCAACCTTGCTTATTATCGTTGTTATCATTTATTCTGCAGCATTGTATGTATGGGGTACAGAAACATAATGACATACAGTGAACACGGACCACAGCAAAAGGTACCGAGGGCCCCGTTTCACAAAACCTTACAATGGCTCATCAATATTCCTGTTGACAATTATGTGTTCTTATTGTGTTATGTTGGCATACAATTAGAGAGCCTTCCTAAATTAGGAAAAGCCATTAAACTGACTCTAAATTTGATACTAATGCAAGACAGGTGCTGTTTAATGGGTGTATGCAGATGTTGAACTTGTTTCTATGAATTAGCATTAGACAAGCAAACATTCTGTGTGCCTAGTCCTTATTTTACCTACGTGATTTTGTTGCATGAGGCCTTTTGTGCCTATTAATCTCCAGCACGGAACTGAATTCTTAGTAGAATACCATGCACCAATTTCATGTTACAATGATAAACTGATTAGACTTACATTTAGAATTAAAGGAAAGTATCAAAGATTTTTGCAAACAATTGTATTTAATCCTCAAAATATTACCTTAGAAATGTTCCATTTATTTTATGTTGTAAACTGAGTAACTTTAATTCTGTAATTGCTCCTCTATAAATGCATTTTTGATTGCTGCAACTCTAAAATCACAGTGACATTCTTTCCTTAGTTGCATTAAATTACCTATAGCAGAGAGGAGGGGCAATATATGTAAGGTATGCACTGACTTCTGTGATAGCTTGCTAACATCTCCCCCACGCACACACGCACACACGCACACACGCACACACACGCACACACACACACACACACACGCACACACACACACACACACACACGCACACACACACACACACACACGCACACACACACACACACACACGCACACACACACACACACACGCACACACGCACACACGCACACACACACACACACACGCACACACACACACACACACGCACACACACACACACACACACACGCACACACGCACACACGCACACACGCACACACACACACACACACATTCCATGCTATTAGAATTCCTGTGTGAAGTACTTTGTATAACTTTTTGGGGATTTTCAAATTCAGATCTTTTACAGTCTGTTAGAAAAACCTATAATAACTCATTTATCACAATCTTTTCAAATAGATTTGTGGAGTCATTGCACCTCCTATATGAGGATAGTTTGACTTCATTGTTACAGCCAATTAGAAATCAATTTTCCAGCAGCTTTTTGCATTGAAAATTCAGTGATCTTGACCTCTTGAGAACATATTGCAGCTTGTTAAATATTTTGGGGTCAATTTATCAAAGCGTCAATCTCAGTGCATTCTCTGGCGTCAATACGCTCGCCAAACATCACTGACACGGATTTGAATACGATCCCCTTATTTATCAAAAAAACACGCTCGTCAAGCACAGTGCAAAGAGCATCGGACTGTTGTTAACTAACAGCCATCGATGTCGCGGTTATTCGAGTTTTTCCAAACTTTATTTATACCATTTCATTACTGTCCATGAACAAGCACATTTCTCTAAAGCTAATCTTTTATTTTTCAACTGTTAATGTCCAAGAAATAGCTACATTTATGCCTCAGCAAACAATATCTCATAGAAAGTTATTTTTATATTTATGTGTTAATTATACAAAAAAATCTGTTATATGATACTTTCTCATAAATTAATGTGTATTTGTATTTATAGAAGTCATGATATGCTTTTATCTCATATTTTTTTATAAATGATTATTAATGCTAGAATTTGTACATATATCTTTGCACATACTTGTATATATATATATATATATATATATATATATATATATACAGGGAGTGCAGAATTATTAGGCAAATTAGTATTTTGACCACATCATCCTCTTTATGCATGTTGTCATACTCCAAGCTGTATAGGCTCGAAAGCCTACTAACAATTAAGCATATTAGGGGATGTGCATCTCTGTAATGAGAAGGGGTGTGGTCTAATGACATCAACACCCTATATCAGGTGTGCATAATTATTAGGCAACTTCCTTTCCTTTGGCAAAATGGGTCAAAAGAAGGACTTGACAGGCTCAGAAAAGTCAAAAATAGTGAGATATCTTGCAGAGGGATGCAGCACTCTTAAAATTGCAAAGCTTCTGAAGCGTGATCATCGAACAATCAAGCGTTTCATTCAAAATAGTCAACAGGGTCGCAAGAAGCGTGTGGAAAAACCAAGGCGCAAAATAACTGCCCATGAACTGAGAAAAGTCAAGCGTGCAGCTGCCAAGATGCCACTTGCCACCAGTTTGGCCATATTTCAGAGCTGCAACATCACTGGAGTGCCCAAAAGCACAAGGTGTGCAATACTCAGAGACATGGCCAAGGTAAGAAAGGCTGAAAGACGACCACCACTGAACAAGACACACAAGCTGAAACGTCAAGACTGGGCCAAGAAATATCTCAAGACTGATTTTTCTAAGGTTTTATGGACTGATGAAATGAGAGTGAGTCTTGATGGGCCAGATGGATGGGCCCGTGGCTGGATTGGTAAAGGGCAGAGAGCTCCAGTCCGACTCAGACACCAGCAAGGTGGAGGTGGAGTACTGGTTTGGGCTGGTATCATCAAAGATGAGCTTGTGGGGCCTTTTCGGGTTGAGGATGGAGTCAAGCTCAACTCCCAGTCCTACTGCCAGTTTCTGGAAGACACCTTCTTCAGGCAGTGGTACAGGAAGAAGTCTGCATCCTTCAAGAAAAACATGATTTTCATGCAGGACAATGCTCCATCACACGCGTCCAAGTACTCCACAGCGTGGCTGGCAAGAAAGGGTATAAAAGAAGAAAATCTAATGACATGGCCTCCTTGTTCACCTGATCTGAACCCCATTGAGAACCTGTGGTCCATCATCAAATGTGAGATTTACAAGGAGGGAAAACAGTACACCTCTCTGAACAGTGTCTGGGAGGCTGTGGTTGCTGCTGCACGCAATGTTGATGGTGAACAGATCAAAACACTGACAGAATCCATGGATGGCAGGCTTTTGAGTGTCCTTGCAAAGAAAGGTGGCTATATTGGTCACTCATTTGTTTTTGTTTTGTTTTTGAATGTCAGAAATGTATATTTGTGAATGTTGAGATGTTATATTGGTTTCACTGGTAAAAATAAATAATTGAAATGGGTATATATTTGTTTTTTGTTAAGTTGCCTAATAATTATGCACAGTAATAGTCACCTGCACGCACAGATATCCCCCTAAAATAGCTATAACTAAAAACAAACTAAAAACTACTTCCAAAACTATTCAGCTTTGATATTAATGAGTTTTTTGGGTTCATTGAGAACAGGGTTGTTGTTCAATAATAAAATTAATCCTCAAAAATACAACTTGCCTAATATATATATGTGTGTGTGTGTGTGTGTGTGTGTGTGTGTCTGTGTGGTGTGTGTGTGTATGTTTGTGTGTGTGTGGTGTGTGTGTGTGTTTGTGTGTGTATGTGTTATGTCAGAAATCTTTTTCAAACATATTTATCTGTCCCTAAATTCCTTTTTTTTTTGTTCTAAACAATGTTGTCTTTCATATCTCTTTGTTTATTTATACCACTATATGTATATAGTGTAACTGTATTATTATTCTGAGCAGGAATAATTGCAAATATAACATGTAATCAGGGTATCATATGTATTTGTTTGCAATCAATGGATATTTTAAGAGCTGGGACAGTTTTCTCTCTGTACCTGTGTAACCCCTCCTGATTGCAATCTAGTTTTAAAAACCACACCTTCACAGGTGTTATAAAATGGGCTGGCATACAAGATGACATTTCTTACTGAAAAAGAAATTGAAGAGAAGGAAGAAATACACTGAAAATAGCATGACAGTAAAGACGTGATTTTAATTTCTGTTCTATCTGAATCATGACAGTTTAATGTTGTGTGGCTATCTCTTTGAGCTATCATTTTAAGATTATATTGAATCAAACATCAATTCAAATTTTAAAATCATTGTCTAAAATATTACACTGTGTATCCTAATGTCAGCATCAATGTTTATCTTTATTTCTAAATTCAAATATACATAATTTCAAAGTATAATACACAATGGCACTTACAAGTTCTGATGCGTGATCAATGACACAAGTATCGAGCAATTTGATTCGTTAGTGATAGTTTAAAATGTATATTTGAATCAGATTGGCTGATGTCATAAATGATGTCATGTGATTATGCATATTCTAATCAAAAGTGGTTGAAATATTCACAAGTATGTGGTTTGTTTAGGAGTTTAGATCATAATTGGTGCGAAAAGTGTTGCGTCAAAATTGGTGCGAAGTGGAGAGTGGGACTTATATTACATGGCTTAAACATGGTGCACATAGATTTTTCCAAAAAAATAAAAAGGAAGTTAGCTATATTATGTTGTGTATTTATTTAATTTTTATCTCTATATCTATTAGTGTGAAAAGTTTGGGGCAAAACTTTGCAACAAATTTGTAGAAATATTGTCCCCTTGCTTTGTAATGAGAGACAAATTTGTAGCATAATCCATAAGTAGTAATGTATTTTTCATTTTTATCCCTATATCTACTAGTGCACCAAATGTGGAGCAATAATATTGTTTGATTTAGAAAGAGTATACATTCTAATAGAGTTTCAAATTTACTTTTATTATGTAATATACTTTATTCTCTTGCAGCATCGAACATAAGCTTTCTGTGTTTTCAGACTCACGTTGCGTTCTATGGCATCCGCAACCTCAAGGGGGCCGATGGAAAACTAGGTATGCTGCATCGGAATACACGCAAGCGTACCTGTTAAAAGTTTGATACATTTGGAAAAGGTTCAAATAGAGTCGAATTTGAATTCAAAACATCTGTAATGAGGCAAGCATTGATCTTAGTCGGATTGAGATTGCGGGATCGTATATTACGTCACAAATTTCATTTGCCGATCTTGGTGCTTTAATAACTATGGTGGATCAATCTTGCGACAAATACGACGCAGAATTCAAGCTTATTTTCAGTTGACACTTTGATAAATAGACCTCTTTGGTTTTTCATTCACTTTTTTTAAGTTAAAGGAACATGATACTCAAACGTTGAAGTTCTTGAAAGTGATGAAGCATAGCTTTAAAAAGATGACTAGGAAACATCTCTATGAAAAAAAGGAAGATATATAACTTCAAAATTTTCTCAGTAGCCACATATCATTGTAAGGACTTTAAGCAGCCAATCAGGATTCTAGTCCCATGACTTGCAAGGGAGTGTGCATCTGGCATGTACAGGCACAGTCATGTTATTTCCCTCCTCAGTTTAAGGATGTTTACTATGAAATCTCATGAGATTTCAGTGCAATCTCATGATATCACAGTAAAGCAAAGTGTAACATCAGCACTGATAAAGTTGATTGGCTGCTGGCTTTTTACATTTGAAAATGCAGTGGTAGCTGAAGGATATCTGTTCACAGAACACTTACTATTATGAGTTGAAGAAATTTTGAGGTAAAATATCTACCTTTTTTACATAGAGATGTTCATGGATATTTTCCTGTCAGATTTTTAGTTATGCTGCATCACTTTTAAATGATTTAGCATATTGGTAATATGTCTCTTTAAAATGTTTTGCTGTTCCCTGGTTTTATAGACAAGTTACAAATATAACTGAAATCAACCTTTAATAATACAATTCTAAAATATTTGTTTCATTGTTTATTAAATGTTTTTACATAAAAATATTTCAATTGCACAATTGTTCAGACATGAAACTGGTAATTGTACATGTTGTACATGTTATGAATGGATGTTATTTGGTAATAGAAAAAAACAGCAATTAATCATTAGGCAACTATTATTAATATTGAATTAAATAGCTGTCACATTCTCCTTTGACTTTGGACAGTTATGTTTTGCTTTTGAGCTGTCTGTATTTAACTGTCAAATATGTATTTCAGGAAGTTTAAATAATCAAAGGGACAGTCTAGGCCAAAATAAACTTTCATGATTCAGATAGAGCATGTAATTTTAAACAATTTTCCAATTTACTTTTATTACCAATTTTGCTTTGTTCTCTTGGTATTCTTAGTTGAAAGCTTAACCTAGGAGGTTCATATGCTAATTTCTTAGACCTTGAAGCCCACCTCTTTCAGATTGCATTTTCACAGTTTTTCACCACTAGAGGGTGTTAGTTCACATATTTCATATAGATAACACTGTGCTCGTGCACGTGAAGTAATCTGGGAGCAGGCACTGATTGGCTAGACTGCAAGTCTGTCAAAAGAACTGAAAAAGGGGCAGTTTGCAGAGGCTTAGATACAAGATAATCACAGAGGTTAAAAGTATATTATTATAACTGTGTTGGTTATGCAAAACTGGGAAATGGGTAATAAAGGGATTATCTATCTTTTAAAACAATAAAAATTCTGGTGTAGACTGTCCTTTTAAAAAAAGCTTTGCTACTGGATTGTAATGGATCAGAAAAAGCAAACATTAGTGACTTTCTATACTTTCTATTAGTGAGTCTTCTTATAAGTTAGGGTATAAAGTTTAAGATTGAGTTTTATACTAAAGTTAGTGCCAGATTACAAGTGGAACAATATTTTCCGCTTCAGCTGGAGCGCTAACACTGCTAGAAGTAAGTTCTATCGTGCGTGTTACAAGTTGTAAGTAAAAAGTTTTTGCTTGCACGCTTACCCGATGCACTCAAAAAGACAAAGTTAGAATATTGCATGCATGTTCACATGTTTCCCCATAGAAGTCAATGGAGCAAAAAATAAAGGAAAAAAACTATCACCCAACACGCGCGCAAAGCTTATCGCATATTCTCAACCCGACTTGAAATATTTACATTTCAGATTCCAATGTTCTTCACATAGCTGAACATGTTCTATGTATTCATAAATACATATTTCTACATATATCTGATGGTAGTTTGGTACAATATATATCTATACCTATATATAGATGATTATATATAGGTACAGGTATATACAGATATATATATATATATATATATATATATATATATATATATATATAGGGATATCTATTTAAAAGTACTTAGAACATATTCTACTATGTGCAGAACATTGGAATGTGAAATATTTACAGTAAATACACAGTATAATACTTTATTAAATATAAATATTGCTTAAATATGCTATTACATGTTTTCATCTACTTGACTGCAAAGGGCTCCAATGCACGTATATATATATATATATATATATATATATATATATACATACAGTGTATATATATATATATATATATATATATATACAGTGTATATATATATATACATATGTTTGTATGCGTTTTTATGTGTATATATGTCTGTTAATACATATATATACATGTAAATAAATATATAAATACATAAATGAACTAATTGTGTGATCCATTTAATCAGTGCTAGGTAGTTACAGGTATTCAAATCAACAAAATTACAAGGGTTCCCAAATTTAGGCACCTGTCTAATTTCGTTTTGATGCATATTGCACATTTTCTGTTAATCCAATAAACCTTATTTCACTACTGAAATATTAGTGTCCTTCAGTTATTTGATAGATCAACATGAAATTGCTGATCCAAACACCCAATTATTTATAAATGAAAATCATGGAAATTGTCAAAAGTGAGTACACCCCTCACATTTTTGTAAATATTTTATTACATCTTTTCATGTGACAACACTGAAGAAATGACACTTTGCTACAATGTAAAATAGTAAGTGTACAGCCTGTATAACAGTGTAAAGCTCTTGTGCCCTCAAAATAACTCAACACACAGCCATTAATGTCTAAACCTTTGGCAACAAAAGTGAGTAAACCCCTAAGTGGAAATGTCCAAAATGGGTCCGAAGAGTCAAAATTTTGTGTGGCCACCATTATTTTCCAGCACTGCCTTAACTTTCTTGGGCATGGAGTTCACCAGAGCTTCACAGGTTGCCACTGGAGTCCTCTTCCACTCCGCCATGACGACATCACAGAGCTGGTGGATATTAGATACCTTGCGCTCCGCCACCTTCTGTTTGAGGATGCCCCACAGTTGCTCATTAGGGTTTAGGTCTGGAGACATGCTTGGCCACTCCATCAACTTTATCCTCAGCTTCTTTAGTAAGGCAGTGGTTTTCTTGGATGTGTGTTTGGGGTCATTATCATGTTTAAATACTGCCCTGCGGCTTAGTCTCGAAGGGTGGGGATCATGCTCTGCTTCAGTATGTCACAGTATATGTTGGTATTCATAGTTCCCTCAATGAACTGTAGCTTCCCAGTGCCGCTAGCACTTATGCAGGCCCAGACCATGACAGTCCCACCACCATGCTTGACTGTAGGCAGGACACACTTGTCTTTGTACTCCTCACCTGGTTGCCACCACACACGCTTGACACCATCTGAACCAAATATGTTTATCTTGGTTTTATCGGACCACAGGACATGGTTCCAGTAATCCATGTCCTAAAATGTCCTTAGTCTGCTTATCTTCAGCAAACTGTTTGCAGGCTTTCTTGTGCATCATCTTTAGAAGAGGCTTCCTTCTGGGACGACAGCAATGCAGACCAATTTAAGGCAGTGTGCGGTGTATGGTCTGAGCACTGACAGGCTGACCCCCCACCCCTTCAACCTCTGCAGCAATGCTGGCAGCACTCATACGTCTATTTCCCAAAGACAACCTCTGGATATGATGCTGTGCATGTGCACTCAACTTCATTGGTCGACCATGGCAAGACCTGTTCTGAGTGGAACCTGTCCTGTGAAACAGCTGTATGATCTTGCCCACCGTGCTGCAGTTCAGTTTCAGGGTCTTGGCAATCTTTTTTTCAGATTCTCAGAGAGTTCTTTGCCATGAAGTGCCATGTTGAACTTCCAGTGACCAGTATGAGAGAGTGTGAGAGCAATAACACCAAATTTAACACACCTGCTCCCCATTCACACCTGAGTCCTTGTAACACTAACGAGTCACATGACACTGGGGAGGGAAAATCGCTAATTGGGCCCAATTTGGACATTTCCACTTAGGGGTGTACTCACTTTTGTTGCCAATGGTATAGACATTGGCAAAAGCAAATGTACACTGTTATACAGGCTGTACACTCACTACTTTACAATGTAGCAAAGTGTCATTTCTTCAGTGTTGTCACATGAAAAGATATAATAAAATATTTACAAAAATAATAAAATACCATCAGTAAACAAAGAGATCAGCATGAAATAAAAAGCATATGCATGAAATGTTAAAATACATACAATACTTTAAAAAACTTAAAAGGACCTATCTAGGCAGAGCTGCAGCCTTATCCCAAAAACGGAAGGAGAAACCTCAATTCTTTCTCCTATAAATAATAAATAGTGAACAAGAGTACGATAACGCTACTCTGCAAATATACAAATCTGTGGAAACTAATAACATAAAGTAATTATATATAGATATACACATTCAATATTCAAAAGAAATATATTCATACAATTGCACAACTGGAATACTAATGCAATATACAATACAGTCCAGAGTTCCTTGTCTGTTAATAAAGTCCCCCTAAGGGTATCCACTTACTAGAGTTAACCTCAATCGGTATGAGGTAAGTTTTAGACGTTTTCACCGCTTTATCCACTTCTCAGGTAGTCATCCGCACCACTGTGAGAGTATTTCTTCCTGCCACTTGTAATTTTGTAACAAGCTGAAGAAACTTTCAATCTTTCGATCATGTTTACTTTTAACTTGTAATACAAGCTCTACATCTGACCCTCGCAAACTGCTGCGATAAATGTGATATTGCTTGTCACTCGTAATCTGGCCCTTAATGTATTAATACAATATATATTAAGATTATGGGGCATATTTATCAAGTTCCGTATGGAGTTTGATGCCCCTTGTTTCCTGAAGACTCACAGGAAACAGAAGTTATGCCAGCTCTGAGGCCGCGGGCAGAAATCAACCTGATCGAATACGATCGGGTTGATTGACACCCCCTGCTAGTGGCCGATTGCCCACAAATCTGCAGGGGGTTGCATTGCACCAGAAGTTCACAAGAACTGCTGGTGCAATGATAAATGCTGATAGCGTATGCTGTAAGCATTTATCGATGTGTGGCGGACATGATACGCTACTTCGTATCATGTCCGCTCGCACATTGATAAATATGCCCCTATGAGTTATAGGGAGTTTAAAACTTCAGTATAAATATCAAACAGATGTTTATTACAAGCTTTTAGTGGCAATATATCTGTTCACCAAGGATTTTGTTATCTTGCACAATTTGTGAAAATAAAATACCTAATTTATTTATTGTTATAAGTGGGTGCCACTTACATTCAGGAGCAGAAGTAAAATCAATGATGATTCTTTCTATTCAGTTAAAAATAACATAACAAACTAGTAAAAAAACACACCTGATTTAATGGTATCCATTGTTATGAATTTTACAGTAGACGGATACATTATTTGTTTCTTTCACAAATCCCATTCAGATTAATTTTGTAGAACCTTTTAAAATTCCTCTCTTGAAGTCTTACAATTCCACAGAAGTATAGAGAAAATCCCTTTCAAATATAGGATTACTAGCTGGCTAGCACAAGTTCAATTGGTTTTTGAACTACATGCATAAAAAATGCACAACTGTCCAAGAAGCAGAAATAATGCAATAACTCTGAAAGTCTCATACACACATAATTAGGATACAATATTTGTGGGTTACTTCAAACATTGAACAATTCAAAAAAGGTTGCCCTTGCAGTATCAATTAACATGGTAAGTGGGGATTAATTTGCATTCTATACATCACTTATACAGATTGATGCACTTTTTATTGAAACCTCAGGGATCTTTTTCTGTCAGAAAAAGCTGCATATGTACAAAACAAGATTCAATAAAATTTAGTACATTTGAGACTTCAAACATGGCTGTGAAATTTTCTATGAAACTGGAGTATTTGTCGTGTATGTGCTTTGAATATGTATATTGCAAATTGGATAGCTATGCTAAATATACCTTGTAAATGGGTAAGAGCATGTATCTGTTGAATTTCTCTATAAGTTCATGAAATATACATATGCACTACTGAGGCAAAACAAGGGGAAAATATTTCCCATCGGCAACTCTGACACGCAGCTGTTGGTTGATAATTGTATTGTTATTCTAAGAACTTACACTGATACACATATATGTAGAAGCATTTCTTTATGTGATAGCTTTGTATTCCCTTGAGCTTTTTGTCTTGAATATTCTTTTTTAATTCAAGTGATATCACATAGTGGGATTGCCAGATTACAAGTGGAGTGCTAATTAACGCTCCTGCTTGAGTGTTAATTGCGCTAGAAGTAAGCTTTTTGTGCTCGTCGGTTTGCGCTCGTATTATGAATCGAAAGCAAACTGTTTTTTCTCATGTGATAACCTGATGAGCGAAAAAAGCTGAACTTAGAATATTGTGTGTGCATTTACGTATCCCCCCACTCTCGTGCAAACCTGACCGCATATTCTCATGTGAGCTAACCCGACATGAAAATATGAATATTTCACAATCCAATGTTCTTCACATAGAATAATATGTTCTATTTATTTATAAATACATATTTCTACATATATCTGATGCTTTTGGTGCAATAGACTTGCAGTGTTTGTGTTTAGCTGTAATTTTACTCTTACTCATTTACTGTACCCACACATATTATATACCGTTTTTCTCGCCATTAAATGGACTTTCTAAAGATACCATTATTTTCATCATATCTTATAATTTACTATAAAAAAAATATAAAATATGAGGAAAAAATGGAAAAAAACACACTTTTTCTAACTTTGACCCCCAAAATCTGTTACACATCTGCAACCACCAAAAAACACTCATGCTAAATAGTTTCCAAATTTTGTCCTGAGTTTAGAAATACCCAATGTTTACATGTTCTTTGCTTTTTTTTTCCAAGTTATAGGGCAATAAATACAAGAAGCACTTTGCTATTTCCAAACCACTTTTTTTCAAACTTAGCGCTAGTTACATTGGAACACTGATATCTTCCAGGAATCCCTGAATATCCCTTGACATGTATATATTTTTTTTTAGAAGACATCCCAAAGTATTGATCTAGGCCCATTTTGGTATATTTCATGCCACCATTTCACCGCCAAATGCGATCAAATAAAAAAAATTGTTCACTTTTTCACACATTTTGTTACAAACTTTAGGTTTCTCACTGAATTTATTTACAAACAGCTCGTGCAATTATGGCACAAATGGTTGTAAATGCTTCTCTGGAATCCCCTTTTTTCATAAATAGCAGACATATATGGATTTGGTGTTGCTTTTTGGTAATTAGAAGGCCGCTAAATGCCACTGCGCACCACACGTGTATTATGCCCAGCAATGAAGGGGTTAATTAGGGAGCATGTAGGGAGCTTGTAGGGTTAATTTTAGCTTTATTGTAGTGTAGTAGACAACCCTAAGTATTGATCTAAGCCCATTTTGGTATATTTCATGCCACCATTTCAACGCCAAATGCGATTAAATAAAAAAAAAAGTAAAATTTTTCACAATTTTAGGTTTCTCACTGAAATAATTTACAAACAGCTTGTGCAATTATGGCACAAATGGTTGTAAATGCTTCTCTGGGATCCCCTTTGTTGAGAAATAGCAGACATACATGGCTTTGGCGTTGCTTTTTGGTAATTAGAAGGCAGCTAAATGCCGCTGCGCATCACACGTGTATTATGGCTAGCAGTGAAGGGGTTAATTAGGTAGCATGTAGGGAGCTTGCAGGGTTAATTTTAGCTTTAGTGTAGAGATCAGCCTCCCACCTGACACATTACACCCCCTGATCCCTCCCAAACAGCTCTCTTCCCTCCCCCACCCCACAATTGTCCCCGCCATGTTAAGTACTGGCAGAAAGTCTGCCAGTACTAAAAAAAAAAGCTATCCTTGATAAAAAATAAATAAAAAAAAAGGCATATTTACATATGCTGCTCTGGAGGATCCCCCCTTAGCCCCCAACTTCCCTGATACCCCCCCAAACAGCTCTTTACCCATCCCCCTCTAACTTATTAGTAGCCATCTTTGGTACTGGCAGCTGTCTGCCAGTACCCAGTTTATAGTAAAACATGTTTTTATTATTTTTTTTAAATAATTTTCTGTAGTGTAGCTTGCACCCCCCCAAAAGACCAACCCACCACCCCTCCCAGATCTCTTAGATCGACATATATTTAAATATATTTGGCAATCACTGCCACTTTTCTCCCATCATTTTTCTGTAGTGTAGCGGTTCCCACCCGCTTCCTACCCCCGCGCGCGCCCGTGCGCGCACCCTCGTGCACGTGCGCGCATCCGCGCGCGCACCCGGCGTTCCCGCCCACGATCCCGCCCCCCTCCACATCATACGGCCCATCGATGGCCGCCCACCCGCCTCCCAGACTGGCTCCCACCCACCAACGAAACCGGCCATCGATGTCCGGTACAGAGAGGGCCACAGAGTGGCTCTCTCTGCATCGGATGGCCAAGGGGGGTTATTGCAGGATGCCTCGATGTTGAGGCATCACTGCAATAACCGGAAAGCAGCTGGAAGCGAGCAGGATCGCTTCCTGCTGCTTTCCAGAACAAGGACGTTCGCCACACGTCCTCGGTCATTAACTGTATTTTTTTGTGTGGCGTACGTCCTTGGTCGTTAAGGGGTTAAAGGGACACTGAACCCAAATTTTTTTCTTTTGCAATTCAGATAGAGCATGCAATGTTAAGCAACTTTCTAATTTACTCCTATTATCAAATGTTCTTCATTCTCTTTGTATTTTTATTTGAAAATCAAGAATGTAAGTTTAGATGCCGGCCCATTTTTGATGAACAACCTGGGTTGTCCTTGCTGATTGGTGGATAAATTCATCCACCAATAAACAAGTGCTGTCCAGGGTTCTGGACTTTCTTTTTCAAATAAAGATAGCAAGAGAATGAAGAAAAATTGATAATAGGAGTAAATTAGAAAGTTGCTTAAAATTGCATGCTCTATCTGAATCACGTAATAAAAAAATTTGGGTTCAGTATCCCTTTAACTGCAAAGGGCTCCAATGCATTTATATATACATATGTCTATATGTGTGTACATATGTATTTATATGTTTATATGTCTATACTTGACTGTATATATACACATATAAATACATATATTTAGACATGTATATGTATGTATCTCTATGTTAAAGCTCTTTGTCTGCCTTATATTTGTTCTAACACCTGAGACCTCATATCTTTGAGCCCTTATACGTTTTGTGTGCAATATTTTTTAAAATAATATTTATTAGATAGTGTTATGAGAGTAACTATACGGTTTAAATGTATTTTTGATGTGTTTTGTGACACTTTTTTGTTTTGCCAAACAGTTAACCAGAGTTCTGAAGTTGTGGCAATCGTTCAACTTGCAATACCAGTGGTAAGTCCGACGAGGGCAAACACCCGCCACAAACACCTTATTGCCCGCACGCAAACGTTTGCGCTCCACTTGTACTCTGGCCCAATATGTTCTAATGTACAGGTAAAGGAAGAAAATTAAAAAAAGAAAAAGTTAAATCAAAGTGACTGAAAATGTCAATAGTCTAATTGTAAGTATATTGTGCTACATTTTTAAAATATTTGTATCAGTTTCTCCCAAACACATGAACAAATTATAGCCCTCTGGACCACACTAAGGAGCTGTGAAGCACCCGTGTTTCCCAACATCCTTGTACTGAAAGATTAATCTAATCTCGAGAGAGAATTTAGCTGTTGGCCTAGTATGGATGGCAATTGAAATCAGCAATACGGAGAGCTCCTCATACCTACTTAGGATGTGCTTTCTTTATAGCTTGTGAGTTCATATATAGTTCAATGAGAGAAAGATCTCCAATTATTGTGTTATCCAAAAAAGATAGTTCACTGAAGTATGAGGATGTTTTTCAAACATTAGTGATACTCTAAATAACACTAAAGAGTGTGTGCAAACTTTCCTCCCCTTTGATGTGTTCCCAATGATCCATTTTACCTGCTGGAGTGTATTGAATTTCTTACAAATAGTTCTTTAACTTTGATTTGTCATTGAAATGTCTGAATTGGACTGTTGAAACTGTGTAAACAAAAAGCAGCAGTAGAACAAATCCCACTCTATGGGCTAGATTTATCAAATGCTGGGCGGACATGATTCGCTGTAGCGAATCATGTCTGCCCGACATCGCTAAATGCCGACAGCATACACTGTCGGCATTTATCATTGTACAATGCTGCCCCCTGCACATTCGTGGCCAATCGGCCGCAATCATCCCAATCGAATTGGATCAGCATGATTGCAGTCTAAAAGGTGGTGGACAAGTTAAGGCACAGAGATCTTGTGACCGCTGCTTCTTAACTTATGTTTCCATCGAGGCCGGGAACTTTGGGCATAGAAAGCATCATCCGCTGCTTGATAAATCTACCCCAAAGTGTGGGGGGATAAGTACTAAAATGTTAATTTTTAGTTGCCCTTTTTTTAATATTGATCTTTGTGTATACAGTGAAATATATGAAGAGAAGGACTTTTTTAACGAGTTCTGGTTTCAATTATAAAAAATAATTATTCAATATACAAAAGTAAACCTAAAGAAACAATTTAGCATATATTTTAAACCCCATCCATGTATCAAAAGCTTCCATTAGTTATATAACCTATTTCATAAAAAAATATGTAATTGTTGGGTTTGTTTAACATTTTATGAGGTGTACTA
Source organism: Bombina bombina (assembly GCF_027579735.1). Lineage (NCBI taxonomy): Eukaryota > Metazoa > Chordata > Amphibia > Anura > Bombinatoridae > Bombina > Bombina bombina. The sequence goes on from NC_069504.1 coordinate 365,566,682, forward strand.
CAAGACCTATGGTTGTAGATTATATGATACCAAATAAAAAGTGTTGACAATTCCTCTTAATAAAAAAGCTGTTTTTAGTGCTTCTCTTCTACCTAACCCTGTATCTCTTTTCTATCAGAATGAGGTAAGAGGTAGATTTAGGATGAACTGAAGAAGGCCACAGTAGAAAATAAAGCTCGGGGGGGGGGGGTATTAATTGTTGTGGGGTGTTAAGGTGAGTTTGCCATCTGATACCTATGGCTAGATTACGAGTTGTGCGTTAGGGTAAAAAAGCAGCGTTATCAGGTCCTAACGCTGTTTTTTTATGCCCACTGCTATTACGAGTCTTGCAGGTATAGGTGTACATCGCCGACATCGCCGCCATTAGAATAAAGATATTAACCACTAAACCGCCGCACTCCTGCCTCGCAAACACTAGTTAAATATTATTAACCCCTAATCTGCTGTCCCTAACATCGCTGCCATCTACATTATACTTATTAACCCCTAATCTGCCGTCCCCAACGTCGCCACCACTATTCTAAATTTATTTACCATTTAAACCTAAGTCTAACCATAACACCCATAACTTAAATATAATTAAAATATATCTAAATAAAATTACTATCATTACCTAAATAATTCCATTTTAAAACTAAATACTTACCTATAAAATAAACCCTAAGCTAGCTACAATATAACTAATAGTTACATTGTATCTATTTTAGGATTTATTTTTATTTTACAGGCAAGTTTGTATTTATTTTAACTAGGTAGAATAGTTACTAAATAGTTATTAACTATTTAATAACTACCTAGCTAAAATAAATACAAATTTACCTGTAAAATAAAACCTAACCTAAGTTACACTAACACCTAACACTACACTACAATTAAATAACTTACATAAATTAAATACAATTAAATAAATTAAATACAATTAGCTAAATTACATAAAACCCCCCACTAAATTACAGAAAATAAAAAACAAATTACAAGATATTTAAATTAATTAAACCTAATCTAATAGCCCCCCAAAATAAAAAAAAACCTAGCCTAAACTAAACTATCAATAGTCCTTAAAATGGCCTTTTGCAGGGCATTGCCCCAAAGGAATCAGCTCTTTTACCTGTAAATAAAAAATACAAACACCCCCCAACAGTAAAACCCACCACCCACACAACCAACCCCCCAAATAAAACCCTAACTAAAAAAACCTAAGCTCCCCATCGCCCTGAAAAGGGCATTTGGATGGACATTGCCCTTAAAATGGCATTAGCTCTATTGCTGCCCAAAGCCCTAACCTAAAAATAAAACCCACCCAATACACCCTTAAAAAATCCTAACACTAACCACCGAAGATTCACTTACCGGGAGAAGTCTTCATCCAAGCGGCAATATGTCCTCAACAAAGCTGGCAGAAGTGGTCCTCCAGACGGGCAGAAGTCTTCATCCAGACGGCATCTTCTATCTTCATCCTTCCGATGCGGAGCGGCTCCATCTTCAAGATATCCGGCGTGGAGCATCCTCTTCAATCGACGGCTTCTTCGGAATGAAGGTACCTTTAAGTGACGTCATCCAAGATGGCGTCCCTTAGATTCCGATTGGCTGATAGAATTCTATCAGACAATTGGAATTAAGGTAGAAAAAATCCTATTGATCCAATCAGCCAATAGGATTGAGCTTGCATTCTATTGGCTGATTGGAACAGTCAATAGAATGTGAGCTCAATCCTATTGGCTGATTGCATCAGTCAATAGGATTTTTTCTACCTTAATTCCGATTGGCTGATAGAATTCTATCTACATTTATTTTAGCTAGGTAGTTATTAAATAGTTAATAACTATTTAGCAACTATTCTACCTAGTTAAAATAAATACAAACTTGCCTGTAAAATAAAAACAAAACCTAAGCTAGATACACTATAACTATTAGTTATATTGCAGCTAGCTTAGGGTTTATTTTACAGGTAAGTATTTAGTTTTAAATAGGAATAATTTAGGTAATGATAGTAATTTGTATTTGGATTTATTTTAATTATATTTAAGTTAGGGGGTGTTAGGGTTAGGGTTAGACTTAGTTTTAGGGGTTAATAAATTTAGAATAGTGGCGGCGACGTTGGGGGCAGCAGATTAGGGGTTAATAAATGTAGGTAGGTTGCGGGCGACATTGGGGGAGGGAGATTAGGGGTTAATAAATATAATGTAGGTGTTGGCGATGTTGAGGGCAGCAGATTAGGGGTTAATAAGTATAATGTAGGTGGCGGCGATGTCGGGGGCGGCAGATTAGGGGTTAATAAGTATAATGTAGGTGGCGGCGATGTCAGGGGCGGCAGATTAGGGGTTAAGAAGTGTAAGGTTAGGGGTGATTTGACTCAGGGTTCATGTTAGGGTGTTAGGTGTAAACATAAATTTTATTTCCCCATAGGAATCAATGTGGCTGCAATACTGAGCTTTAAGTTGCTTTTTTGCAGGTGTTAGACTTTTTCTTAGCTGGCTCTCCCCAATGATGTCTATGGGGAAATTGTGCACGAACACGTACAATCAGCTCACCTCTCGCTTAAGCAGTGCTGGTATTGGAGTGCAGTGTGGAGCGCAATTTTGCTATACGCTCACTTCTTGCCTGTTAACACCGGGTTTGTAAAAACCTGTAATACCAGCGCTGCAGGGAAGTGAGCGGTGAGAAAAAACTGCATGTTAGCACCGCACCCCTCATAGCGCAAGACTCGTAATCTAGCTGCTAGTTTGGTGAGCATTTTAGAAAGTTATGGGTTATGCTGTATGGCCATTGGCATTTAGACGTAATTTATATTGGTGCCTTTTTCCTATAACAGTATATCTTCAGAAGGCATGTTAAATAGTAGCCACAGTTAGCATGTGAACGAACAAATGAAGGTTAATGGCAGTGTTTAATACAATTGCCAGGTGGGGGTGTAATTAGTTTTTTAATATTTCTTTGAACAATGCTATAGTGATGCTGATAAAATACTATACCAACATCTAATCTATAAAATGCAACCATTACAGGAAATATTGCTAACATATAACAAAGATTTTAACAAATTAAAAAAAAGCTGTTGAAGTACTGGATAACTTTTGCTTAGTAGGAGAATAGTTGTTTGATGTAAATAGTGATACAATTGGCATCTACTTGTAGGATAACATTTACAGAAGGAATCCATGAAATGGTTTAAGAAAGCCATATAAAAACACACTAATATTCATATCAAAAGTGTGCATTTTATTTATATTTAGAATAAAATTTTGTAGACCCTATGCATTCTTGAATTCCTTTAGACCACTTACCCTGAACACTTTTGCTGGAATCAAATACCCTGTATTTAAAGAATTGTACTTTTTTTTTATCTTTGAGACAACTACCCTTAAGCTTCAGATTATGTCATGTTATATTTGTAGCCTTTTTTTTAACCCCTTAAAGGGACAGTCAACCATAGAATTGTTATTGTTTTAAAAGATAGATAATCCCTTTATTACTCATTCCCCAGTTTTGCATAACCAACACAGTTATATTAATGTACTTTTTACCTTTGTGATTACCTTGTATCTAGGAACCTTCTTCCAGCCCCCTGATCACATGACTGTGACTGTTTATTATCTATTGTCTTAAATTTAGCATTGTATTGTGCTAGATCTTAAATAACTTTCTGTGCCTGAACACAGTGTTATTTATATAGCCCACGTGTACTTTCTGTCTCTTTGTGTTGAAAAGAGATTTAAAAAGCCTGTGATAAGAGGCAGCCCTCAAAGGCTTAGAAATTAGAATATGAGCCTACCTAGGTTTAGTTTAAACTAAGAATACCAAGAGAAAAAAGCAAATTTGATGATAAAAGTAAATTGGAAAGTCAATTAAAATTAAAAGTCCTATCTGAATAATGAAAGTTTAATTTATACTTGACTGTCCCTTTAAGGACCAGCGACGTACCCTGTATGTCACTGGCCTTTTTTTGGGAGTTGATTGTTTTATAGCGCGGTCTTGCCACCAGGGTTGAGACTGCTCTATTCCACAAAGCCTGCTGGAGGGAGGATATTAATAGCGTCTTCTTGCTAGACTTGTGCTATTATGTCCTGAAAAAACCCTTAATGACCAGTGACATACAGGGTACATTGTGGTCATTAAGGGGTTAATAATACATACTACTTAATTTTACTAAATCATTCACATATGACACTTCCCTACAATATAATGGATGTGCAATAAAGACCTATTTATTTAAAAACAAAAATTACATTTAGGTGCATCCCTATAATACATTTTGAAAAAAGTGAGTATTCCTGTCACTACATCCATGGCAAATGCATATCCCTGAAAGGATTTGCAAATCATCTGACTAATCCCTTTAGATTTAGAATCCATTCTACTTTGTGAGTTATACACATGATTCTTTGACATGGAAGATTCCTGTTTTGTGCTCTTCTCAGCAGTGTAATGAAATTTCCACTTGACTGGCGAGGAGAAACAGGACAATACCGTGCTCTTTCTCATACCTCCCTGAGAGCTGAGTACTGTGACCCCCCTGGGACCCTCACCCTTTCATATCACTCTAGATTGGTGAAAAATGAGAGGATGAGATGAAAATATAATTTACTGGATACAGGGGGTGTCACCTTTTCTAAGACACCGATTAATGGGTTATCTAGAGGTAGCCCTTTTCCTAAAGTGGTTTATTGTTCTTATAACAAACCTATCATGCGCATCAAGTGCTCTGTTTGAAGTTTATTTTTAGAGAGACTGGATGCTAATCAATAATCTCCAGGAAAGGGACACGACAGAGAAACCAGCTTCATCCGCAGGCTTGTCTTCTTCCTTCTCACAGAGGGATCCAGGCAAGCAGCGTGCAAAACTTCTCGCCTTTACCTAGGGCTTGCTAAACACTGCTCCTTTATAATCTATTTTATTTGGCCAGTCTATTCTTTTGTGCAAAGATTCTGCTGAGATAATTGGCTCTGAATTTGTTTACCCATAGTAAAAGCACATTTCCCCTCATCGTGTTTCCTTGTTTCAGCTTCTTAGAAATATCATACATTTTGTTATCCATCTGTCTTTTTCATATCTTGTTTGCCATCTATTTTCCTCTCAATCTCTTTTTCATGCACAGATAAGTTTATATAATTCTTTATCATTTATATAGTTTTCTTTTCTCACATTTAGATGATAAACAAAAACAAAATATTATTTAATTACTTAAAGGACCAGTCAACACATTAGATAATCAACAAATGCAAGATAACAAGACAATGCAATCGCACTTAGTCTGAACTTCAAATGAGTAGTAGATTTTTTTACAACAAATTTCAAAGTTATGTATATTTCCACTCCCCTTGTACCATGTGATAGCAATCAGCCAATCAGAAATGCATATACGTATAGTATGTGAATTCTTGCACATGCTCAGTAGGATCTGGTGACTCAAAAATTGTAAATATAAAAGACTGTGCACATTTTTTGTAATGGAAGTAAATTGGAAAGTTGTTTAAAATTACATGCTGTATCTGAATCATGAAAATGTAATTTAACCTGAGTGTCCTTTTAAATGTATATTGAAAATGCTGCTAAAGAGACAGAATAGCTATGCTAAACAGGGAATATTAGAACACGTCCATACACATATGCAAAGAGAAGTTTAAAGTGGTAAACAAAATTACCTACATAAAATTATCTATGCTGATATTTTACCTCTGTATACAAACAATTTGATGCATTACTTTCACTTGTCTATATAGATGTATGTGTACTAATAACACTGGTGTATGTGTGTTTGTGTGTATAAAACATATGGGGTTAATGTATGAAGCAGTGAAAGCTGCTTTTGAGCCTTTGCAGGGCAATGTAAAAAGCAGTGGTCATCAGATTGCTTTTCTCCACCACCTCCCTCACTCGGGATAATTGACAGGCTCTTCTCTTGCGTGATTGGTCGTGCAATAGAAGGGGGTGGTATTACACACTCAAGCAAGTGTGTAATGATACGTCCAGGCAGCGGGCGTACAGGGTCCGTTGGCCATTAGATGCAATGATGTGAGGACAAGTTCTAACCTTGTCCACACAGCCTTAGTGAATGGGGTTCATGGTCTACAGCACAAGTGGAACACAAAAATGCAAGCAGTATGGAGCTTGAATTTTTTCCCTCATATTACAAGTCAACAGTTACAATATGTTGCGTGTGGTAAAATAGTGCACACATCACAAGTCATGTGAGATAGTGCAGATGCATAATTTTCCTTAGATAATGCATTTTTATGGTGGGCTGTGGTGAAATTCATGTCAGATCATGCTCAACACAAAGCTGACGGAGAGCAAAAATTACACTCAAGTAGTTATTTGCTATACATCTTCCATCATTTTGAATGTACAATAGAATCTGATAGCTCTTAATACCTGGTTTTCAAAAGCTCTAAAAGAGAAGGGATATTTTGGATAGAGGAAGCAAAACACTTAAAGGGCCAGTAAATGCAGTAGATTTGCATAATCAAAAAAATTATTATTATTATTATTATCGGTTATTTGTAGAGCGACAACAGATTCTGCAGCGCATGATAAAAAGACAATGCAATAGCACTTAGGGGCCGATTTATCAAGTGTCAGGTGGACATGATTCTCTGTAGTGGATCATGTCTGCCCGACATCGAAAAATGCAGACAGCATACGCTGTCGGCATTTATCATGGCCGCCCCCTGCATATTTTGAGTTAAGGAGGTGGCAGATGAGTTAATGCATTATTAACTCATATAGGGCATTATATAAGTATAGGGAGCATTACAAATTATTTGATTAAACATTTTAACCAACAACTTGTAACACCTGATTATGTGCTATTTATTCAACTGTACATTATCTGTCACACTCCACTTATATTCTAGGGATCTATTTTTAAAAAAACATTTAGAGGCCCATTTATCAAGCTCCGTATGGAGCTTGAGGTCCGTGTTTCTGGTGAGCCTGCAGACTCGCCAGAAACAGCAGTTATGAAGCAGCGATCTAAAGACCGCTGCTCCATAACCCTGTCCATCTGCTCTGAGCAGGCGGACAGACATCGCTGCAATTCAACCCGATTGAGTACTATCGGGTTGATTGACACCCCACTGCTGGCGGCTGATTGGCCGCGAGTCTGCAGGGGGCGGCGTTGCACCAGCAGCTCACAAGAGCTGCTGGTGCAATGCTGATTACGGAGAGCGTATTGCTCTCCGCATTCAGCGATGTCTGTCAGACCTGATCCACACTGTCGGATCAGGTCCGAAAGACATTTGATAAATAGGCCTCTTAAAGTTAATTATTTTGATGTTTTGCAAACCCAGGAATGGATAAAACCTCTGAAACCCCTGAAATCAGTTTATTTGATATCCTTTACTGCGGTCAGTCAGGGCAAAGTGTAAACTACAAATTGTGAGGTAAACAATCTCTGTGTATTATATAGCAGTGTCATACTTAAATATGCTAAATGCACATGAGCCTCTCAGAAGAAGGGGGTTAGAAAAACAACAAACTGCACAGACAAATTATAGAAAAAGTTGTGAACAAATAGTGAATGGCATTAGCCCACCATCCTACCTCTGTGATTAACCAACCAAAAGTGTGTGTGTACTTTCCCATCACAATTGCTTTACCTTTTAACATCATAATAGTTTAAAAAATTGCATAAATAGGAGTGAGCACACAAGGAGCTTCAGATCAATGACTGGAAGAAGCTGAAGCGACCATTCTAGCATGAGGTTTAATGTATGTAAATTATTTAAGTTTTTGGGATTTTTTGGGGGCGGGGAATGATCTACTGGTAGGAGCAGGAGTTTCTCAGGGTTTGGGTGGTCTCTTAATTGTTAGGGGGATTTATATTGTGGGAATCATGCTTGTGAGCTTGTGTAATAGGATAGCCTTGTGGGTTCTAAAGTAAGATATGGGTAGAATAGCTGTCTGGGTGGTGTAGTGGGGATAGGAATGGTGCAGTGAGGGAGGGTTTGCTGAGGGGTGATGTCCACATCAAGGGTTGTTTATGTTGTTAGCTTTATCATTAGGATTCATTGTGTTCGATTTTCTATTTTGGTGTATTCTGCTGGGGATTGGGGGATAATATAAAACCTTTATGTGCTTATAGCACTGGTAACTATATACAAAAGCTGCCAGTGCTATTTCAGTGTGGCATTTATGTTTGATGCCTCTTTTTTTTAATCTTTATTATCCCCATCCGCATCCTGCTATATTTTTTACAGAGACAATGACAAAGGTTAAACATTGCATCCATATTTATATTCTGTATTGTAATTAAAGATGTTGTACAAGTCACTCTTAATTAACTCTATAGACATTTAAAGAGTGCACAACTGTTAAGGGACTATTAAGGTGATAGGTAAGAATGTTTCCTAATCAGGGTTCCACTTCTCTGGTATTGGACCTCAGATTTCAATCACCTGTAAGAAACCACTTTGCTCACATGTCAGATGAAGCACAAATGACAATACTTCTGCATACACTATGGTGGTCATCAGTCTATTAACTGCACTAGATAAGGCAAATGTGTGCACTCACTACTGAGTAAACAGCTATGTCAGTACCACAGGAAGATAATTCCTGAACAATCAGCCTTCTGTGCAGGGAATCAGATGTTTCCAGCTCCTCAGGATACCAGATGCTCAGCTCCTGCTGGTTTACTATCTGTACCTGTGTGCTATTTGCAGCCTCATGTTCGGTTTTATTTATAGTTTACCAACTGTGCTGTAGCCCTATCTATTGGGTAAGTTTTGTAGTTATGGCTGTCTGCATGGCCGTGGAAAGTGAATGGATGGCAAAGGCTCAGGGACACAATCAGACTGAAATATTGGAAGTGTCTGTGTTGAATTTTTGACCATTTTGTAGAAGCCAGATGCAAGATGCTATCTGTGTCTTTTCATATAACAGAGAGGTTTTACAGGCTTTTACTGCAGCAGCTGACACTATACAGTTCAACTTTTATTACTGTATAAAGGAGTATTAAAGCCTTTTTTTGCAGTCACCCCTGCACAAGAAAATCAGAAAAGGAACAGTATCATTATGTGAGCTCTGTTACAGCTGGGTCATCTGAGCATACAGCAAAGCCAGTATTTGCCTTGTGTCCAGCACTATAGCAGCAGCTACAGTCTGATCTGCCCTTTAGAATCTATCACATCGTATAAATGAATACTTATGGTGAAAGCACATTTTCTAATGCCTACAGCTACAGCTTTCAACCTCACTAACCACAGCCAATCAAAGCAACTTTAGCATATATAAAAGGGGAACTGGCAGAATGAAATGCATATGTAGCTAGTATAGACATTGTTAGAATTAGAGGTTTTATACAATGTTGATACTGAGCAAATATATACAGTATATATATATATATATATATATATATATATATATATATGTGTGTGTGTGTATATACATATATTAACACATATACAAATATATATACACATATATTTGCTGCCCATCGCTGCACGACTTACTCTCTTCGCTGCGCTAGTTCTCTCTCATGTCCTGTCTCACAGCAGGAGAACGAGGCTCCCATTGGAAGCTATGGAAGAGAGCAATGCTTCCGTGCAATGTTAGCGCAAGGTCGTGTTCATACTGCACCTCACATCTGAGTGCAATGGTATTACTAAGTTGAGCACAAATAACATTTTCGCAGAAATTGGATAGCATTTTGGCCTAGATTACAAGTGGTGTGCGAAAACTTGCTAAAAATTAAGCTTTTTGCGCTAGTCGGGTTGCTCTCGTATTACAAGTTCAATTTTTTTTTATTTTGTGCTAGAGATAACCTAAATCATGCTTAAAGTTGAAATTCGAAGATCCCATTTTCGCATTTCCCCAGTGAAGTTGATGGAGAAAAAAACACCCACTCTCTCGCGCAAACACCATGACATATTCCCAATAGCTCTAACTAAACATGAAAATATGAATATTTAATATCCAATGTTCTTTAACATGTTTTTTTGTAATAAGACTTCTCAACATAGCACTTCATGGCAAATAACTCTCTGAGGATCTGAAAAAAAAACAATTGTTGCTCTACATAAAGATAGCCTAGGCTATAAGAAGATTGCCAAGACCCTGAAACTGAGCTGCAGCACGGTGGGCAAGACCATACAGCGGTTTCACAGGACAGTCCACTCAGAACAGGCCTCGCCATGGTCGACCAAAGAAGTTGAGTGCACGTGCTCAGCATCATATCCAGAGGTTGTCTTTGGGAAATAGACGTATAAGTGCTGCCAGCATTGCTGCAGAAGTTGAAGGGGTGGGGGTTCTGCCTGTCAGTGCTCAGACCATACACCGCACACTGCATCAAATTTGTCTTCATGGCTGTCGTCCCAGAAGGAAGCCTCTTCTAAAGATGATGCACAAGAAAGTCAGCAAACAGTTTGCTGAAGACAAGCAGACTAAGGACATGGATTACTGGAACCATGTCCTGTGGTCCGATGAGACCAAGATAAACTTATTAGGTTCAGATGGTGTCAAGCGTGTGTGGAGGCAACCAGGTGAGTAGTACAAAGACCATTGTGTCTTGCCTACAGTCAAACATGGAGGTGGGAGTGTCATGGTCTGGGCCTGCATGAGAGCTGCCGGCAATGGGGATCTACAGTTCATTGAGGGAACCATGAATGCCAACATGTACTGTGACATACTGAAGCAGAGCATGATCCCCTCCCTTCGGAGTCTGGGCCGCAGGGCAGTATTCCAACATGATAACAACCCCAAACACACCTCCAAGATGACCACTGCCTTGCTAAAGAAGCTAAAGGTAAAGGTGATGGACTGGCATGTCTCCAGACCTAAACCCTTTTGAGCATCTGTGGGGCATCCTCAAACGGAAGGTGGGGGAGCGCAAGGTCTCTAACATCCACCAGCTCCGTGATGTTGTCATGGAGGAGTGGAAGAGGACTCCAGTGGCAACCTGTGAAGCTCTGGTGAATTCCATGCCCAAGAGGGTTAAGGCAGTGCTGGAAAATAATGGTGGCAACACAAAATATTGACACTGGCCCAATTTGGACATTTCCACTTAGGGGTGTACTCACTTTTGTTGCCAATGGTTTAGACATTAATGGCTGTGTGTTGCGTTATTTTGAGGGGACAGCAAATATACACTGTTATACAGGCTGTACACTCACTACTTTACATTGTAGCAAAGTGTCATTTCTTCAGTGTGGTCACATGAAAAGATATAGTAAAATATTTACAAAAATGTGAGGGATGTACTCACTTTTGTGAGATACTGTGTATATAATATATATATATATATATATATATATATATATATATATATATATATATATATATATATATATATATATATGTGTGTATATATCTATACCTGTATTTATTCATATAGATATATAGGTATATATATATATATATATATATATATATATATATATATTAAATAATTATATATATATATAAAATATATAGAAATATACAGTATATTTAAAAATAAAAAGAGCATTTTCTTCTATGTGAGGAACATTGGAATGTAAAATATGCATAACTACCTTTGGTTTCAGCATACTTACGCAGTATCAGGTTAGCACATGAGCAATTTCTTTTTTCATCAGTGTGCTACCTTAAAGTCTATGGTTAGAAGAAGTTAATGCGGTTACAATATACAAAGTCCTGAAGTTAGCGCATATCGGTTTGCTCGTGCAAAAACCATTTACTTTCAACTTGTAATAAAAGTTTACTTCTAACAGCGTTTACGCTCGAGCAAAAGCGCCCCGTTTCTTATCTGGTCCTTTATCAATAATTTGTTTAAGCAAACAAGCAACACTTTCATGTACATGTCAGAATATGGTTCAGTTTAGTTTCCCTTCAAATGCTAATGAAATATTAGATTTTGAAGATTTGAAGCTTGTAGCAGACATTCAGGCATGTTTCAGATATGCAAATATAAAAAATGTCTTCTTGTTTGCTATAAATACAGTAGCTTTTTGCACATTTTCCAAGTACAAATCAGTATAATGAAGAATCATCATCATAAAGTAGTTGAACCTTTATTAGGAATAATGAGAGTGCCCCAAAAGCTCGTTGACGCCACCCTTCTGAACCAACACATATTTTAATTCTTTTTGTATTTTAATAAGGAAGTGCTATATGAATGGAATCTTAAAGGGACAGTCTACAACATTAATTTTATTGTTTTAAAAGATAGTTAATCCCTTTATTACCCATTCCCCAGTTTTGCATAACCAACACAGTTATATTACTATACTTTTTACCTCTGTGATTACCTTGTATCTAAGCATCTTCTGACAGCACCCTGATCACATGACTTTTTATTAATTATATATTGCCTTGCATTTTATCCAATTAGTGCAGTGTCTGCCACATCCCACGGGCGTTAGCACAATGTTATCTATATGGCTCACATGAACTAGCACTCCCCTGTTGTGAAAAGCAAATAAAAAGCAGGTGATAAGAGGCTGTCTGCAGTAGCTTAGAAACAGGCAGAAATTTAGAGGTTTAGATGTAATAAAGTATATTAATATAGCAATGTTGGTTGTGCAAAGCTGGGGAATGGGTAGTAAAGGCATTATCTATCTTTTTAAACAATAACAATTTTAGTGTAGACTGTCCCTTTAAACTTGGCAATTGTATGCTATGCAGCTGTGTGAAGTAGCATTTCTACAAAGGATATAGTATAATGTATAATTTAAAAAATGAATTTTGGAGATGCTAAATATCAACATGATGTACTGGTTGTACATTGTCTTTAATATGAGCAGCAAAAAAAAAACAAAAAAAGAGAGAAAATGTAACAAAGGGAGTAAAATGAATGAATATAAGGTCAGAATTAGAGTGTGCAATGAGGCTGGCAGCAAGTAGTTTTAAGATACACAGATACTACATATTGAGAATGAGACTAAAGTATATGGACTGCATGAGCTCTCTTGATGTTTTGTTAATCCTGCAAGTTTGCACGCACAAGTCTCGTCTCAACAGGATTTCTCTTCAGTCTGGACATTTTCCAGCTGCCTGTAGTACAGAACAACACCTCCAGAAACAATACATCATCATTGCTGGAATATTGTTGAGAAGTACATGCAGCGACAACATCTATTAATATTAGCACACTTGTGGAAATGCACAAATAACCCCTCAACTGCCAGAATCTTCAAACCCATTGCTATGAGAATGATGCTTGTCTTCTGGCATGCAGCATGATAACAATGAATATCACACATAAAATGATCAGGAACTGAGGTGTGACTAGGGCCCATATTTATCAAGCTCCGTACGGAGCTTGAAGGGCCATGTTTCTGGCGAGTCTTCACACTCGCCAGAAACACAAGTTATGAAGCAGTGGTCTAAAGACTGCTCTGATGAGGCGGACAGGAATCGCCGGAAATCAACCCGATCGAATACGATCGGGTTGATTGACACCTTCCTGCTGGCAGCCGATTGGCGGCGAGTCAGCAGGGGGCGGCGTTACACCAGCAGCTCTTGTGAGCTGCTGGTGCAATGTTAAATGCGGAGAGCGTATTGCTCTCCGCATTTAGCGAGGTCTTGCGGACCTGAACCGCACGGTCGGATCAGGTCCACAAGACCTTTGATAAATAGGGGCTTAGATCTGAACCACTGCTTAAATGTAAAATCTGTACAATTAAGAATTACCTACAGTTGGGTCAAAAAACTACAAATGTGTGTGGGATCTGGCATAGGATTCATATCTGAAGGTATAAATTGAGCTGTCAACAGCAAACTCCTACAGTAGTGTCACCCTTTATAAATTAGTATCTCATTTAGAAATAATTTAAAGACAGTTTCATTTGTATGTTTCTTCCTTTTCCATTTTTTTTTCTTCCTCCTGGATTCTAACCAACTCATTATAGAGATAGCATGTCAATTAGAGAAACATGGAGCTGAGCTGTTTTTCTTTGTAGAAGTGCTACAAACGACAGACACAAGATTAAAGGCATACTGCCTTTTCTTCAGGTTTGTATACTAATAAACAAATGACCGTGCTTCAACTTGTTTTCAGTTATGCTATGCTTAAAATATGCTGTACTTTAAAGGGACAGTCTACACCAGAATTGTTATTGTTTTAAAAGATAGATAATCCCTTTATTACCCATTCCCCACTTCTGCATTACCAACACAGTTATTTTTAGTTTTACCTCTGTGATTACCTTGTATCTAAGCCTTTGCCAACTGCCCTCATTTCAGTTCATTTGACAGACAAGCATTTAGTCAATCAGTGCCCTCTCATTTGTAACTCCATGGGCGTGATCACAATGTTTTCTGTATGGCACACATGAACTAATGCCATCTAGCTGTGAAAAATGGCCAAATGCATTGAAATAAGGGGCGGCCTCAAGGGAATAGAAATTAGCCTATGAGCCTACCTAGGTTTAGCTTTCAACAAAGAATACCAAGAGAACAAAAGAAATGTGATGATAAAAGTGAATTGGAAAGTTGTTTAAAATTGCATTCTCTATCTGAATCATTAAAGTTTAATTTTGACTAGACTGTCCCTTTAAAATATAAATCTAGTATTGTTTCTTGGTTATCCTGTTTATCTTGACTTTTTCAATTCTGTATCAGATTGCTTAGGGAGGGGGGCAAAAATGCCCTGAAGATACATATCAGTGTCAGTTTGTGCAGCAGAAAAGATTTGCAAATGTGCTCCACATTATTTTACAAAATGACGTCTCACTGACATAAAAAGTGGGAAACAAGTGGTTACTTGCTTTTAGATATAAAGAGCGAAACGCCAGAGGATCATTTGCCTCCCCTTGCCACCATCTCCGGACATCCATGGCTAAAACCTTGTATAACACACGGAATGTGTATCTCAAGCCAAATGACAAACACAGCCCTCATGTCACCATCCTCAGAGAAAATATATATATTTTTTTATAACAAAAGAAAAGTGTTCTCACGAAATATGGATTAGAGTTAGAAGCTTGTAAAGAAGCAGACTGTAAGTGTTTATAGATTATGGGCCAGATTACGAGTTGAGCGCAAAATATTGTTTATGGTAAAGCAATATTTGCGCTCAACTGAGTAATACCAGCGCACGCCGATCTCATGTTCACAGTGCACGGAAGCATTGCACTCACAAGAGCACGCTTCCATAGGCTCCAATGGGAGCCAAGTTCTGATGCCGTCATACATGGCACAGAACTTAAGCACAGCGAAAGGTGTAAGTAGCGCAGCCAAGGGCAGCAATTTTAAATATTTATGTGTTAATATGCGTATATACCTATATTAACACTTAAATATATATGTATGTAATGATATTCATATATATTTACTGGGAACACACAGGTCCCATAGACCGCAATGTAAAGGCACTTTTCAATGCCGTTTTTTTTTATATAACACCTCACACACACTAATCTTTAACCCCTTAAAAAATGCTACTTTTTTCATTTAAAAAATTAAAATATAATACCCTCTATTTTGGGTGCACTTTTAGAAATTTTCCTGAGCGCATAATTGCTACCATGAGCTTGTGGTAGCAATAACCAGCCGCTCGTAATTGCTGGTTATTTATCGCGCTCCCGCAAATAGGCAAATTAGCACTCCACTTGTAATCTAGCCCTATATGAGCAAGAATAAGGACTAAAATTCAACTAACATTCATTAAACTTATATAGAGTGATATCCAGACACACAAAAATAATAGCCACAATTCAAAATAATATATATTTTAAGGCACTCAGTCTAGTACTAAAGGTTTAAGATTCTCATAAATTGCTATACATTGTAAAATTATAAAGTCCCTTATTACAATAGACAAAGTGTTAAAATGTTTTCCTTTATTCCATTTAGTCTAAGGATATATCATAGTATTGACCTGTGAACCAGAAAATAATTTTTAAATTGCAATACCTGAATGAATAATGTTATTGTGACATTAGACTAAACACTGACACAATAGCCTCTATTTAAAATCCTTGAGACCAAAAAAGATTGTTTTTTTTTATTATTTGGCCTTGCAAGTGACTTACAAAAGCTCTTTTTATATATAGATTGTGACTTATATATATTTTTTAAACAGAATATCCAATACTGATCTTAATAAAAATCTGTGTGGCAGAGATAATACCAAAAGTAATAATATCCTTATTGCAGCAGTCACTACTTTAGTTAGGGATTCTTTCACAACAGGAGTAATCAGTTTCTTCTGCATATCGTAAGGATTCACCATTATCCCAGCATGTGAATGTTTCCTCAGGCTGTCTCAGCAATAACAACTGCGCCCAGTCGAGCTGAAGATACAGACGCTAAAAAACCCAGTTACTAGAAAAACAGAACAGTTAAAGAGAACACTTATCAAATATTTATTCAAATAATGATCTCAAATAACTGACATGAATGTCTGGCATGACGCAGACAAATGCAGTCTTTGTATCTTATACCAATAAATTAAATTATTCTGATGCAAATAACTTTTGTACACAGTATTTTGCTAAGTGTTATATAGATATTTTACTTTTTTGTTGCAAAATTGATAAGTAGATGCGCAACTATTCAGGATTTGTTATTAACTTGTTGAAAGAATCACAAAAAGGACATTCACGTCGTTCTAGAGCTGGATTTATTAGAAAACAAAGTGCAACACACAAGCATTATTATTATTATTATTATTATTATTAATAATAAATTATTATACTTTATTTTTAAAGCACTAACAAATTCTGCAACACTGTCCATGGGTACAAAAGATAACAGTACAATGATGATTCAATATTTCTATGACACAGGACAAAATGTATCAAACAAATACAGGAGGAATTGATGGCCCTATTCCCATGGGAACTTCCAATCTAGAAGGGTGAGAAACAGGGGGTGGGGATTGCAAGGGTGAGATCATCAGGTATTGCAAAGTTACTTATGTGTTGCACTTTTTTATTACTAAATCTTGCCCCAGAAAGAGCCCAATGCTGCAGACCGTGGCTATTTTTAGTATTCGTTTAACTGATTACAAATCCTAAATATTTGCACATGTCTAATAAAAATATTGGGCCAGATTATGAGTGGAGCGCTAATTAACACTCCCACTCAAATGTTAATTGCGATAGATGTAAACTTTTATTGTGCGTTGTTTGCACTCGTATTACAAGTTAAAAGTAAAAAATTATCGCTTTCGTACTAACCCGAACTAACAATATCCTGCGCGTGATAACCTATTCCCTCATAGAAGTCAAAGAAGAAACAAAGAGGAAAAAAACACCCTACTCACACACAAACCCGATCCCATATTCTCATGTGCGCTAACTTGATATGAAAATATGAATAGTTAACATTCCAATGTTCTTCATGTAGAAGAATATGTTCTATTTATTCATAAATACATATTTCTATATACAGTATATCTGATGGTATTTTGGTACAATATATATCTACTTAAAAATACATAGAACATATTCTGCTATGTGCAGAACATTGGAATGAGAAATATTTTTAGTAAATACAAAGTATAATACTTTATTAAATATGAATATTGCATAAATATGCTTTTAAAGGTTTTCTGCTACTTAAATGCAAAGGGTTCTAATGTATAGTATATGTCTATATATGTGTACACATATATTTATGCGTAAATACAGTGGGGCCCATTTAACAAGCTCCGTAGGGAGCTTGTGGGCCCGTGTTTCTGGCGAGCCTTCAGACTCGCCAGAAACACCAGTTATGAAGCAGCGGTCTAAAGACCGCTGCTCCATAACCCTTTCCGCCTGCTCTTGGCAGAAATCAACCAGATCGAGTACGATCGGATTGATTGACAGCTCCCTGCTGTCAGCCGATTGGCTGGGAGTCAGCAGGAGGCAGCGTTGCACCAGCTGCTGGTGCAATGTTAAATGCAGAGAGCGTTTTGCTCTCCGCATTTAGCGCGGTCTTGCGGACCTGATCCGCACTGTCGGATCAGCTCCGCAAGACCTTTAATAAATAGGGGCCAGTATGTCTGTTAATACATAGGTACACATATAAGTACTTAAGTACATATGTATATTTATATATAAACATACATATCCATCTTTAGGCATGTATACTGTATGTATGTATGTCTACGTTAAAGCCTTTTGCCTGCCTCTTTTCTAAGACCTGTGATCTCATATCTTTGAGCCCTTAGAACTTTTTTGCGCAATATATTTTTAAATAATTTTTATTAGATGGTGTTTTGAGTGTAACTGTACTTTGCAATGTATTTTTGATGTGTTTTGTGACACGTTTTTGTTTCACAAAATAGTTAACCAGACCTGGACGTGCCCAACGAGTGTTAACTTCAATTGCGCTCAAGCAATCAAGTTTACTTTTAACTTGTAATAGGACCTAATTTAACCTGCTTGTAAATGAACACAAAAACACAATATCGCTTGCGTGCTCCACTCGTTATCTCGCCCATTGTTGGAATAGATAACAAGGTGTGACAAATACACCAGGAACTCTGCATGTGTTACATTTTACTTGCATTGCTTTTGATGACAGGCTTTTAAAAAATGTATTCTAAAGCAATTACAAAATGCTTTTACATGCTAGTAGTTTTTGTTATTAAATTAATGTTTGTTTCTAGCAATGTGCATTACCAGGAGCCATAATACAATGCTGTTCCTCATGAGTGGCAAACACAGTTAGTCACTAATGACAGCTCATGTCTTGCCCAGAATTTTTTTTTTAGAAAATACTTACTATGTATGGTTAACTATTGGGACTATTTATTAATCCCTAACTGTAAAGTTGATTTATTTAAAGAAGCTAGCTGAAAAAAAAAATGATCAAACTCACCTGAATGAATTCTGCTAAAAGTCTAATTATTCACAGGTAGATCACCTGACAAATATGAAACTGACTTTGGCCGAATTGGAAATCTCTTTGACTGATTTATAATAAGAGCTCACAAAACATAAGATTGGCTGGATTATTTCTTATTTTTTATCAGTTTTGCACCTCATAGAAAAAGTACAAAGTCAGTTAAAAATTTAAATCCCCCACTTGACACAATGATACTACTAAATTAGACACAGGCACATAAATATGGGTTGTAAAGAGTATAGCTTAGTTTATTAAAAAATAACAGAAGAACATACAACAAACTGACCCACATCATTGTTTTCCAAGCCACCAAATATGCCCCACAAGCTCAGTACAAGCGTGCCTCTTCTAACAATTCAATCTTACCCATTAAAAGCAGGAGAGTAAACAAATGCACCAAGCTGCCAACAGGCACCTGATAACAGGGGTAGCGGGAGCATAAAACTCTAGAAGGCTTAGTGTATTGTTTTAATGGCCAACACAACTCTAAGGTTGAATTATTCTGGGAGAGTAGACCGGGTGAAATCCATTGAAGGAGCACCTCACCCACTAATTTAATCCATTTAAACAAGGGATGGTAGGGAGGATTGCCCTTAAGGTACTTACTATTTCTCTGCTTCCTGATAACAGTAACAATTACATATAACTTGCTTTAGATATGTTTTCATTTTTTTTTTTTTATCTGTTTGACTTTTTTTCTTATCTTGTGTTCCTAATTGGTGGGGGTGGCATCTTCCTGTTTTTCCACATATATTAATACTGTAGCATACTCACTTCTTGTTCTTGTTTGGTTATTGTTAAGGTTAAAGGGACAGTACACTGTAAAATAGTTTTTATATTAATGTATTTTCAATGTTTTGTTATACGAGCTGCAGAGTATAAAATGTATCAGTTAGATTATGAGTTTGGCGTTATGAGTGAAAAAGCATTGTTATGCTTCATAACGCTGCTTTTTCCCTAACGCTGCCAATTCAAGTCTTGTAGGTATAGGTGTACCGCACACCTTTTTGGCTGTCAATCAACGTCAGTATCGCTCTTTTTAAAAGTCCTTTTTCAATGGGACTTCCATAGCGCCGGTATTACGAGTTTGCCTGGAAGGCCAAAAAGTGAGCGACACACTCTATAACCACAAGTTCCATCTAAAGTCAGTAGTTATGAGTTTTACATTACAAAGCTGTATCATAAAACTCATAACTAAAGTGTTAAAAAGTACACTAAGACCCATAAACTACCTATTAACCACTCCCTCCCGCATTGCAAACACTAAAATAAAATTATTAACCCCTAATCTGCCGCTCCAGACATCGCTGCCACTAAATAAAATTATTAACCCCTATTCCGCCTCTCCCCGACATCGTTGCCACTATAATAAACCTATTAACCCCTAAACCGCAAGCCCCCCACATCAAAATATACTAAAATAAATTATTAACCCCTAAACCTCTGACCTCACACATCACTAACTCTACATAAATATATTAACCCCTAACCCTAACGTAACCCTAAGTTTTACACCCCCTAATTTAAATATAATTAAAATAAACCTTACAATTATTACCTAAATAATTCCTATTTAAAACTAAATACATACTTACCTGTAAAATAAAACCTAAGCTAGCAACAATATAACTAACAGTTGTATTGTAGCTATCTTAGGTTTTATTTTTATTTCACAGCTAAGTTTGTATTTATTTTAACTAGGTAGACTAGTTAGTAAATAGTTGTTAACTATTTACTAGCTACCTAGTTAAAATAAATACAAAGTTACCTGTAAAATAAAACCTAACCTGCCTTACGCTAAAAACTAACATTACAATAAAATAAAGTAAATTATTAAAATACAATTTTCTAAATTACAAAAAAATAAACACCAAATTACAAAAAATTAAAAAAACATAATTTATGTAAGAACTTACCTGATAAATTAATTTCTTTCATATTGGCAAGAGTCCATGAGCTAGTGACGTATGGGATATACAATCCTACCAGGAAGGGCAAAGTTTCCCAAACCTCAAAATGCCTACAAATACACCCCTCACCACACCCACAATTCAGTTTAACGAATAGCCAAGCAGTGGGGTGATAAAGAAAGGAGTAGAAAGCATCAACAAAAGAAATTTGGAAATAATTGTGCTTTATACAAAAAATCATAACCACCATAAAACAGGGTGGGCCTCATGGACTCTTGCCAATATGAAAGAAATTAATTTATCAGGTAAGTTCTTACATAAATTATGTTTTCTTTCATGTAATTGGCAAGAGTCCATGAGCTAGTGACGTATTGGATTGCAATACCCAAGATGTGGATCTCCACTCAAGAGTCACTAGAGAGGGAGGGAATAAAATAAAAACAGCCAATTTCTGCTGAAAAAATTAATCCACAACCCAAAAAAAATAAGTTTATTTTCATAATTGAAAGAAAATAACTTAAATCAAAAGCAGAAGAATCAAACTGAAACAGCTGCCTGAAGAACTTTTCTACCAAAAACTGCTTCAGAAGAAGAAAATACATCAAAACGGTAGAATTTAGTAAATGTATGCAAAGAGGACCAAGTTGCCGCTTTGAAAATCTGATCAACTGAAGCTTCATTCTTAAAAGCCCACAAAGTGGAGACTGATCTAGTAGAATGAGTTGTAATTCTCTGAAGCGGGGCCTGACCCGACTCCAAATAAGCTTGATGAATCAAAAGTTTCAACCAAGAAGCCAAGGAAATAGCAGAAGCCTTCTGACCTTTCCTAGGACCAGAAAATAAAACAAATAGACTGGAAGTCTTCCTGATATATTTAGTAGCTTCCACATAATATTTCAAAGCTCTTACCACATCCAAAGAATGTAAGGATCTTTCCAAAGAATTCTTAGGATTAGGACATAAGGAAGGGACAACAATTTCTCTATTAATGTTGTTAGAATTCATAACCTTAGGTAAAAATTGAAAAGAAGTCCGCAAAACTGCCTTATCCTGATGAAAGATCAGAAAAGGAGACTCACAAGAAAGAGCAGATAGCTCAGAAACTCTTCTAGCAGAAGAGATGGCCAAAAGGAACAACACTTTCCAAGAAAGTCGTTTAATGTCCAAAGAATGCATAGGTTCAAATGGAGGAGCCTGTAAAGCCTTCAGAACCAAATTAAGACTCCAAGGAAGAGAAATTGATTTAATGACAGGCTTAATATGAACTAAAGCCTGTACAAAACAGTGTATATCAGGGAGTATAGCATTCTTTCTGTGAAATAAAACAGAAATAGCGGAGATTTGTCCTTTCAAGGAACTTGCAGACAAACCCTTATCCAAACCATCCTGAAAAAACTGTAAAATTCTAGGAATTCTAAAAGAATGCCAAGAGAATTTATGAGAACAACACCATGAAATGTAAGTCTTCCAAACTCTATAATAAATCTTTCTAGAGACAGATTTACTAGCTTGTAACATAGTATTAATCACTGAGTCAGAGAAACCTCTATGACTTAGTACTAAGCGTTCAATTTCCATACCTTCAAATTTAATGATTTGAGATCCTGATGGAAAAACAGACCTTGAGATAGTAGGTCTGGCTGTAAAGGAAGTGGCCAAGGCGGGCAACTGGAGAGAAAAAGGCAAGAGGCAAACATAAATGGGGCATAGAATTAATGAAAAAGTTTGGTGCCAAGTATGACGCATAACGTAACTTAAACTTTTTTGGCACCAATAATAACCGGAAATGACACACTCGCATCACTAATGACGCAACCGTGTGAAAGGTCTCGGTGTCAAGTATGACGCCAGAAATTACGAAGTTGCATCAGATGTATCTTTTCCCTGCAATATTCTCGCGCCAAGAATGACGCAATAAAGTTTAGCATTTGACGCACCCACGGGCCTAATACCAATTTGCAAGAAGTAGTCAATTGAAAAAAAGACTAAACCCCAGGTAAGAAATACATTTCTTAAAGTAATGTTTATGTTCCCCAAACATGAAACTGACAGTCTACAGAAGGAAATACATGAACCTGACTCATGGCAAATATAAGTACAATACATATATTTAGAACTTTATATAAATGCATAAAGTGCCAAACCATAGCTGAGGTGTCTTAAGTAATAAAAAACATACTTACCAAAAGACACCCATCCACATATAGCAGATAGCCAAACCAGTACTAAAACAGTTATCAGTAGAGGTAATGGTAAATTGAGAGTATATCGTCGATCTGAAAAGGGAGGTAGGAGATGAATCTCTACGACCGATAACAGAGAACCTATGAAATAGACCCCCATTAGGGAAATCATCGTATTCAATAAGTGATACTCCCTTCACGTCCCTCTGACATTCGCTGTACTCTGAGAGGAATCGGGCTTCAACAATGCTGAGAAGCGCATATCAACGTAGAAATCTTAGCACAAACTTCCTTCACCACCTCCATAGGAGGCAAAGTTTGTAAAACTGAATTGTGGGTGTGGTGAAGGGTGTATTTGTAGGCATTTTGAGGTTTGGGAAGCTTTGCCCCTCCTGGTAGGATTGTATATCCCATACGTCACTAGCTCATGGACTCTTGCCAATTACATGAAAAAAATTTAATTATCAAAAATAAAAATAAATTACTCCTAATATAATAGCCCTATCAAAATAAAAAAGCCCCCCCAAAAATAAAAAACCCTAGTCTACACTAAACTGCCAATGGCCTTTAAAAGGGCCTTTTGTGGGGCATTGCCCCAAATAAATCAGCTCTTTTACCTGTAAAAAAAAATACAAACAATCCCCAACAGTAAACCCCCCCCCAACCAACCCCCCCAAATAAAAATCTATCTAAATAAGTCTAAGCTAACCATTGCCCTGAAAAGGGCATTTGGATGGGCATTGCCCTTTAAAGGTCATTTAGCTCTTTTTCATTGCCCAAGCCCTAAGCTAAAAAACAAACTCACCCAAAAAAACATTAAAAAAACCTAACACTAACCCCCGACGATCCACTTACAGTTATCAAAGTCCGGACATCCATCCTCATCCAGCCGGCGAAGTCATCATCTAGGCAACAAGAAGTCTTCATCCGGGCGGCCCCTTCCATCTTCATCCAGCCGGCGAAGTCCTCATCCAGATGGCAAGAAGTCTTCATACAGATGACATCTTCTATCTTTATCTATCCGGCGTGGAGCGGGTCAATCTTCAAGACATCCAGCGTGAAGCATCCTCTTCTTATGATCGTCGCTGTAAAATGAGTTTCCCTTTAAGTGACGTCATCCAAGATGGGGTCCCTTACATTCCTACTGGCTGAAAGATTTCTATCAGCCAATAGGAATTAAAGTGGAAAAATCCTATTGGCTGTTGGAATCAGCCAATAGGATTGAGCTTTTATCCTATTGGCTGATCCAATCAGCAAATAGGATTGAGCTCTCATTCTATTGGCTGTTCCAATCAGCCAATAGAATAAGAGCTCAATCCTATTGGCTGATTGCAACAGCCAATAGGATTTTTTCCCCTTTAATTCCTATTGGCTGATAGAAATATTTCAGCCAATAGGAATGTAAGGGACACCATCTTGGATGACGTCGCTTAAAGGGAAACTTAATTTTCCAGCGACGATCATAAGAAGAGGATACTCCACACCGGATGTCTTGAAGATGGACCCACTCCGCGCCGGATGGATGAAGATATAAGATGCCATCTGGATGAAGATGGAAGAGGCCACCCAGATAAAGACTTCTTGCCGCCTGGATGATGACTTCGCCGGCTGGATGAGGATGGATGTCCAGATTTCGATGACTGTAAGTGGATCGTCAGGGGTTAGCGTTAGGTTTTTTAAGGGATTTTAGAGTGTTTGTTTTTTTTTAGCTTAGGGTTTGGGCAATGTAAAAGAGCTAAATGCCCTTTTAAGGGCAATGCCCATCCAAATGACCTTTTCAGGGTAATGGTTAGCTTAGGTTTATTTAGATAGGTTTTTATTGGGGGGGGGGTTGGTTGGGTGGGTGGTGGGTTTTACTGTTGGGGGTGTTTGTATTTTTTTTTACAGGTAAAAGAGCTGATTTCTTTGGGGAAATGTCCCACAAAAGGCCCTGGTAAGGGCCATTGCCAGTTTAGTGTAGGCTAGGGTTTTTTTTATTTGGGGGGGGGGGGGCTTTTTTTATAGGCCTATTAGATTAGGAGTAATTTGTTTTTATTTTTGATCATTTAGTTTTTTATTTTTTGTAATTTAGTGGGGGGGTTTTGAAATTTAGAAAATTGTATTTTAATAATTTAATTTTTTTATTTTATTGCTAGCTTAGGTTTTATTTTACAGGTAAGTTTGTATTTAGTTTTAAATAGGAATTATTTAGGTAATAATTGTAAGGTTTATTTAGCTTAATTTTAATTATATTTAAGTTAGGGGGTGTTAGGCTTAGGGTTACGTTAGGGTTAGGGTTAAGTTTAGGATTAGGGTTAGGTTTAGGGGTTAATATATTTATTTAGTGTTAGTGATGTTGGAGGCCAGAGGTTTAAGGGTTAATAACTTTAGTATAGTGGCGGCGACATTGGGGGCGGCAGATTAGGGGTTAATAACTGTAATGTAGGTGGCGGCGATATCGGGAGTGGCAGATTAGGGTTAATAGTTTTATTTATATAGCGGCAATGTTAAGAGTGGCAGATTAGGGGTTAATACCATTATGTAGGTGGCGGCGATATCGGGGGCGACAGATTAGGGGTTAATAACTGTAATGCACATGGCGGCGATATCGGGGGTGGCAGATTAGGGGTTTTTATACATGTTTTTTATGTTAGGGTGTTAGGTTTAAACATAACTTTTTCTTTCCCCATAGACATCAATGGGGCTGCGTTACGGAGCTTTTGTTTCCGCGATAGCAGGTGTTAGGCTTCTTTTTTGTTGGCTCTCCCCATTGATGTCTATGGGGAAATCGTGCACGAGCACGTCAAAGCAGCGCTTGTATTTCGGTGTGGCATGAAGTTCAATGCCATGATATCACCCACACAAGCCTGTTTTTTACAAACTTGTAATAGCAGCGCTATAGGGAGGTGAAATAACACCGCTTTTATAATTTCCCTATAGCGCTGAAAACTCATAATCTAGCTGTATGAGAATTTGCATTTTCAGGTTTATTTGTGTATATGAAGTAGCTGGTTTTGTGCTTTGAAACCACATCTTATTACAATGGGTTGAGCTTCAGGTAATATCATATCTCATTACGTTATCACTTTATGTACACACACTTGCTTCCTTATCTTATATTTGTCTGGAAAACTAAAGCTCAATACTTAGAGAGAACAATGAAAAATTAGCATTTTATTACTTAACTATTCTGCACCCCACTGTGAGTTTAATTTCTTCTGCTGGCTGTGTTTACTTAGGCTACTCAATAGCTGAGACGCCAGTATCAAAACTTTCAGTATAGGTTGGGAAACCACCAGCTAAATCAGCTATTTCAAAGGCCAAAATAGGGGTAAAGGAGCTACTTGCGAATAATTTAATACACTCCAGCAGGTAAAATGGATCATTGGGAACAATTTAATTGGAAGATTTTTTAGTGGTGACTGTCCCTTTAAGCACTCAAGTTGTTTTCTAATATCGTATGTGTTATGTCTATTCACACATTGTGTAGAAAAATATCTGAAAATGTTTTGTGTTACATGGTAGTACACTGGGTTGAGCATTATAAGGGTGTAAGTAGATCAACCAACTACTTGTTGGTGTACTCTTGCTTGGTGGTTAATTGCAATTTTGCACTTTAATAATCCGCATAGGTGGCATAAAGTGGCACAGTCCTTGTTCAGAGACCAAGGACTGTAGCCATATGATGATTTGGTAGCAGTGCTATAATGCTGGAGATAATGAAACAGCTGCCCAATAGAAGCAATCCACTTGACTACAGAGTAAGTATCAGAACCACATGACAGTGTATCGCCAATAACCAATACTTGTTAAAGTTGCAAAGCAATCATGTAGTTATAGAAAACAGTGCACTGTC
The DNA here is from genome assembly GCF_027579735.1 of Bombina bombina. Taxonomy (NCBI): domain Eukaryota; kingdom Metazoa; phylum Chordata; class Amphibia; order Anura; family Bombinatoridae; genus Bombina; species Bombina bombina. The sequence goes on from NC_069504.1 coordinate 365,593,366, forward strand.
TTCCCATCCTGACAATCTAAAAGATGAATTCAGATTGGTTAGCAGTGGAGTGGATGAAAAAGAATTGCAAAAGTTAAATTTGAAAGTCACAATTAAGCAATCTCCTTTAAAAACCTGATTTACAAGACACCAGTACTTTTAGTGACAATAACAATCGGGAGGGTAATTTACAATTAAATTTTAAAAATGTATCATAAAACACTACATTTGTAGATGTTGGTGTCTTGAAGTGACTATAGTAGTATTGCCATCATGCCAACATACAGTACGTATGGCATTCATATGCAGTGTTGAGGATGAATTCCGATATAATATAATATATACAAATTTATATTTTTCTTGGAAGAGTGAATGAAGGGGTTACATGAATAGAGGTTTCTTGTAACCTTAAGAGGTGTGAATGAGTCTGTTTTGATAGACATTTCCAGTTTTTCTATTGAAAAGAGGAACTTAGTACATGAACAGTCCCTTTTTGCAAGCTTTTCAGTTAAAAAATTGTTTGCGGCAGCGGAATTTTAGCAAACAAAATTATGTAGCATTGGGATGACATGAGAAACTCAGCTACCAATTTGGTTAGAAAATCGCAGATGGATTATAATCAAGGCCATAGAATTCCAGGTTGAGTAGCGCAAAAATGACATGCTTTAATGAATTAAAACATGCTGTTTTCCACTGTAAAGTACCTTATCAAAAGGTTACTCTCACCCTTTTTAGCTATAGAAGAGGGTACTGACCATTAGTTTCCTTGTACATTTAACAATGTATGAATGCAATAGATTGAAACATCATGCAAGCAGCATATGAACGTGTGCTATACATATTAAAACTCAAATTAAAAATCAGTCTAGTCCTTAAAGGGGCACTGAACCCAAAAAATGTTTCTTTCGTGATTCAGATAGAGCATGCAATTATGACCCTTTGAGTGCTAAGCTGAATTCTATATTTTTCTGTTTTTACTATTTAAAAAAAACTTTTTTAAAACTTTTTTATTCCCCCCCCCCAGATCCCCATTGGAAAGGTTAGGCGATTACCTTTCCAATGGTAGGTCTTGGGGGTCTGTAGCTGCTTAGATCCCTGAGATACAGGTTTCTAAGCAGCATGCCCCCTTTCCCTATACTTTGTATGGACAATTTTAAATAAAGTTGCGCTGTGACGTCATCACGTCATTGTGCGTGACGTCACTGCACGTAACGGGAAGATACCAAGAGAATGAAGAAAATTTGATAATAGGAGTAAATTAGAAAGTTGCTTAAAATGTCATGCTCTATCTGAATCACGAAATAAACAATTTGGGTTCAGTGTCCCTTTAAATTGCTAGTGTCCTTCATATATCCCTTACACAAGGAGGATCTCCTTATATCTCTTCATGTTAGGGAATTGATGAACATCCTGCACTTTCAGACAGAACCTTTATTTATCTGTGTCTTGTTGCACCTGAACATATTATGACATTAATATTTAAAAATCTACAATTCCCAGCAATCGCCAGCATGACAAAAGGAACGATCCCACTGCAAGTGAAAGATTACAAGGAACTGGCTTAGACCTTCTTCCTGTTGCTGTATCTCCCACTCTAGCCAAAGCAGGAAATAATATCATCAAGTGCTCTGCTGAAAACTGCTGAATATTCAAGAGCAACAGTAAGCGCTACATCCCCTCCCCAAGTATATTTAATTGCTGATTTGGCACATGTCCAGCTTTTACTGTATTATTTATAGGAGTAAAATTACATCACAGGTGGGGCTACAACTCTTGCCCTGCATCCCCAGAACCACTAAAAAAACTTAAAAAAAAAAGCTGCTTCCAATACGAAAAACAGGAGAGAAAGAGATAGGGGAAGTGGTTATCAGAATTGTATAACTGTATAAAAATTACTCTATGTGGTAGATTTACCAAAGGTTGAGAGGACATGATTCACTGTAGTCAATCATGTCCGCTCTACCTCGCTAAATGCCCCCTGCTCACTTGCAGCCAATCCACCGCTAACAGGGACCATCAATTATCAGATAGTGATGATTTCAGTCTGCCGCCTAAAAGGTCTTGCGTCCGCTGCTTCTTAGCTTCCATTTCGGGCTGAGCAAAAACGATTAACGTCGATGCAGTCCGCTGCTTAATAAATCAACCCCTATGAACGAGCATCCACTGATCTCTGGTTAAAAATATAAGTAATTATTTTTTACTTTTTGTGAAGCATTTTATATTGTGGGGCTAAAGCCATGCTGCCATATTGATAAACCTTCACCAATCTTCTATTAAAGATATGCACTTAATAGTAAAGGACGCTTTGCAAACTGCAAACTTCTGGCATTCACAGTTTTTTTTCAGACATTTACTTTACTTGACTTTCTCATTTACTCATTTCACTGTCGGCGCATGCTCACAACTCTGTGAATGTGAATCAACTCCTTTTTCTTAAAGTCCTTTGCTAGGGTTATTATTTTATTATTGTAATCAAATGTTAATTCAACTTTTTTAAATATTTAATTGCCCACCCAATTGCAATCCTTATTCCTCAGTTTCATTAGAAAAAAAGATTTGGCTAGTGATTGTTTTATTTATGTATTTTATGTCAATCATACCCATAAGTAAAGCTGCAGACATTTGCTTACAAAAGCATGTTTGCGCGCCCGCAATAGTATGATTTGTATGCTTGAGATCACTATTATTTGCTTGCATACTTAGGATTGAAAGTTTAAAACAGGCTTTTTTAAAATGAATGTCAGACAATAAACCAGATTGATTTTTCTGTTGGTATCAATAACTAGACTTTTCTCCAGTCTTTGTGTTGTCTGCTAAGTAAGAAAAATAAAAGGTAGATAACTGTGTATGAAGAGGAAAGATATGAATTTGAAGGGATAAAATATCATCATGTATGCTGTACTTAGAGGAACATAAATGTTCAATAAGAAAATGCTCTAATTTGTTAAAACATTTTCTTATTGGACTATTGCTGTCAAATAACTCTGGGGTCAATCACAATCACAATTTTCACAACTTTTTGTTGAACGTGATTACAATAGCAGGTGTTTGGCTATTTATCTGAGATGCAATCACTTTTTCATCTTGCTGATACAAAACCAATTTTTAACAGGGAGCCAAGATTTCTTGGCAACCACAATAAATTTTCCTGATAGTTTTTTTTTTTTTTTTTTTGGTTTTATAAAGCTTTTATTGAAATATAATTGCGATACAATACAATGCAGATTCTAGGAGCAATTGTACAGTTGGTAGGTGGGTGTCAGTGACCACACGCTATGCAAGAGTCCATGGGGTTTAAAGTCCAAGTGGTCCTTGTATTGGGGCATTTTAAGTGGGGGGATCCAGTGACAGCCCTCTTGGCTGTGGCAAGTTCCCAGCTTGTTAAGACAGTAACGCAATTGGAAAATAAGTGAGTCCGTACGTTTCAGCTGCAACGTACATGACTGTAAACAGTTATTAACAGTTGTGAACAGTTATAAACAACTAACAAATGCCTTTCTGTCCTTTAGTATCGCCTTACCTGCCTGTGTAACATAAGAGTAATATATGATAAAGGGGAAAGAGGGAGGGGAAAAAAAAAGGGGAAAGGAGGGAGGGGGGGGGGAGGGAGAGGGGGGGGAAAGGAGAGGGGGAGGGGAGAGGAGGGGGAGGGGGGGGGTCTGGTCGGGGGCATTGTTCCCTACGGGACGCCGGGCGGGGTAGAGTGTGTCGTCTCTCTCAGGGTGTGGGAGAGAGATTCCCAGTAGAACCGGACTTCGTGAAAGAAGGCCAGATTGCCATTCTTGAAGAAGGAATACTCTTCCCCCTCCAAGAGTTCCGAGATGTGGTGGAACCATTCCTGGGTCGTGGGGACAATTGAGGATTTCCATTTCCGGGAGATGAGTGCTTTCGCACTATTTATGGTAATTTGTAGGAGTTTCCATCTGATCTTACAGATCTTGCCATATTTGTGGTTCAGGAGAGCAGTGAGGGGTGTTAAGCTAAATGTTGGACCCATGAGCTCCTTAAGGAATCTCTCTACTCTCCTCCAGAAAGGGGAGATCACTGGACAGTACCACCATATATGGGCCATCGTTCCCACTGCCCCGCATCCCCTCCAGCAAGTGGCGCCTGCTCTTGGGTAAATTTGTTTAATTCTTTCGGGTGTGAGGTACCAACAGAATAGGATCTTATGATTCAGTTCTAAGATTCTAGCTAGGGACGAGGACTTGGAAGTGCTATATAGAATCGCCAGCCATTGCTCTTCAGATATTTCTCTCCCTAGTTCTGCTTGCCAGTGGAGCTTGTATGAGGGGGGCAGTGCCATAGGGGTTCTGTCTAACATTTTCTTTGCTATTGAGAGGGAGCTACGGGGCGAGGAGCCTGACAGGCACAGCCTTTCAAATGGGGTCGGTTCCCTAGTTAGACTGTCCTTGTGGGGTGAGATTTTCAGGAGGTGTGTCAGTTGGGCATATTTGAGCCAGGAGGAGAAGCTCCCCCCAGCTATGTCTGTCATTTGTGAGCGCGTTTTTAGAGTGTGGTTAGAGACCAGGTTGGCAAATGGGGTTGTGTTTGACATGCCGCCTGGGCAGTGCCTCTCCGCCAATAGGCCTCCTAAGAATTCGGCGTTGTGTGATATTGGTGTCATCGGCGAGATAGGGGAAGAAATGCCCTTGTCTTTGGCTCGTATTATGTCCCAGGTCTTGAAAAGGTGGGCATAGAGTTGGGATGTCTTTGCGAGGGGTGGTCGGGCTGAGGGGCTGATCCAAGCTAGGGGGCCCAGGTTAGGTGAGGTTAGAAGGAAAGAGTCGATAGATGCCCATGCTTTGCTATTTGTGTTGTCATGCCATTCAAGAACTCTCTGCATCACTATTGCCTTATAATATTGCTGGATCGAGGGTACACCCAGTCCACCCGCTCCCAATGGGGACATAATGATTTTTTTGCTAATGCGTGGTTTAATACTGCCCCAGATGAATGAGTTTAGCATTGACTGTATTTGGTGGAGGTATGTGTTTGGTAGGTGTATTGGCACAGCCTGCATTATGTAAAGCAGCCGTGGGAGGGCAGTCATCTTGACCGCCTGTATGCGGCCCCACCACGAAAGTGGCTTGTTTTGCCAGTTGTCTAGATCTTTCTTGAGTCTATGCATAATAGGTATGTAGTTATGTTTAAACAGTTTGCCACTATTCGGGGTAAGATAGACACCAAGGTATTTAATTTTGTCGCAGTTTAGTTTGTAGGGGCAGCAGTTCGCCAAAGCTGCAAACTGCTGCCTTTCAATGTTTATATTTAGGATCTCAGATTTCCTGGCATTGATGAGGAAGTTGGAATGGGCACTAAATCTATCAAACTCTCCTAATAGGTGAGGTAGTGAGGCACTCGGATGGGTGAGTAGAAGTAGGACATCGTCCGCGTAGAGTGTTACTTTATATGTATTAGGACCTAGCTCAATTCCTGTAATGTTGGGGTTGTTTCTGATCTGAGAGGCCTTCCTGATAGTTTTTAAAAGGTTTTCAATACTATTTTACACTTGTCAAATTCGACACTTAAATGCACTTGGTAAAGTCAAGAATATTCATTTTTTGACATCTTTGTAAGAATTTCAAGACAAGTTGGAATAATAATAGTACGTTCTACATGTACAAGACATTCTGAAATGGCCACTGGTGACATTTTAGAGGTGTATTTGTATACATGGTCTAGATTCATTAAAGCTCTGTTCATCGCTATTGTATAATCCAGCTGCAGTTGGCATTACACACATTTACATATGCACATTTACATAATGAAATGTATTTAAGATGTAATGTCATGCACAGCTAAGGGGATCTTCAGAAAAAGGGAAATCAGGATCTCAACATCTAAAAATTGCTTTTCACTTTCTGTTATTGTTTGTTTATATTTCGCACCCGCATACTTATGATTGTTACTTTCGGTACAGGCGTCTTTATAACCAGGCTTTAAAATGGTATTGTGTTTGTGACAGTGTAGTTTCCAGTTCTTACAGATACATTATTGAACACCCAGTCAAAAAGGAGCCAATTTGAAAGTTCAATGTAACTGCAAGAACTGGAAAAACTAGCTGGTTCAATCACATTAGAGCTGCAGTATCCAGTAGTTGGGAGCCCGGGAATATGGGAGAGCTGGATGTGATACTGCTGTGACTTAATTCTGCATTTCCCTACTGTGAGCTTCACACTACCAAACCAACGGATTGTTGAATTCCCCAGTTCCAGAGCCCAGGAACAGCAAGCAGGTTAGCTGCGATAACCAGCCTGTGTCTACAAGCACATTGGTGTGCTCTACTTAAATGTGAGTACCCTGTGTTTATTCTTACTGTGTGTACTCTCTTGATAACCTATTGATACACACATGTTGGTGCCTCTCTGCTTTGGATTATCTTTTAGAATGATCACCTGTAAAGGAGAAAGGAGAGTGCTGCCTGCACCACACCTCATACGCATTGAAGCCTTTTACCTACTACATTATATCTCTTCGTCTGATAGATGAAATGGACTTGTTCACTTGATTGAATGACTTTGATTTGTATCTATGCATGAACATAGTTAATTGAGAGTCCTTGATTCATTGGATTTTTTATATATTATCACTATTGTATTACAATTTTGGGTATTATTGTATAGCGCCCCCCAGTGATTTATATCACATTTTTTTCTTCCATTAGAACTAGAAAATGCACTATCATGAATATGTTTTGTCTTGGCGGTCACATAGACGCAATTCCATTTGATAGCTCTGTCATGAAGACACGTTTACTTTTGAAAACTCGGTCAAGAAAGTGTGAACTCAATTATACAACATTTTTGTGACTACAATATTGCAATGGAACTGTTTTTCAGTTTCCAGTGTGAGAGCTGTTTAAATCCAGCTTTAGAAGATAGAAACCCCATCATCTTATTGATTTCAGATGTATTTCTTGCCAAACCTGATTTTTTTAAAATCAACAATTGTAAATATTAAAAAAACAAACAAACAATACAATTCAATATAAACATGGATGGACCATATATTCGAATAAAAGGGGCAGACCCGCTAAGTTACGGTGAGTGGCAATGTAATGGGGAGCACTATGTCAACAAAACATTGCTGACATCGCCACTCATCTGCACTTTCTGCGGGCGGGGGGGCATATTTGAAGTGTTCCAAAACAGCGCAGACAGTGCGCTCACTGAAACCAAACATTGTTTCTGTGTAGAAACACTTCAAATAATGCATGTGTGACCTAACTGTCACTAAACCTACACTACCAGCCTCACACTGGAGGTGGCAAGATACACATGGCTAACACCCTACTACCTGTACTTCAGAGATTGGAATATATTGCACTACTGGTGATGTATCCCAATCAAAGTGCGGGTTACTCCCCTCAAATGCCCTGCTAACTACCTATTACTGCCTACAACTATGTCATGCCTTAGCTACACTCCCCTGGAATGCCCAACTATCTCCCACAGACCGCTACAACTACATCATGTCTTCCCTATAATCCCCCTGGAAAGCCCATCTAATTTCCACAGAATGCCTACATCTACGTCATGTCTACCTGATAAAGAATACAAAAAATGCCCTATTATAACTATAGGCACTATGTAGCTACATTTATAATGCATATTATTTTAAGCATTCCATATAATTTAAAATGTAGTTATTTTTGTTTGTTCATTTTATTTTAATTATAAATATATTTATTCTTAAAATAATAAAATTAACAATACAAAATAACTACATTTTAAACTAGGTACAATACTATGCATTATACATGATAATGCATATCATTTTAACACTGGGTGTAAATGCAATACTAAAATAAACTATTAACCCCTTACATGCCCTCACCCCAGTACAAACTACACTATTAACATCTAAAATGAGGAAAAAAAGAAGAGGCGCCACATGGTGTGGTACAAACAAAAAAGGTATTCAGACAGGAGATAGGAGACCCAGAGCCCTAGGTAATGGAGACTCACAAAACAAAGCGGCACAACCGGAGTGCCAGACAAGGCGACACGGGACACTCAGAGTTGCCCGTATGACTCACAGCTTCCATTGGAATGTGCAGCATAAGGTCAGGATACAAACGATAGCCAATCAGAAGATGCTGACCGTCCAATATCTCGTACCAAACAGCTGAAGCCAGACGGGCTCGATGTGCCAACTCAGGAAGAGGGGAGTAGCCAGAAAGGAGGGTGTGTGTTTTGCAGGGGACAAAGAGATAGGCACACTTGGCCCAAATATGGAGATATTAAAAACTCTTATGAGTCAAGAATAAAGTGAACAAGCTGGTGGATATTAAAAAGTGTATATTTATTAAATACACTGATATATAACAACGTGTTTCTCAGCAGAACATGCTGTTTCATCAGGCTGTATAATTCCACAACAGCTTGCTCCACATATATATCCTGAACTAACCAATCAGAAACTAACACAATACCACACCTTCTTTTGTGTCAAATTGCACGCTGTCAGGTGTACTCATAAGGTAGAATGTCAGTCGGTGAGAGGTAAATAGACAGGAGATATATATTACATAATAAAAAGACATATAAAACAATTAAATAGGAGACATACCAACATGTGATATTACAAAAAAAATTATAAATGCGTATACATGTATAATATAAAAGTATAACTGAGATATAAAATATAAAATATATATAACTACATTTAAAGGACTAATGCCGACATTGGATATAAACTTGGTTAAAAGCACAATCATAATATTACCATCTGAGTCTCTAACTCATAATAGAGATAACACAATCAGATATGCTAGTAGACTGTGTGATTACTGATGTAAAACCAAATATTATAAAAAAGGTTTTTGGTACATAGACAATAAACCAATTCAGATAAGTAGCTACAGATAAAAACATGTATGTAAATATATAAGGTAATAGATAGTGATTCTAAATACTGTATTATAAAATAATATACATATACATAATAACTATTAGCAGTGATAACTACCAGCCACTAGGGAAGCCAGAATATAGATATTAGTGAGTGTATATTATTGATTTGAGATAATCTAAAAATATATAACTAAATTCACCCTTGTGGCGAAAACACTAGATTAATTTGGAAGGGTAGAGATGTTTAAGACAAATCTATATAACTCTAAAATATACTTATGTAAGTTTGGGCGGAGGTATAACTAATACTAAATAAGACTAAGAGGCACTCTATGCGTGACAATGTCACAGAAGACGATCCATCACCATAATAGATATCAGTTGATATTGGATACTTGGCTATAACAGTATATATAGTAAATACACGCCAAATCAGAATCATAATGATATCAGGAGAAGGCTATAGGTATTGGTCAGGAAATGAAGCAATATTAATGGCCTATGATTTGTTATTTGTTTTGTGGTTGCTGCTGTGTTTTTCAACTTATCCATCGCTATCTGACCACCATCTTGGGACTCCTATTCTGGGACTGTGTTCCTAAGGGTAACACTTATTTTGTCTATTTTCCTCTTGTTCATATGTTATATTTGGCTCTTTGCATTTGTGTATTTTTAGTATAATATTTACTCATTATCTGTGTCGTTTCTGATATCTGTTACACCTTTGCTATTAGCATATACATTTTTGACACAAACTATTTTAGGGTTTACCGTTTTTTGTAATTTACATGCACTTCACAATTTAATCACATCTACCACCGAGGTTATAGTACTATCTTTGCCATGACATTCTGAGTTTACAGAATTAATCTTTATTAGATAGGCCTTGATTATATTTGCAGCGACTCAATATATATTGTACTAAGCTGCTATTTATCACACCAGATTTTATATATATTTTCTGTGCATAATCACTACTGTTTTGCTCTCTATTGGCTCTAGATTAGTATTGTTATTATTTTTAGTCCCTACCCAATTGTAAGAACACTCCATAGCATATTTTTAAGTTTTGTCAGATTTTAACTTTAGTTATATTCTTCACAGGTACACTCTACTATCTGAACAACACTGTTTATTGGATTCCATCACCATATCCATTTAACTTTCTAATATTTAGATTGTTAACTTAACTAACTTATCCCAATGTACTACCACTTTTTTAGAGATAAAAAAACTCCCAATATATATCTAGTAGCTTATAAAGTTGAGCAAATTAGCTCTACAAAACAATATTAAAATAATATAAAATAATTAACTTAGAAACAAACCAATATTAATCATATTTGTTTACACTTGTTTTAGTTTTAGTTTTATTTTTCACTATAGATTAACACCTTATTAACCTCATAGAAATGTATTGATACTTATAGTGATATTATGTTATCCACTAGTGAGAGGAACAATAAAAGACTATTTATTATTGGTCTCGCATATTGCCCCTTTGAACCCTGGTTCGACTGATGAAAGCTCCATGGAAGATTTATCTATACATTCCCTTTTTGCCAAATTAGAGGAGGCGATCAATATTGAATGTAGACATTGGCTAGATCCCGAAATGCTTCAGAAATATATTGATAAAAATCAGATTCCTAGGGGATTGAGAATGTATAAGAGATGCTCTTTCAAAGAGGACACCACTCTACTCACTGAATGGGAAAATGCCCTTAAGGGATGCTTTGTTACACTTATAAAAATACTCATAGCTCATAGAAAATCCCTAGTAGAAAAGACATCTAAAGATATAGACACAATTCAAACTAGCCTTAATAAATTTAAAACACTTCAGTTTTATGAGGATCTTAATCGGATGGTGTTACAGACTGATTCCTATCAAAAAGAATTGATGGATATAAAGAATCGTAAGATTGCAAGGGATGATGAGGATTATTTAAAAGGTGAAGTTTTCACCTACAACAAGAATAAGACCAAAAATAGTCAAAAAGTTAGCTATACATCTACTGACGATCATAGTATGAATGCCCATGCAATTCAATATCCTACAGAAATTGAAGAACGGAATGATGATTGGTCTACAGTAAGCTATCACAAAAATAAAAATAAACACAAAAGCATAAATAAAAATAATAACCATAATCATCATCCTAAACAGTATTCTCGTTCTGATTATCCTTTGAATTCCTCTTATCAGAGGAATCAATCAAATTCCAACCATAGACCCTCTGGGGATTTTCATAGCAAGTCATCAAATGCTAATCACTCTTTAAGATTTGATAGTTCAAACTCTGATTTTTCCTATCATAATAGAGGGGAGGAAGGTCCTGGCTGTTCTTAATACCAAGGTCAACCTACTGCCAAACAGAAGCATGTTTCCTTTAATAGGAATAATCAACACAATTTACCTTTTAGAAATGATGACTGGTCAGGATACAATAAGTCTCCAGCCAATCATCATCATAAGGGTCCTGCGAACAATAATAGAGACCACTCACAATGAGAACGTTCTGATAACCATCATCATACCAATTATAGATCAGTGCAATCTATAAATGTGGGATTACAACATCATACCAATAATCCATCACTTAATTCTAATCCAGGACCTTCAAATGACCACCAGACTCCTGACCAGCCTTTTTTGGAGTTAAGCCCACGTCCACTAGCTTGAAAACAAAAGACCATATCAAGCTACCTAGAACCTGTAATCTCCTTGACAACCCCTCAAAAAGGAAAAAGACCCTTTTGTCACGAGGGTGTAGAGAACGGGGAGCAGCCATCAAAAAGGCAAGATTACAGGCACTAAAGAAAGGCATTTTTAACTTTAATCCTCACATACTTTAACAGATGATGAGGTTCGTGTCCTGGGTAAAGGATTATCCTTTAGCCCTACTAAAAAGCACAATCTATTTTCTCTATTTGTGGACCTTAATCGCTTCACACAAAAACTATCAATGCAGAAATATTTAGTGGAAAAACGCTTAAAAGATGAGAATAGATGTCCTATTTTAACTAATAATATGGACAATAGACTGAATGGACATGATATTCCAGTTTTCCTTAGTAGAACAACTTCATGAAGGTTATATTCACACCAATTTTAAAAATAAATCTAATTTCACTCCATCATTAACAAATAATGCTCATATTGAGATTTTTAAGCAGTTGGTCATTGACTAATTTGAACTTATCCCTAGGAATAATAGGCCCCATAGGAACAATTTGTTCCCCAATGAGAAGAAAGCCTTACTTGATCTTAAGAGCAACAAATCTCTTGTCATTAGACAAGTGGAAAAGGGTGGAGGGATTGTTTTACAAAATCTGGAGGACTACCTTTTAGAAGGCAGAAAAATGCTCTAGGATGTATCTTATTACATCCGTCTTAAACATGATCCCACTACTTTGTACAAGAATAAGCTCAATGATCTTATTGAGGAGGCTTTTAAAGAGGGTATTATTTTTAAAAAAGAAAAAGATTTCCTAGTTCCAATTGAACCCAATGTGGCTTTTTATTATCATCTGTCTAAGCTTCATAAAAATCTAAACTGCCCTCCCGGTTGAACTATTATAGCTGGAACAGTCAGCCTTACAGATAATGTATCTACATATGTAGATCATTAACTACAAAAATATGTTCTTGGTTTAGAATCCTATATACGTGATTCATCTGATCTAATTGAGAAACTTGAACAACATCTTATTACACCAGAATGTATCTGGATAACTTGTGATGTTCAAGCTCTCTATTCCAATAAGCAACACCACTTAGGTCTTATAGCAATAGCACATTACCTGGAACAGGATCCTTATCTTCCTTCCAACCAATGCGATTTTTTGTTATCTTTAGTCTCATTTATATTAAAACACAATTATTTTTTATTTCAGGATGATTTTTTTTTTTTAATGTTTTTATTGAAGAATAAATATTGCATATACAAACTTCATGCAGTTTCGATTGAACAGTGCTCAAAAACATAGTGGTTAATAACAAACTTATTGTACAGAAACAAAATTGTCATATTAGTGAGGCTAACAAGAAACAAATATGTGTCTCAGAAACCTCAGTTTTAAAGTATAGTATAATAGATTATATCACTTTATAAAGCAAAACTAAGCGATAAGTGATTTACCCTATTTGAAGTGAAGCAGCCACTCTTGGACCACTGCCAATCGGATAGGATTAAGAAGGGTAATATGAGGGTGCAAGGATAGAGGGGCCACTTTTGGGCCCATTTTCTAAGATTAAAAGATGTAATGATAAGGGAACCATCATAACTGAGGATTTCTAAGGTTAAACAGCTGAGCCAAGATTCTCATGTAAGCATCACTAGGGGAAGAAGATGATTTTGTGTGAGTATAATAGAACTTCTTAACGGCAATAAGTGGGCAGTTATTGAAATAGCTATACTAGAGTATACATACCTTCCCTGCATCTAAATGTATAGGAAACATTATGATAAAATTAGGTAGTGAGAACAGGACTGCATACAAGTTTATTGGGCATTGCAATGTGGTTGGGATAAGCTGTCCCATCTGCAAGCAGAAAACCTTTGGAGTAAAATGGGCTGGAGCTGCCCCTTACAGAGCCTCAACTGCAGTACTATTCAAGCAGGGGTCTAACGTATAGAAGAACATTGTGTCCTTTATGGATATAATTGGGGGCGATGCTCCGACCAGTCCAAACTTCTTTACATGTATCCTGAAATAGAGTGGACTATTGATGAGGTGTTATAGGGTGCTGTAAGGTACTGAACATATATATGAAATAGATGTCAAAATGGTGGAATACTGTCTACTGGTGCTTTAGGGCAAGTTTCATAATAAACTTAGAACATTACACAAACCATCTACATAATTTGAACCTCTAACCAAATATTATGTTGCTCACATATAAAATGCCCAATCATATATAGGGATGCAGTAGGCAAATGGCAATTTGATTCTAAGTTATGTCTAGGCAAAATCTAAATAAGTGAAGAGCTACCTTATCTTGGGAGCCAAAAATATCACTAACTACAAGGGTATTATAAATTATAAATAACATAATACAGTTGCAAATCAGAGCAGGTTCATCATATAAATAGTTAACATAGGTATTCCAATTGTTTAAATTATAGCCTGGCCTGAGCAAATAACACGTGTGTGATCCAATGTACTTAAAATTACTTAATCTAGAAATATAGTGATTCAGCACGATAATGTGAGAGAGTTTTACAGTCATTATTCATGTCTAAACAGATAGTCATCGTGCATATCCAAGTTTGTTTTTTTGCGTGCATCCCTACTGACTCTAGTGGGGATATAGCTGAAAGGTTATATAAGTTCACTATAGCGTCTTTTGATCTGTGTAAATCCGGACCTTAAAGGGACATAAAACCCAAAATTTTTCTTTCATGATTCAGATAGAGAATACACTTTTAAACCACATTCCAATTTACTTCTATTATCTAATTTGCTTCATTCTTTAGATATCCTTAGTTAAAGAAATAGCCATGCACACGGGTGAGCCAATCACATGAGGCATCTATGTGCAGCCACCAATCAGCAGATAATGAGCCTATCTAGATATGCTTTTAAACAAAGGATTTCAAGAGAATGAAGCAAATTATATAATAGAAGTTAATTGGAAAGTTGTTTAACATTACATACTCTTTCTAAACCATGAAGGAAATAATGTCGGTTTCATGTCCCTTTAACAGGACTTATTACCTACTCAGCCCACTCCGTGTTGGTCCTCTTGAGAAATCCCCACTTGGGTGTGGAAACCGGAACAGTGGAGTCGCCGGGAACTAGGACCAAGTTTGTGTGATTGACCCAACTCAGCAGGACCACTGCTTTCGTAATTGGTAAGGAGCTCGGTTTTCAATGATCCTCCAGCACCGGCAACAGGTAAGTGTATGACAAAAAGAAGGCTCCTCCGAGACAGATTAAAGCTCTCCGGTATTGTGTATCCAAGCTGGAACTTACTCTTCTCTCCAACGCCAGCCTCCCCTTCCCTTTGCAGAGCTTTTTGGGAAGCAGTTACTCGTAATGGATTCTGGCCTCACATATTTGGGTTCAATTGTCACCTCAGGTGTAGCTGTCTGCACATCCCGAGCTCCCAAAGCCTCCTGGCCCCCGATCTGGGAATCCCGGGTGGGTAAAGGTTTTTTCTTGTTGGAGTGTACAGCACTTATCTGGCTACGAGGTAAGGGAATCTCTCTGTTTAGCCGACATGTCATGGTAGGAGCAACAATGCGTTCAGACACCTTTGTTGATCGGGTTGAAACAGTCGGTGCAGGCCCCTCTTTAGACCGCGCATTCAGCAGAAGTTTGAATAATTCTTCCTCCAGACTCCGGTAATGGTCTTGTATGATTTGGGCCATGCTGTGTTCCCATCTGTCTATAGCATCCATTTTCCAATATGTGCCTGAAACAGATTTTCTTAATAATCTTTGACACTGTATGTAGCTGTTGTATTAAATAGGTGGTTCCCTATGGTATTGAAGGTTTTTGCAGTGTTTTGCGGTAGTTCACTGCTCTGTAACGACAAAGGCCTGGGTATGCCCTGCCGGGGGGTGAGATAATAGGCCGCAACCTATATAAAGCTCCAGAAGGCTGCAACTGACATCAAGTCCAAATATAGCAATATCATTTAAAAGGGCTTTCTCTGCTGTGTGCAATATGACATCAAGGATTACACGATGACTTGTTTTAAGCTGGGTCTTGAGCAGATATATATTAGGACCAGAAGCAGAAAGCAGTCTTGCGACCGATCATGGCCGCCGCCCGGAAGTTCCCCCTTCAGGATGATTTTTATTTACAGATTAAGGGAACTGCGATGGGTACCAGGTTTGCTCCCAGTTATGCAAATCTATTTATGGGCCTTTTCGAGGAAAGGTACATATACCGTTTGACATATGGGGTGAACCTGGTACTCTACGGCAGGTATATTGATTATTTGATTTTTATCTGGAAAGGTGATATCACCTCTGCTAATATTTTTGTTTAATATCTCAACCAAAATGATAGGGGTCTTTGTTTTACCAGTACTATTGATCCCAAAAGGATTACTTTTCTTGATCTTAATCTTGAGTTTAGTAATGGTAAAGTTATCAGCACAACTTATTTCAAATCCGTCGACTGCAACAGTTAACTAGATTTCACGAGCAATCATTACCTGCCTTGGAAACGTAGTGTCCCTTACGGACAATTCAAGCGGGTACGTCGGAATTGCAGTACAATTGCAGATTTTGATACACAAAGTTCTATTCTTAAAGAGTGTTTCTTAGAAAATAAATACCCTCTTAATATCATTAATAAAAGCTATTGTAGAGCTAGATCTGATGACAGAAATCAGTACTTTATGCAAGGTAGAGGTGAGCGCCAAAAGAAGGCTGAGGCTAGGGTAGGGAATGCCAAAATAGGCTATAATGAACTGATAGAGTGTAAAATTAAATATTATTTATTCCATTCAATGATTATATTAAAAAACATTAAAAAACCATATACACTTGTTAGTTAATCATGGATCCATGTTACAAAATAGGGTAAAAAGCAGTACAATATAATATTAAAAATCCATATTGTACTGCTTTTTACCCTATTTTGTAACATGGATCCATGATTAACTAACAAGTGTATATGGTTTTTTAATGTTTTTTAATATAATCATTGAATGGAATAAATAATATTTAATTTTACACTCTAACAGTTCATTATAGCCTATTTTGGCATTCCCTACCCTAGCCTCAGCCTTCTTTTGGCGCTCACCTCTACCTTGCATATATCTCTTACACATTGGGCACGCTAGGGTACCCATCGAGGAGAGCTAGAGGCATCCCCCATCCCCTTTCCCCATCTGTTCTTTGCGCAGGATATACACTTTCTTTATCTAAGAAATCAGTACTTTGACTACCATAATAATAAATAAATTGGAAAAACAACTACAGAATTAGAACCAATATTACAATCTCCTCTTTTTATCACTCAATTTACCAACAATCACCAAATGATAAAGAATGCTATCACTAAACATTGGGGTATCTTGACCAAAGATCCGATTTTAGGTAGTGTAATAGGAAATGCACCAAAAGTGGTATATAAATGAGCACCCACCCTTAAAACAATTTTAGCTCTTAGTAAGATTGTAAAAAACAAAAGGAATGATATTTCCTTTAATATGAATAGGAAGTCACTAGCAAGCTCTTCGGGTAGCTACAAATGTTATAACAAGAAATGTAAACTATGTATTAAGATCTCTCATATGAACATTCAAATCCAATGTGACTGGTAGACATTATTCTATCATAGGCAACATATCATGTTCTTCCAAATATGTTGTTTACCTCCTTACTTGTATATGTGGGGTAGAATATATTGGGTGCACCTGTAGATGATTAAGCATTAGATGGTCTGAACATCAAAGTAACATCAAGAACAATCTCAAAAATCACAGTGTCCCAAGACACTGCAATCTTAAACATTCTGGTAATAAGAACTGCTATTCCATTACTCCAATAGAGTATATTCCTCCCTCTCATCTCTATAATCGATTTTTTTAGGTTGAGACAGAGGGAGACCTATTGGATTCATGTTCTTAAGAGCCTGCACTCCACTAGGCTTAATCTTAATATAGATCTAGCAGCTTTTAATTAAAGTTCCCCATTTGGATGTCTGTTAGATTTTGACTGTTTAGCTATATCCTATTACCTACTAATTTTATTGTTTACTAATTTTATCATATCTTATCAGATCTTTTTGGTTGATTATATATGCCAACTGATTTCCAACCAAATCATAGGCCATTAATATTGCCTCAGTTCCTGACCAATAACTATAGCCTTCTCCTGATATCATTATGATTCTGATTTGGCCTGTATTTACTTTATATACTGTTATGGCCAAGTATCCAATATCAACTGATATCTATTATGGTGATGGATCGTCTTCTCTGACATTGTCACATATAGAGTGCCTCTTAGTCTTATTTAGTATTAGTTATACCTCCGCCCAAACTTACATAAGTATATTTTAGAGTTATATAGATTTGTCTTAAATATCTCAACCCTTCCGAATTAATCTAGTATTTTCGCCACAAGGGTGATTTAGTTATATAGTTTTAGATTATCTCAAATCAATAATATACACTCACTATTATCTATATTCTGGCTTCCCTAGTGGCGGGTAGTTATCACTGCTAATAGTTATTATGTATATTTATATTATTTTATATTACAGTATTTAGAATCACTATCTATTACCTTATATATTTACATGCATGTTTTTATCTGTAGCTACTTATCTGAATTGGTTTATTGTCTATGTACCAAAAACCTTTTTTATAATATTTGGTTTTACATCAGTAATCACACAATCTACTAACCTATCTGATTGTGTTATCTCTATTATGAGTTAGAGACTCAGATGGTAATATTATGATTGTGCTTTTAACCAAGTTTATATAAAATGTCGGCATTAGTCCTTTAAATGTAGTTATATATATTTTATATTTTATATCTTGTTATACTTTTATATTATACATGTATACACATTTATACATTTTTTTGTAATATCAAATGTTGGTATGTCTCCTATTTAATTGTTTTATATGTCTATTTATTATGTAATTTATATCTCCTGTCTATTTACCTCTCACCGACTGACATTCTACCTTATGAGTACACCTGACAGCGTGTAATTTGACACAAGAGAAGGTGTGGTATTTTGTTAGTTTCTGATTGGTTAGTTCAGTAGCAAGCCGTTGTGGAATTATACAGCATGATGAAACAGCATGTTCTGCTGAGAAACGCGTTGTTATATATCAGTGTATTTAATAAATATACACTTTTTAATATCCACCAGCTTGTTCACTTTACTCTTGACTCATAAGAGTTTTTAATATCTCCATATTTGGGCCTATCTCTGTGTCTCCTGCCACACACACACCCTCCTTTCTGGCTACTCCCCGCTTCCTGAGTCGGCACATCGAGCCTGTCTGGCGTCAGCTGTTTGGTACGAGCTATTGGACAGTCGGCGCCTTCTGATTGGCTATCATTGGTATCCTGACCTTACACTGCATGTTTCAGTGGAAGCTGTGAGTCATAAGGGCGACTCTGTGTGTCCCGTGCCGCTTTGTCTGGCACTCCGGTTGTGCCGCTTTGTTTTGTGAGTCTCCATTACCTAGGGCTCTGGGTCTCCTATCTCCTGTGGGAACACCTTTTTTTGTTTGTATCACACCATGTGGTGCCTCTCGCCAGAAACATGGCCCTTCAAGCTCCATATGGCTTTTTGTGCATGTCGGGTTAGCGCTCATGCAAAAACTTTTTAGTTTCAACTTGTAATACGCTTGCTACCCAACACGTGCAAAAAGCTTACTTCTAGCACAGTTAACTCACGAGCAGGAGTGCAAAACACTGCTACACTCGTAATCTAGTGTGTATATGAGGGTGTTTATTCAGTAGTTAGTGGAAAGGTAATCCCCTGGATGCTTGCATGAAGGAAGAGGCCTTTGAACCCCTAAAAGTACAAGTAAATCATTTAGACCTTTTGTTATGATGTGTATAAGGACTTTTTTCTTTCATGATTCAGATAGATCATACAATTATAAACAACTTTCCAATTTTTTTCTTTTCTCAAATTTGCCTAATTTTTTCTTGGTATCCATTGTGGAGGAGCAGCAATGCACTACTGGGAGGTAGCTGAGCACATCAATTGAGCCAATTAAAAGAGAGTGCAGCCACCAATCAGCAGCACCAAACTCACAGTAGTTCATTTCTGCTCTAGTATCTACCTATGTATGCTTTTCAACACAGGATACTTACAGAACAAAGCAAATTAGATTAGTAAATTTGGAAAGTTATTTAAAATTACATGCTCTATACACAGTATTTTTAATTACCCATATAAAAGTTACTTTGATATTTTCAATCAATATTTTAAATATATCCTCTTTTAGATGCAGCATATAGAAATGGTTAATTTTTAGCATTTATTGTTCCTTTTAAGAATGGAAAATTCAGGATATGGATACTAGTTTTTGTAAGACCACACAGTTTGAAACATTTTGAAATCAGTGAAACAGTCAACAATATTTAGTTATTTATTTATAAAATATTTTACCAGGAAGGACACATTGAGATTTCTCTCCTTTTCAAGTATGTCCTGGGTCCCCAATATGACCCAATATGTTTCAGCAACTAGTAAGGCAAATCCAGTTTAATTGACAGCTTCTGCTGAAAGTTGTACAAAATAATTATCTTTAAGTAAACATATAAGGAATTGCACTGCTGAGTTGCCGTTGCACATTGTTATTTAATGAAGCTTAGAGGTCAGGCCAGGACCATGGACAGCACCCACCTAAACTCCCAGTAAAAGCTCATCAGTGCTTATTCACTGTAAATGATGCACTCAACAGATGTTGAATCAAACCCCTTATTCCCTAATGACACTTGTGTGGCAGGATTAAGACACAATTACTCCCACAGAACTCTGGCGGCTCTGTAATATCTAATGGCAGTCCAAACGTTTTGATTTTATAAATGGAGATAAAGCAGGAAAAAGTGCTTTAATGGACAATTTGTGCAGTACCTAAAAACACATTTTAATACTTACAGTAAATCTATAGCTGAAAGGGTTCTAAAAAAATATATAAAAAGGTACCAATCTCTTTTACAAGTACATTAAAGGGGCAGATTCTGTAACCATAAATTTTAAGAGTTTAAAAGATAAAAAAAATGTACAAATTCAAGCTTTCAGTATTATGCTTTAGAAACATGCATAGCAAGAAAGTTCTTGCATGATGGATCATCTATACTTTTCCAGCAAGATCCATTTCTGTGAGAAATAAAAAAGAAAGTAGAAAATTATCTCTGATTAGCACAATGACAGCCATAAAAGATAGGTAAAAGCTTGCATGGCCATAAATGTGAATAAGCACTGTGTACAGGTAATATTCTATACATGTGTCACTTAAGCTGTTTTAACATTATATTGTTTTTTCTTATGCATTTACCAGACTTATTATTCCCTCTTGCTTTGCATATCTAATTATAATTAAATAACTTCCATAGTTATTATTAGTGCATCTTATACAAATGTGATCAGTGAAATCCATAAGACAAATGATAACATATATATATATATATATATATATATATATATATATATATATATACATATATATATATATATATATATATATCCATAAGCTAAACTCAAGCTTCTGATAAATATTCAGATGTGTTATATTACTGAATAATAAACAGATATAATGAAAGTGCTAGTGAATTATATTGACACAGATAAATTAACACCTTAGGTTCAAGAGACTAGTTTTCTCTGACAGCCATGAGGTTAAATGAAAATGCTACTCGTGCCAACCCCAGCTTATAAATATTCCAAATGCGACTGCGGCTTGCTTTATTCAATTGTTTCTCTGTGCTAGGTGCTCTCACCAGCCATGAGCTTTCAGAGTTGCTGTGTTTAAACTTTTCGTCTGACTTTATTAAGAAGTTTTATAGATTTTCCTGTCTGTGAAGAGTAGGTATTTCGGAAATCGTGGTCTGTGTTGTGGAATATTTTTCCTATAAAGGATTTTATTGAGTGAAATAGGATCTAATTCCTCTAAGTATAGCCAGGAATATGATTTTTCAGATGTCTGATGTTAACAGGGTATGTTCTGCTAACTGATAAGGCAGCTTCTAATATTTAAGCCCATCAGTTGCCCATCATTACTGTCTGATTTTAGATTTAATTAGCAGCTAACATACAATAGTGAAGAGAATTTTAATTGAAGCTGCTTGATATAATAATTGTATAATTTCACACACAGTACATTTCTTATTAATTGAATTAATACATATAATGGTACACCTATGGTATGATATTTACTGTTTAACTGCTCATTCTTATAACAGTATATCAACATCTTAGATAATAGTTATACATAAAAACACTGTCTGCTTTTTCAGTTCTAAAATGGTCCTTTACCTTGCCTTAAGCTCTGGAGAGCAGTATGTCTATTGCAAGTTTGATTTCAGTTGCAATATAAAAAGAGATTTTATAGTTCAGTGTTTGTGCTGTGCATATGAAGAACATATTTTAGCAATAAGAAAGTATTTTAATTAAAAAAAAAATGGTCATCTAAAAATATTATTATACAATAAAATATTATTATTTGAATCCTCAGTCACAGTCATTAATTTGTATCTTTTATATCACAGATTGTTCTACCTTCCTCTCAAAATCGATTTAAAAGGGCATTTTATACCAAACGGGGAAAAAAATGTGTTAATTCATTTAAGTTTTGAATAGAAATATATTTAAAAAAAATTGTATAAGCAAAAAAAATAAAATAAAAAAATACTGAAGCGTTCACTATTTCATTGATAGCTCTTACTCTGCAGGCGGCATACGGAGCATATGTTTGTATGTCCTGTGCATCGATATCTCCACTAGCTCTCTGGACAGAAACAATGCATAATTATGGTGGGGAAGAAATAAAGACATATGTATGCTTTGTATATTACAGGCACAGTAGGAGCTGTCACTGAACCTGTATTAACTTTCACTAGAAGCATTTTTGCTAAAACAAGTATATTGCAAAATTACTTCTATTCAAAATGTAAATGCACTCATGCACCTTTCAGTTTTGACTAGAATATGCCTCTAAAAAGAGTAATGGCTTCACTTTTAACTACAATTTACTGAAAACCACTGCACAGATCCTGATTGGCTGGTTAAATATATACAAATTGTCAAACTAAGGAATGCTGACGTTTAAGCTCTTTCAGGATAACAATTAGAACTTATAACATTTAGATCACTTCATATTTTATGAAAAACAGAAAAAAGATTCCTTATATCTAAAACTTCCATATTGAAGTAAATGATCCAAAATGTCCTACTTTACAGTCTCCTTAACCCAGGGGCATGTTAAGAGAGTAAACACCCAATACATATCCATGCTTGGGGCTGGATATTGAATGAGGGAAGCTTTAGAGAATCAGGCTTTAGTATTTTGGGTGTGTTGTTCTCCAGTCTAATGTTGTGGTTAAGCACAAAGTGATAGCAGCAGGGAGGGGGTATTTACACTCTTTCAATTAATGCAGCAGATATAATGTGGTTGCAACCTTAGAGGTTAGCCGTGCTGTTGCACTCCCCTTTGAGAGTCACTGCTTTATCTTCTACCAATTGAAAGTGTCTTCATTTACAACAAGTCAATTAATTAAAAAAAAAAAAAAGCCAACTTAATAGCAGATTCTACTTAGAAAGCTATTGGCTTCTTTTGTCATCAATGTATTCTGGAATTCTTGTTTGTTGTTCAGAAAAAGTAATCATCCCTAATACTGGAGTGTAACATCTTGTTTTATTTTTTGTTTTATTAAAACCTATTGTTAAGCTCTAGCTGCAAAAAATAGCACTTTTGTAAAAATGTAAGGATTATGCCAAACTATTTAAATATTTAGATGATAACATCTCTGCAGCTGACAACGGGCAATTTAAAGGTCTATTGAAGAACTGTAAACAGAATTAGAATAAACCTTTATGACTGAATAATGTATGCCCAGTCACTGTATTTTGTGCTTGTTCTTTTTAGCATTTTGCATAAAGACACAGTGAACCTAGAAGCTATAATTAACCATTTTGCTGCTGAGACATGTTCACATTCCTGTGCTAGAGGTGTTTTTGGTTGTTTGACCCTTATTGCATTTGCACATAAATGTTATTTTTTTTCTGTGAGGTAGCCTTTCAAATTATACCTTTTTGTTTTCAGAAGACCAAGCGTTTTTAGAAAAAAATACTTAAGTTGGCAGAATTATCAAAATATAGGAAAATGCCACCAAATGAAAACAAAATTTGTCATTTTCTATGTTGTACTTATTTAATAGCAGCACAAGAGTCATTGTTTTCTAAATATTTCAAACTTATAACAATTGATAATTGAAATTCAGAAGATAACATTTATTGTTTTTGGCACTATGTGCTACCTTGTAAGTGAGGTAGAACTCACTTAGCATAGCAAAATAAAAAGTTCTACCAAACCAGTGGTCACGTCAAGCGGGAACCCATGGGAATGGTGTTCCTGCACTGGTTAGAGGGATTGTGAGACCCTCTAGTAATGGACAGTAACACTTCCTACAATAGACAAAATGCAAGCCTGTTAGTAGTCCTGCTGTGTTATTACCCTGCACTGTGGGGAACAAAAACACATGGTGCTTACGTTTATGTGTGGCTTGCTCTGGGGTTATTTAGCTCCCCTGAGCAAAAAAAAGGATTATTGCACCTTAAGTGGGTGAGACTCTGTGACAGAGGAGGAGTCTCAGGCCCAAATGCAACCATTTAACCCTTCATTTGCTTTCATTAACCAACGTGTATAGATTATATAAATATAAATACAGTGTAAGTGTGTGTGTGTATATAAAATAATATTAATTGTGAGGAGGGTGGAAGTCTTGGTGAGTTTCCACACTTTTTTTGTAGGATTTGACCCCTGTACCAAACGTTATCCTGTATAGAATCTCACAAAATATACCTATTGTTACATTTATGAATCTATGAGCTGTAACTGCTGGCAGAGGGTAGACATAGGACCACTCATTTGAATGAGCAGGATTGCTGCTTTCAAATAAGGGGTCTTAAGTTTATGTATGTATTGTGGTGGGAAATATAGGGGATACCCCACCTCCTTATATTGCTCCATATGCTTATGTTTCTGAGAGGTGATCACCATTAACACAGTGGTCAGCGAATAACATCTGTGTTTGTAACCACTGCTTTGGAAGAGCGGCCTTGCCTCTTTAAAAAGAGGGGTCACTTGCCCTATTGTAGTGCATAGTGCATTACAATGGGACACTACACAGTGTAGTGTAGTTTAATACCATTAAGTGGCCTGGAGGCTGAGATACAGGCATCCAAAGCACTTCTCCCTCCTGTCTCCTGGCTTGTTCTGTCTAACTCCCTGCTTTGTAGAGAGTCACTGCTTCTTTGTGGCATCACCACATGTGCCTATGGTGGCATCACGGGGCCTTAGAGGTAAAGGCAGTGACTCGGAAGGAGACTGCTGTCTCCTTCCTAGTTATAGTGCAGAGGAGTCCCCAGGATGTAGATTGGATGCAGGACCACCAAGGATGACAACACATGTTTTTTATCCACACAGGGTAATAGATTGTAACATATGCCTACCTGCTATCACTGTCCCTTTAAGACTGCCTTCCCTGCTTCTGTCAGTCATGCTGTTTTGGGCGTAGTCTATATTGATTCTACTGCTGGAACTTACCTGCCTAATTAATTATTCATACACCTGATTCTCTCAGCCACTATTTAGTCATGTCAGGCTTATTTTGCTTTGCACTGGCTTAGAAGTTTGTTACTGATTAACAGATCTCTGTGTTTGTTTCAGCATGGGTTTTCCTAGTGGTGTTCAAGTTTACAGCCTTACCTTTCTTCTTAAGCCTGAATTATACTAAATCAAAAGTAACCATATAGTACCTGCATTGTATCATGGACAGTGCTATTTGCTAACTTTGAACTCAATTACAAGTTTGTATTTTGCTATAATCATTCTCTGATTGCCCAGGATACTGTTCCCCAGGTCAGGGGTCGATGTCTCCAATTTCCTACCACTGCCCCGTGGGTCTGTCTCCTGAGTGGTTATACACCAGAATGTGACATAGATGCATATTATGACAAAAGGTCATCATGTGCAGCTAAGGGGTTAATTAATATAGGAACTATACATAATTACATTTTTTATGGGGGTTACATTTTTAATTTAATGTCCCTTTAAGGCACTTTATTACATTGAACACAACAGTTAGAATGCTTTTTGTAATTGTAAAATACTTAACATAGTGTAATGGCAATGTTTCTTTGGGTTTTAGCTTACATTTTAAAGCTATACTTTAATTACAAGGCAATTGGCAAATTAAGTTTCACACAAAGCAAAATAATCTGACTGAATAATATGATGCTGACGTTAATAGAAATAGGAATAGTAATTGCAAATAGTCAATAACATAAAGGTTAGAAATAAAGCAGACTGATATGTATGGTCATTTCTCACTGAGAAGCGCTGAGTAACTAAATGAATGCCGGATGATGTGCAAATGTTCTCAGCTTTACTCTTTGGAGTTCCAATACTTTGTCTCTGGAATGTGAATTGATCTGACAGCCTATAATTTATTAAATATCACAGTGAATATAATATCTGATGCTCTTTCCCTGGGACATATTGTTCAGGATGGGAATTATGCAGCAGATGAAATGTTCTCTCATATACTTCTTATCCAGTCATTCATTCCTCATCTCCCTCCCTTGCAAACTAAAAATATTTTCTGCATCTCTCACATACTCATTCTTAAAGAAGCCATTCTTCATTTTTTTTTAAGTATTTATAATTTATAGACAGATAGATAGACAGACAGACAGGCAAACAGACAAATAGATAGATAGATAGATAGATAGATAGATAGATAGATAGATAGATGATAGAGAGATAGACACACAGGCAGACAGACAGATAGATAGAGATAGATAGATGATAGATGGGAAATATCCCTATACCTTACTAGTCAGTGGAGAAAAGTTACTAGGCCTGATGAAAAAGTTACTACTCCACTCTGTGTGAAAGATAGGCAAAACATTTTAACTCATCCACCCAAATCTCATTTAAATCTAATGGTACTTTCTAACCCTGATAAGGTCCAGAACTGCCCTTTTTGACATTTTTGCGAGACAATTAGAATAATTCTGTTACGATGCACATGCGCAAGCCACTCTTAAATGGGCAAAGACAAAATTAATTTCTTTGAATACACTACATTAATTAAAGCTCTATTCATCGCTATTGTATGGTCCTGCTCCCTATGTCCAAGGGGATCTTCCAGAAAAGTGAGATCAGGACCCCAACATCTAAAAATGGCGAATGGCAATCATTTTTTGTAAAGTTGTGTTCTTTTTCTCACTCACGTTTTCATGATTGTCACTTTCAGTATAGGAGTCTTCATAAACAAAATTTAAAACGGTATGACACCTTCATAACTGGGATTGCAAACAGGATTGTGCCTGCCTGAACGGGATTTAAAATATAATTGCATGTATGTAACCACACACAAAAAAAAAAAAACATGACAATATGGTTTCCAGTTTTTACAGGTACTTTATTGAAATCCGGTCATGAAGGCGCAATCTTGTTTTAAGCTCTGTCACAAAGGAGCAGGTCCTTTTGAAAGCCCAGTAATAAAGGTGCAATCCTGTTTGCACATTTCTGAAGCTACATTTTTGCAATTTAATGGTTTCGTGGTTTACAGTATAAGAACTATTAAAATCCCATTTTAGAAGCTGCGGCCACTTCCTTTTGATAGAAATCTGTAGTGTTTTTTCTTGATTTCAGAAGTATATGTCGTTAAACAAGAAGACAGTGCTCTTTGACCAAATGATTGGAAAAACTGGGGAAACCCCCCCCCCTTTTAATTGATATTAAAAGTGTTAAATTAATCATTTAGCCAATACGCTCAGTATTCCCATCATGCTTATACAGTATATACATGGAATTCATATTGTTTACAAATTATCAGGATGGATTCAGATTACAATAGGTTAAGCTCACACAAGTAAATAAGTATTTCCCTTACACACTGTACAAAGGAGTTGATTTAAAAGAACTATAATGTAACATCAAAAGGTGTGAAAAAGCCATTGTATATGTCAGTTTTGGTTGGAATCTCAGCTTTGATCCTGAAAACAAGTACTTAAAGGACCACTAAATGCAGTAGAATTGAATAATTAACAAGTACCCAATAAAAAGACAATAATTTAACACCTACTCTGAATTTCAAATAAGCAGGAGATTTTTGTTCTGACAAATTTATTTTTTCTCCCTTTTTCCAGCCCCTTGCATCATGTGACAAACTTCAGCCAATCACAGACTAGTATACGTATACCCTGTGAACTTGTTCACATGCTCAATAGGAACTTGTTCCCCAGAAAGTGTGTATAAAAAAAAGACTGTGTAAAATTTGATAATGGAAGTAAAATGGAAAGTGCCTTAAAACTGCATGCTCTGTCTGAATCATAAAAGTTTATTTTGACTTGAGTGTCCCTTTAACAACTGAAAACATGTTTTGTAGAACTTGAAAACTAAGTTACAGCTGTGGACTTTTAGTGACCGTATTCATTTATGACTGTGATCACCTGAAAAGCAGTCTTCCCATATCAGCAAAAAGCCCAAACATTGTTATTGGTAACCACTAATAGGAAAATAAATCAGGCATTAATCAGATAAATATAAATATTTCCTCATTACCATAAGTAATGTAAAAGTGTTTATTAGCATACAGATACTAAGGAGTAGATTTATCAAAGCCATTCTCCTTTAATTCCGTCCAAAATAGCGCATACGAACTGATCGTCATATTCATCAAAGCACTCTGCACCTATAATTGCGCAAATCTGAAAGAAACTTCTTCGCACTCCGCTTGCATTCACCTAGGTGCACAGGCGCGCTCCCGAGTGCAACAATAAACATTAACAGCCCGACCTACAAATACACCCAGTTTCTAATTTATCATTGCTTTGCGCCGATAGGGAACTGAAATTTCGGCTTCAATTGTGTGTTGTATATTTCGCCATATAGACTGAGGCAAACACCATTATAATACATGCTTTTACATCTTATGATGCAGTACCTTCTTCTTTTAACTAATTTTTCAAAGGCTCAGCGCCAAGAAGAAACTATTATTGCCAGAAATTTGCTCTTCCATAGGCGCATATGGGTATCAACAGTTTTATATATATATCGATATATTGATATATTTATTTTTGCGATCTTAAATTATCAACATATGGCAAAAACAGCACAGAAACATTATATAATATAAATATAAGCTAAATAGTTACCTAAAACCACTTTTTTAATAATCAAAACATGGCGGTGTAAATATTTATAGGGATGTACTGTGATAAATAGGGAGGAAATAGGGAGTAATGCTTTTTCCGACAGGCGAAATTTATCATTATTACGCCCCAGCTCGCCTGTGCAAAGTTCTGTCTATTTTTTTAATGAATTCAGGCGCACATATGTGCTTCTCCGGAGGCGAGCTGGGGTGCAGTTACAGGTGGTGTGAACTGATTAAAAGGCATCCCATCCCACTTTAATCATTGCAAACAACTGTATCAATACCAATCAAAACACTTTGCACAAGTTATATTAATGCTTCTAATACATAAGATCCAAATGCACAGCAAAGAAAAAAAAAATAGTTGCACATTTTTAATATTTGCAGTTGGTTGGTTTAACCAAGTTAGTGCTAAATTATAGGGTAGATTTATGGAAGTGCAAGGGGACATGATACGATGTAGTGTATCATGTCCACGCACATCGATAAATTCCGACAGCAAACGCTGCCGGCATTTATCATTGCACCAGCAGTTCTTGTAAAATGCTGGTGCAATGCAGCCCCCTGCAGATTCGTGGCCAATCGTCCGCTAGCAGAGGGTGTCAATCAACCCAATCGCATTCGATCGGGTTCATTTCTGTCCACGGCCTCAGAGCAGGCAGACAAGTTATGAAGCAGCGGTCTTTAGACCGCGGAAACAGGGGCATCAAGCTCCATACTGAGCTTGATAAATTGGCCCCTTTGAGTGGAGCACAAATTAACGCTATCGCTTGTGCATTAATTGCGCTAGAATTATGATTTTTGCGCTCATCAGATTGCGCTCATATTGAGTTGAAAATAAACTTGCTAAGCTTGTGAGCGCAAAAAGCTGATGTTAGAATATCACGTGTGCGCTTACATATTCCCCCATAAAAGTAAATGGAGAAAAAAAAGTGGAAAAAAACCTAACACCCAACTCTCGCGCAAACACGATTGCATATTCTCATGTGTGCTAACTCGACATGAAAATATGAATATTTCACATTCCAATGTTTTGCACATAGCAGAATTTGTTTATTTATGTGTATATTTATTCATAAATGCATATTTCTATATATTTATTATGTATCTATGTTTTTAAAGAACCAAATCCAAAGATAGGGTGCACTCGGATATAACTAGAAATTTAAGCAAAAGTATATGTGCTTGCAGTCCCAAATAACATATTAAACATTATATAGGAAGAGTTCAGTGAAAATTAATTACACTTAAACCTAAGCAGGACAAGGCTGCACCAAATACAAAAATGTTTGCTTTATTGAGAGATAAAAAAGACACAAAGTATGCCTTTACCTTAAAAACTGTCCAAATAAAATATTAAGCAGATGAAATATAGAACACACAGATATACATTTCATATATCCCACATGCAAGCATGTCCCAGAGCCGGCTAAATAACAGTCCAATAAGACACCGGGCACTTAAGATTTAACACACTCCTTTCAGACTGAAAAATAACACTGTCCCACAGGATAGCCTAGGCTTGGAGGAGGAGGAGCCGATATTGGTTCACAGAGATTAACGGCATCTGAACCAAAACCTGCACCCAGGCTTGTCTGGGGTTAATTGCCTGTGACTCTAGCAATAGTACAGCTTTCTGAGAGTGCTATAGCACCAAAAGCTGAGCATGTTGCAGGGTCATGGGATGTGTATCCGGTCCAGTCTGAGAGTGCTGTCCCCTTCCGTGTTTTACATATGTCTAGGGTGATTACTTAAGTCTGTGAACCCTGACTTGTTCTCAGTTTGTTTGATTAAGAGCTGGCATTTGTGTGGCTGCATTTGTGTGGCTGTATAAGGGACCCAGGTTTTAGAAGAGACCTTGACGTGGTACCTGGGCTTGTCCCATTTGGCCAAATGCGGCAACTGACTCTTCCAGTTTTGCTTTTAATCATAGCTGAGAGCGTGTGAGCGAGTGCTGGACTTTTTCTGTGTGTTCTATTGTTTGTTTTGTAATTTTCCCTATAGACCTGCACCCAGGCTTGTCTGGGGTTAACTGCCTGTGAGTCTAGCAATATTACAGCTTCCTGAGAGCTCTATAGCACCAAAAGCTGAGCATGTTGCAGGGTCATGGGATGTGTACCAGGTCCGGTCTGAGAGTGCTGTCCCCGTCCGTGTTTTGCATATGTCTAGGGTGATTACTTAAGTCTGTGAACCCTGACTTGTTCCCAGTTTTTTTGATTAAGATCTTGCATTTGTGTGGCTGCATTTGTGTGGCTGTATTAGAGACCCAGGTTTTGGAAGAGACCTTGACGTGGCACCTGGGCTTTTCCCATTTAGCCAAATGCGGTAACTGACTCTTACAGTTTTTCTTTTTAATCTTAGCTGAGAGCTTGTGAACGAGTGCTGGACTTTTTCTGTGTGTTGTATTATATATATATATATATATATATATATATATATATATATATATATATATATATACATATACATATACATCCATAGATATATATGTATCTCAATGTTAAAGCCCTTTGTCTGCCTTTTTTTTCCTTTTATTTTTGAGCCTTTATAACTTTTGTGTGCAATTTTTTTAAAATAATTTTTATTAGATAGTGTTATTATGAATGTAACTATATGGTGGCTTCACATATATAACTAAAATTATTGGCTCGCCTGTAACACCCCCGCCTAACTTTATATTGAAATTAATTATCTTAAATTAAAATAAAACTTACATGTCAAATTAAAAAAAACTAAGTTTAAACTAACAATTAGAATAATATAAGTATTAAACTAAAAAAATACAAAGACCCACCCAACAGTAAAACCCACCACCCAACCAACCCCCCAAAATAAAAAAAACTAACTCTAACAAAAACCTAAGCTAACCATTGCCCTGAAAAGGGCATTTGCATGGGCATTGCCCTTAAAAGGGCATTTAGCTTGTTTAGGAATAGCCCAAACCCTAAACTAAATAAAAACCCACCCAAGAACCCTTAATAAAATCACTAACCTCCGAAGATCCACTTACAGTTTTTGAAGTCCTGCTTGAACGATCTTTATCCAGGCAGCAAAGTTCAATGCAAGGTACGTGATTCAAGAGGGCATCTCTTGCATTCCTATTGGCTGATTTGATTTTGGAAATTCAAATCAGCAAATAGGATGAGAGCTACTGAAATCCTATTGGCTGTTCAAATCAATTTACGCAACCTTTAGTTTGAAATTCCTCCCCCATGACATGGGACTTAAATGTAATGGATATGTTAATATGATCACATTATGTGCACGCCTTTCTACCACATTTATAAGTGTCATTAAACTGCATCCAGGAAGACCCAGAATTAGTTTCAGTTCTTAACATGCTCGGGGTGAGAATGTTGGCCATTGTTACGTTTCTTTTGGGAACAAACATACAACCTTGTTCGATAGTTTTTCTCAAACCTTTGTCTCCCATCAAAATTGCCAAATTTTTCTTAATTATTTGGCACACATCCTCATATTGATTAGAGTAAGATGTAATGAATTTGGCTTTGTGTTGATTAGACAGTTTATCATTTCTTTGGGACACCTCTTTCCTTTCTAGTAAAGTTTTCCTGTTAACATCCTGGCTTTCAAAAAATGCCTTGTCTATAACTCTTTTGGGATATCCTCTTTTCTTCATTCTTGTTTTTAAATCTTTGCTCTCTTATCGAAAAGTTTCCTCCAAGGTGCAATTCCGTTTGGCTCGTAGGAATTGACTCTTGGCAATGCCTTTGAAGATATGTTTCGGATGACAGCTACGGGCATGTAATAGACTATTGCCCGAAATTGGTTTTCGGTAGAGAGCAGAGATTATTTTACCTCCTTTCACATCACCTGAAAGGGAAATATCTAAGAAGTCTATCTCTATCTTGTTTTTCTGCCACTCGTAGGTAAACTGTAAACCTACATCATTGTTATTTAAGTGGCAGCAAAGTCACTCGCAGTCTGTGAGTCAGAGGACCATACAATAAGTAGGTCACCAATGAATCTGGCATACTTGATAATATGATCAGAGGGGGTAGTACTACCTTTATAGACATGGGCCCTCTCCCACCAACCCATGAATAGGTTGGCATAGGAGGGGGCAAATTTTGCCCCCATAGCGGTCCCACATATCTGGAGGTAGTAGTATCCCTGGAATATGAAAAAAATGATGTTCCAGTAAATATTTTACAATTCTCACAATCAGTTACCATTGCAGCTACTTTGATAGACAATACTCATATTATATGAAAAATATTACCTAATATTGTACCTTATCCTTGGTTACATATCTAGAACAATATCTAGAGTTGTCTCCTAGTAATTAAGTATCTATCTGAATATATTTATATATATATCAATTTTGTACTGTGTTAATATAGGGTTAAACTTTTAGGCTACTTGTTTTTAACCAATCAGGATATGGTGCATTTAGCATAAAAGGAAGCACCACCGAACAGGTGTTATTCTATAATTACGGTCAATTTGACCGAAACCGGTCAGATTTTGCTTTGCCTTAAAGCCTAAACTCCATGTTCTTGTATGTTCCTGTACATATTTTTAATTGGAATAAAGTGTATTAATTTTTCATATTTACGGCTTCGTTTTTGGAACTCTTTATTATTAACAACATATTATGTTTTACAGAAATGGATGTTATATGTGTGATGGAGGATAATGTGGTTCCCTTGGTGTCTGATGGTATGTCAAATATATATAAAACAACATGTATATAACGTGTATTTTGTAACAAATTATATATTTGGATAAAAATAAAGACTACACCTTGGTCCTGTTAAACATTATTATCACATTAAGTTTCAAATACACTACTGCCCTCCTTTCTGTATCATGCAGCAGGAACATAGAAATTAAGAATTTGTTTTTTAGTTAGGTATAAATTGACATGAATGACATCATGATGTCACATTCATATTACATCCAATCCCACAATAATCATCTTATAATTGTACAGACTGGCATTGCTATTCATCTGAGTGCCTAGATGCAGACAAGCTTTTAATGTCACCAGTGTTCTGAGCTTCTCAGCTATTTCTAAGTATACATAAAACATAATCATGTTGAAATTCCTTGATTTAATTTCATGATGCTCCTGTGCTGCTGAACGTGCCTGGAGGAAATCCCGCTCTGAACCCGATTTCCTACACTATAAGTTCATTCTTTATTCTTACTCCTCTGCCCTTCACTTAGCCAAGCAAAACTACATCTCTTCTCTAATATCTTCTCACTCCTCAAACCCTAAACGTCTCTTCTACACTTTCAACACTCTCCTCTATCCATCTGCACCCCCCCCCCTCATCTGACTTTAGTGCTCAAAACTTGGCAGACTACTTTTTCAACAAAACACTTACCATCAGAAGCAACATCCCACCACAAGACTGCAACCTTTCATCTCCGCCCCCGGTCACCCCCTCCAACACTCTCAGTACCTTCCCTCCAACGACTGAGAATGAAGTGAGTTCCCTAATATCTTCCTCACACCTCACTACATGTTCCTTGACCCTATCCCTTCACATCTAATACCTTCTCTGTCCTCTACCCTCACCCCAGCTCTTACTCACATATTCAACCGATCCCTTACTACTGGTTCATTTCCATCATCCTTCAAACATGCAAAGGTCACCCCCATCCTCAAAAAACCCTCCCTCAACCCCAATTCTCCTGCAAACTACCGCCCCATACTACTTCTGCTAGCTTCTAAAGTCCTGGAAAAACTAGTTTTCGATCGCCTAACACACTTCCTAACCTCCAACTCATTGCTTGACCCCCTGCAATCTGGCTTCCGTCCCCAACACTCAACTTTCCTCACCAAGGTTACTAACAATCTTCTTTCTGCTAAAAACAATGGCCACTATTCTATACTTATCTTACTTGACCTGTCTGCTGCATTTTACACTGTTGACCATCCCCTCCTCCTACGGACTCTCAGCTCCCTTGGGCTCTGTGACATTGCCCTCACCTGGATCCACTCTTATCTCTCTAATAGGTCCTTTTCTGTCTCATTTGCTGGCGACTCATTAGTAGCTATGGCTTCAACTGTCACCTCTATGCTGATGATACTCGGATCTACCTATCCACCCCTGCACTCTCTCCTTCTGTCCTTTCCCACATCAGCGACTGCTTATCTGGCATTTCTTCCTGGATGGCCTCTCACCACCTAAAAATCAACATGTCCAAGACTGAGCTTCTTCTAATCCCCCCAACTAATTCTACTCCAGTTTCTAACTTTACTATCACTGTCGGTGAAACCACTATCTCACCATCACCCCAAGTCTGCTGCCTTGGAGTTACACTCAACTCCAATCTGTCCTTCATACCCCACATCCAATCGCTCTCTTCATCCTGTCGCAGCCACCTACGCAATATCTCCAAAATTCGTCCTTTTCTGAGTGCTGAAACTACTAAACAGCTAATACATTCCCTAGTAATTTCCCGGCTTGACTACTGTAACAACCTACTAACTGGCCTTCCTCTCTTCCGCCTCTCCCCCCTTCAATCCATCCTAAATGCCTCTGCTAGGCTAATCCACCTCTCCCGACGCTCTGTATCTGCCACACCCCTCTGTGAGTCCCTTCACTCGCTCCCCATTCACAGCAGAATTAAATTCAAAATTCTCACTCCTACAAATCCCTTACCAATGCAGCCCCCCCATACCTGTCCTCACTCATCAAAAAATATACTCCAGCCCGTCCCCTAAGATCCAACAACGATCTAATCCTTGCCTCTTCTACCATCACCTCCTCTCATGCTAGACTACAGGACGTCTCTTGTGCGGCACCAACCCTCTGGAACGCACTTCCTCGTGCTGTCAGACTTTCACCCAACCTCTCCTCCTTTAAACACTCCCTAAAGGCCTTCTTGTTCAGGGAAGCCTATAACCAAATCAGTAACTAATAAATTCCACTTGCCTAATAGTTGCCCTCATCTAACTTCACACTAACATCATTCCCACCTTTGCGGTCCCCACCTCCTGTTTCTCACCCTCTTACCCATTTAGATTGTAAGTTCCCACAGGAACAGGGCTCCCAATTCCTCCTGTATTTGTTTGTTAAATTTTGTCTGGTATCTCATTGTACTGTCCTTTTATATTTGTTACCTATGAACAGCGCTGCGGAATCTGTTGGTGCTTTATAAATAAAGAATAAAAATAATAATAATAATAATAATAATGATGCAGGATCTGTAAAGGGTGCATGAGTATGTTTGCATAATCATCTAAGCTTTGATTTTAACATGATTTATGTATAGACTGTCCATTTTACTAAGACAAACATTAATATTTCTCTAACCTAAAATGTTCAAGTCTGAATGTGTCTATTAATATTGGGATGACATACATTTAATCCTAATGTAAAATATATATTCTTAAAACATACTATGAAAATGTAACGTCAGATAGCATTCTATTCTTCATAATTAATAGGAAAGGTACTGTCTACTTTGTAAATGTTTAGAATAGTAATTTAATTAAAACCATCAAGGTTAAAAAAAATTAAATTTAACATTACCAAGGCAATCATCTTAATATATTTTGTCATCAGTGATTACCTTGTTTCCACCATTTATATTTGCTCATATGAAACACTTCCATATTATCCAATTAGTGGACTCTCATAAGTCAATCCACGGGCATGTGTCTAAAGTACTCAATGTTGTTCACATTTTATAATGCACTCTACATGTGATCCAATGACAAGTACATCACATAAGAGACAGACCTCTATGGCTTTTCAATATCAAATGCATACATGTGTACTGATATATATTATCAAAAAGAGAAATGTAATATTGTAAAATCATAAAGATGAACACATAATGGGAACTTTGCAACATATGCTTTTTAATGTATGGATCAAACGTTAAAGAATAAATACAAGTGAGCAAACATTAGAGTTTCAAGGATCAATTTCAAAAGATTCAAAATTAGACTTGCTTCAAATCGATTAAGACCTTTAAACATATTCATTATTGTGACTCTAATTTGTGAGCAAAAATAATTAAAATAATTACATATTTCAATGATGATGAATATTCATTTAAATGTAAATAATATATTTTTATATAATATTTGTATTAAAACAATTGTATAATATATTTCAGATGGACCATCCACTTTTGGGCATTACCCTGCCCCACCTTCTGAACCTTGCCCCCTGCCCCCCCCCTCTCCGCTCTTCCTGTCATTACCCCCCTGCCAGTGGCGTCACTAGGCTTGGTGTCACCCGGTGCTGTAACTCATGGTGTCACCCCCCCACACACACACATCTTCAAAAAAGGACAGAATCAATTGGGAACATCCCTTTACTGCAAGCCAACGGACAGAAACTCACTGTGACATGCAACTAGTAACCATCCAACTGCTTTACTGAGGGCTATTCCTAAAGCCCAGATGATGCGTGTGGCAAGAAACAACAGCAATCCGGATACGAGACAGTCCCAACTAGCTGAAATGGCTTGTAAATTTGTTCAGCGGGGCTATAATCCACAACTTATTGACCAAAGTAAAAGAATGGTTGATGACCCTGCAGCAGATGTTCCAGATACTGATAAGGACAACACGCAACAATTGACATTCGCCACAGTATAAAGTCCAACCATAAGTAATTTGGGTAAGAGTCTTAACCAACACTGGCACATTCTAAAGAGTGACTCTACCCTTCCATTTGACAAATGGCAACATCCCAGGGTGGGCTATAAAAAGAATAAGAATTTTAAAGACACCTTGATGATCATGGACCCCTTCCACTGCTATACCAAGGAAAACTGATTACAACTCAATAAGAAGAAGGGTTGTTACAAATGTGGAGGGTGTATGACGTGTAGTGCCATGGTACTTGGTTCAACATTTGGCCATCCACATACCAATAGGAGATTTACGATTCGGCACTTCATTACCTGCACCACCACACACGTGGTATACTTGTTAAACTGTTGCTGTGGAAGATTCTATGTTGGCAAAACCTCTGATGACGCCTGGACAAGGTTTGCCAACCACAGATCAGTGATTAGGAATGCCTTACAGAACAAGAAGAGTGACCAGTCAGTGGCAAGGCATTTACTTGAGGCCGGCCACACAGTAAACGACCTAAGATTCGTCTTGATTGATCATGTTCCCCCCCTGAGATGTGGGGGTGATCGGAACAAGATACTTTTAAAAAACTGAAGCAAGATGGATCCACCATCTGAATACTGTGCAACCTAATGGACTGAACATGGTCATTGACTGGCTTTGCTTCTTATGATATACATGACTGGCACCTTGTTAATGAGGGTCCAAGATCTGA
This sequence comes from Bombina bombina, assembly GCF_027579735.1. NCBI lineage: Eukaryota > Metazoa > Chordata > Amphibia > Anura > Bombinatoridae > Bombina > Bombina bombina. Next base: position 365,631,382 of record NC_069504.1, read on the forward strand.
CACACTATATGAGAGTCCCTATCCATTAATTAAAACTGCAGGTACTGTCCCTTATCGTTCCAGGTACGTTAGGATGGGCAGCCACTGGTAGAATTGTGGCTATTAGTATCATTTGGGATTCTTTTCCAAGGGTCCCCTGTTTGTTTACAACACATTACAGTCCTTCAGACTTAATTTAGCCTAATTAGACGGCCCATATGTCCACCTCTATGTAAGCCCTGGATTTCCCTTTCTAGTCAGATTCATTCAAATGTACTTTTCCCAGTTTAGATGTTATATACTATTGGGCAGGATTAGTATATTCCCCATACCTACACATATTTAGACCTTAGGTGCCAATTTCGGTCAGGGTCTGTTGCCTTTAACAGCAGGGCTCTTTTAGCCTGTTAACTGTATATAGTACTACACATGTATATGATTAATTAACTCTGTCCTTTTTCTTCAATAGATCTAGAGGCTATGCTTTACTATGATGGCACATTGCTGGTTGGATCCACCAACCTAACTCACCCTTCTGATTGGGCAGGACTCTCTGGTGAATACACTATGTCACTGAATGGTGCGTTACCATAGTAACGCAGATGCCGATCTCTGAGTGGACCCTGAATACACATGACGTATCTCCCTTTGCAGCCCAGTGTGAGCGTTGATATGGCGTGTCACGGTCCGGCCCAGTAAGTTAGTATTTACATGTATTTATGTATTTTTGTACGTATCTATTTATATTATCGATATTTATATTATTGATATATAATTTGGGAGCTAATCCTGCATACCTGGTTTAAAAAGTAGATTAAGTACCAGGTTCAAAGTACATTTTTACATCGCTCTACATAGGTTTCTTTAGTTTATTAAGGCATGCTATTTGTAAGCTGCGGTCAAAGTTAGACACGCTCTGCACTTTTCTGAATACTGTTGCTTTTTTGTTAATTTGTGCATTCCGGCCTTTAAACTAAATACATTCCATACTTTCACCCATATGCCTACATTGAGGTTCCATATATGTGCAATTCTGGTTACCCCTAACATGTCACTATTATTCACTTTTCACCAAGCTCAGACAGATTTTTGGTATAATGATATGCACATTGTTTGCTTACTATGTGACCGGGTGGTTACTATGACTACCATTTGACTTTTTTTTGGTCCTAATTGGGGTGGGGTTTTGATATGTATGCACTATAAATTGTTTGAAATGTTTATACACTGTGTCTGAGGAAGGGGATACTTTGTCCCCGAAACGTTACTACTTTTCACAGTAAAAGAGTTTTTTTTTTAAAAAAAAAAAAGACCAGCGAGTGCAAGTTTTTTGTTATATTAGATTCATTCTGTACTAGCACCCTGGCTGTTGAGACTTTAAGTGAGAGTGCTCTCCTACGATCGTATATATATATATATATATATATATATATATATAAAACACGGAAGGGAACTGCACTCTCATACCGGACCAGGTACACATCCCATGACCCTGCAACATGCTCGGCCCTGGGTGCCACTGGCACTCACAGGAAGCTGTACTGTCCCCAGAGCCACAAGCAGTTAACCCCAGACAGGTCTGGGTGCAAGAACCATAGGGACATTACAAAACAAATTAATACAACACACAGAGAAAACCCAGCACTCACTTACAAGCTCTCAGCTAAGATTTAAAAGCAAAAATGGAAAGGTTAGTCATCGCATCTGGCAAGATGGGACAAGCTCAGGTACCACGTCAAGGTCCTTTCCAATACCTGAGACCCTAAAACAGCCACACAATGCAAGCTTTCAAATCCAAACAAACTGAAAACAAGGGAAGGGTGCACAGGAATATGTAATCACCCTAGACATATACAAAACACGGAAGGGAACTGCACTCTCATACCGGACTGGGTACACATCCCATGACCCTGCAACATGCTCAGCCCTGGGTGCCACTGGCACTCACAGGAAGCTGTGCTGTCCCCAGAGCCACAAGCAGTTAACCCCAGACAGGTCTGGGTGCAAGAACCATAGGGAAAATTACAAAACAAATTAATACAACACACAGAGAAAACCCAGCACTCACTTACAAGCTCTCAGCTAAGATTTAAAAGCAAAAATGGAAAGGTTAGTCACCGCATCTGGCCAAATGCGACAAGCTCAGGTACCACGTCAAGGTCCTTTCCAATACCTGAGACCCTAAAACAGCCACACAATGCAAGCTTTCAAATCCAAACAAACTGAAAACAAGGGAAGGGTGCACAGGAATATGTAATCACCCTAGACATATACAAAACACGGAAGGGAACTGCACTCTCATACCGGACCGGGTACACATCCCATGACCGTGCAACATGCTCAGCCCTGGGTGCCACTGGCACTCACAGGAAGCTGTGATGTCCCCAGAGCCACAAGCAGTTAACCCCAGACATCATGATGTGTACCGGACCGGGTACACATCATGGGATGTGTACCCGGTCCGGTATGAGAGTGCAGTTCCCTTCCGTGTTTTGTATATGTCTAGGGTGATTACATATTCCTGTGCACCCTTCCCTTGTTTTCAGTTTGTTTGGATTTGAAAGCTTGCATTGTGTGGCTGTTTTAGGGTCTCAGGTATTGGAAAGGACCTTGACGTGGTACCTGAGCTTGTCCCATTTGGCCAGATGCGGTGACTAACCTTTCCATTTTTGCTTTTAAATCTTAGCTGAGAGCTTGTAAGTGAGTGCTGGGTTTTCTCTGTGTGTTGTATTAATTTGTTTTGTAATTTTCCCTATGGTTCTTGCACCCAGACCTGTCCGGGGTTAACTGCTTGTGGCTCTGGGGACAGCACAGCTTCCTGTGAGTGCCAGTGGCACCCAGGGCTGAGCATGTTGCAGGGTCATGGGATGTGTACCCGGTCCGGTATGAGAGTGCAGTTCCCTTCCGTGTTTTGTATATGTCTAGGGTGATTACATATTCCTGTGCACCCTTCCCTTGTTTTCAGTTTGTTTGGATTTGAAAGCTTGCATTGTGTGGCTGTTTTAGGGTCTCAGGTATTGGAAAGGACCTTGACGTGGTACCTGAGCTTGTCCCATTTGGCCAGATGCGGTGACTAACCTTTCCATTTTTGCTTTTAAATCTTAGCTGAGAGCTTGTAAGTGAGTGCTGGGTTTTCTCTGTGTGTTGTATTAATTTGTTTTGTAATTTTCCCTATGGTTCTTGCACCCAGACCTGTCTGGGGTTAACTGCTTGTGGCTCTGGGGACAGCACAGCTTCCTGTGAGTGCCAGTGGCACCCAGGGCTGAGCATGTTGCAGGGTCATGGGATGTGTACCCGGTCCGGTATGAGAGTGCAGTTCCCTTCCGTGTTTTGTATATGACTAGGGTGATTACATATTCCTGCGCACCCTTCCCTTGTTTTCAGTTTGTTTGGATTTGAAAGCTTGCATTGTGTGGCTGTTTTAGGGTCTCAGGTATTGGAAAGGACCTTGACGTGGTACCTGAGCTTGTCCCATTTGGCCAGATGCGGTGACTAACCTTTCCATTTTTGCTTTTAAATCTTAGCTGAGGGCTTGTAAGTGAGTGCTGGGTTTTCTCTGTGTGTTGTATTAATTTGTTTTGTAATTTTCCCTATGGTTCTTGCACCCAGACCTGTCTGGGGTTAACTGCTTGTGGCTCTGGGGACAGCACAGCTTCCTGTGAGTGCCAGTGGCACCCAGGGCTGAGCATGTTGCAGGGTCATGGGATGTGTACCCGGTCCGGTATGAGAGTGCAGTTCCCTTCAGTGTTTTGTATATGTCTAGGGTGATTACATATTCCTGTGCACCCTTCCCTTGTTTTCAGTTTGTTTGGATTTGAAAGCTTGCATTGTGTGGCTGTTTTAGCGTCTCAGGTATTGGAAAGGACCTTGACGTGGTACCTGAGCTTGTCCCATTTGGCCAGATGCGGTGACTAACTTTTCCATTTTTGCTTTTAAGTCTTAGCTGAGAGCTTGTAAGTGAGTGCTGGGTTTTATCTGTGTGTTGTATTAATCTGTTTTGTAATTTTCCCTATGGTTCTTGCACCCAGACCTGTCTGGAGTTAACTGCTTGTGGCTCGTGGGACAGCACAGCTTCCTGTGAGTGCCAGTGGCACCCAGGGCTGAGCATGTTGCAGGGTCATGGGATGTGTACCCGGTCCGGTATGAGAGTGCAGTTCCCTTCCGTGTTTTGTATATGTCTAGGGTGATTATATATTCCTTTGCACCCTTCCCTTGTTTTCAGTTTGTTTGGATTTGAAAGCTTGCATTGTGTGGCTGTTTTAGGGTCTCAGGTATTGGAAAGGACCTTGACGTGGTACCTGAGCTTGTCCCATTTGGCCAGATGCGGTGACTAACCTTTCCATTTTTGCTTTTAAATCTTAGCTGAGAGCTTGTAAGTGAGTGCTGGGTTTTCTCTGTGTGTTGTATTAATTTGTTTTGTAATTTTCCCTATGGTTCTTGCACCCAGACCTGTCTGGGGTTAACTGCTTGTGGCTCTGGGGACAGCACAGCTACCTGTGAGTGCCAGTGGCACCCAGGGCTGAGCATGTTGCAGGGTCATGGGATGTGTACCCGGTCCGGTATGAGAGTGCAGTTCCCTTCCGTGTTTTTTATATGTCTAGGATGATTACATGTTCCTGTGCACCCTTCCCTTGTTTTCAGTTTGTTTGGATTTGAAAGCTTGCATTGTGTGGCTGTTTTAGGGTCTCAGGTATTGGAAAGGACCTTGACGTGGTACCTGAGCTTGTCCCATTTGGCCAGATGCGGTGACTAACCTTTCCATTTTTGCTTTTAAATCTTAGCTGAGGGCTTGTAAGTGAGTGCTGGGTTTTCTCTGTGTGTTTTATATATATATATATATATATATATATATATATATATATATAAAAAGAAAAAGTAAATATTCAATGCAGAGTTTGTAAACTGCAAGTGCAGTCCCCAATTTTCTAGTATAAAGGGCCCAAGCTCGGTAGTCCCAAAATGACAACTCGTGAAAATGAGAAAAGAAGGCAGTTCGTGCTGACACTTACTGGGGATGCGGTCTGATCCAGGAAGGGGAAACACACAATATCACACCACGTACTGACCCGATAGGTACCGCCACCGCCGCACCTCAGGAAGACCGGTGAGTTCTACGACTAGTGTGAACTTGAACCGCATCCAATTGCTCCATGTAACGAAGATGCCAGGCTCAGCACGTCCAGCATGTCTATGACGTGTATACTACCGCTCGGCCAGTCCTAGAGGGGATCTCAGGTGAATGAGCAAATTGGGGAACTCCAAGGGCTGTGGACAAGCCCAATACTCCTGCTTGTTCAAAGGCATAGGCTTACTTTGAAGGGATGATCGAAAGGGCAATAAGGAAAAATGAAGCCATAAGCGCCTTAAATTAAAAAGTCCAAATTTTAATGGTCAAGATTAAAAGTTTTGACAGAATTCAGTAAAGAAAGTCTGACATGTTTCGACCAATGGCCTTACTCATAGACATTAACTCCACAAAAAGAACCGCCAATATTTAAAAGCAGTACTGAAAATCCTATTGGAAACTCTTGATTGCAATCATCATATAACAGCTGAGATTGTATACACTTGTTCATATGCTCAGTATATATGTTAACTCAATTGTTCAAAACAAAACAAAAAATTTAAATTCAAAATTATTATAATACACATTAGAATACGACTAAAAAGTAGTATGATTAGTTTAAAACAAAAAACAGACAATTGTTAATGTCTTAACATATTCTAAAGCGATCAGAACAATTCCTTTATATTTTCCAAGTTAAACAAAAAATACATATATTGAAGAATATTTACACATTGTTAGTGGATACAATAAATCTAAGCGAGAATGTAACATAAGTAAATGAGCAAATTACTTATTCCAATAGTTGCAAGGTAGGCATTAATTCTGCAAGACTATAATTAATAGTTGCAACAAACTTATAAAATAAACATACATGAGTATAAAAAGCGTGGTCATAATCATATGTACTACAACGCTTAATACAGTATTTAATATTAGTTTGAAGAATATTGTATTATGTCTATATTATCAGGAATTAACTTTGGTGACAAACGCAATAACCACTTCATATGTAAAGCAGTAAAACCAATAGCATATACGTGCATAGGAGATAACTTAAAAGATAAACAGACATGTTTACATATACGCGCATATATTGAAAGATAAATATACGTATATATATATATATATATATATATATAGAGAGAGAGACATGGTCATAAAGTTATAAAAAACAACACTTTATATTAGTTGGAAAAATATATTGTTTTAAGTTTGTGATGGAAGGTATCAACCTACAGGGAGTGCAGAATTATTAGGCAAGTTGTATTTTTGAGGATTAATTTTATTATTGAACAACAACCATGTTCTCAATGAACCCAAAAAACTCATTAATATCAAAGCTGAATAGTTTTGGAAGTAGTTTTTAGTTTGTTTTTAGTTATAGCTATTTTAGGGGGATATCTGTGTGTGCAGGTGACTATTACTGTGCATAATTATTAGGCAACTTAACAAAAAACAAATATGTACCCATTTCAATTATTTATTTTTACCAGTGAAACCAATATAACATCTCAACATTCACAAATATACATTTCTGACATTCAAAAACAAAACAAAAACAAATCAGTGACCAATATAGCCACCTTTCTTTGCAAGGACACGCAAAAGCCAGCCATCCATGGATTCTGTCAGTGTTTTGATCTGTTCACCATCAACATTGCGTGCAGCAGCAACCACAGCCTCCCAGACACTGTTCAGAGAGGTGTACTGTTTTCCCTCCTTGTAAATCTCACATTTGATGATGGACCACAGGTTCTCAATGGGGTTCAGATCAGGTGAACAAGGAGGCCATGTCATTAGATTTTCTTCTTTTATACCCTTTCTTGCCAGCCACGCTGTGGAGTACTTGGACGCGTGTGATGGAGCATTGTCCTGCATGAAAATCATGTTTTTCTTGAAGGATGCAGACTTCTTCCTGTACCACTGCTTGAAGAAGGTGTCTTCCAGAAACTGGCAGTAGGACTGGGAGTTGAGCTTGACTCCATCCTCAACCCGAAAAGGCCCCACAAGCTCATCTTTGATGATACCAGCCCAAATCAGTACTCCACCTCCACCTTGCTGGCGTCTGAGTCAGACTGGAGCTCTCTGCCCTTTACCAATCCAGCCACGGCCCCATCCATCTGGCCCATCAAGACTCACTCTCATTTCATCAGTCCATAAAACCTTAGAAAAATCAGTCTTGAGATATTTCTTGGCCCAGTCTTGACGTTTCAGCTTGTGTGTCTTGTTCAGTGGTGGTCGTCTTTAAGCCTTTCTTACCTTGGCCATGTCTCTGAGTATTGCACACCATGTGCTTTTGGACACTCCAGTGATGTTGCAGCTCTGAAATTTGGCCAAACTGGTGGCAAGTGGCATCTTGGCAGCTGCACGCTTGACTTTTCTCAGTTCATGGGCAGTTATTTTGCGCCTTGGTTTTTCCACACGCTTCTTGCGACCCTATTGACTATTTTGAATGAAACGCTTGATTGTTTGATGATCACGCTTCAGAAGCTTTGCAGATTGCTGCATCCCTCTGCAAGATATCTCACTATTTTTGACTTTTCTGAGCCTGTCAAGTCCTTCTTTTGACCCATTTTGCCAAAGGAAAGGAAGTTGCCTAATAATTATGCACACCTGATATAGGGTGTTGATGTCATTAGACCACACCCCTTCTCATTACAGAGATGCACATCACCTAATATGCTTAATTGGTAGTAGGCTTTCGAGCCTATACAGCTTGGAGTAAGACAACATGCATAAAGAGGATGATGTGATCAAAATACTCATTTGCCTAATAATTCTGCACTCCCTGTATATAGCAGAAGCTATGACACCTTTAATGTGCATCATAAATAAATAAATGAGCAACTGACTTATTCCAATAATCACATAGTTGGCCTTGATTTTACAAGATATAATTAATAATTACAACAATCTTGTAATATAAACATACGTGTGTATAGAAAGCGTGGTCATAATCATATGTACTACAACGCTTGATGATTGATGTAAGTTTGAGAAATATTGAATCATGCCTATGTTAACAGGTATCAACCTCTGTGAGAAAAGCAATAACCACTTTATATATAAAGAATTAATACCAATACAAATATGTGTGTAGGATATAACTTGAGATTTAAACAGACATGTATATATATATATGCGCATATAATGAAAGATAAATATACACATATATATAGAGACATGATCATAATTGTATAAACAACCACATTTTATATTAGTTAGAAAGGTGTGTAATTTTAAGCCTGTAATGTCAGGTATCAAACTATATAGCAGAAATTATGACACCTTTAGTGTGAATCAGTTTTGCAAATACACATAAGTGCATAAGATGTAAACTATGGATTGCAGGATATACAAAATGATTAAATAATTAGCAAATACTCTGTATATGATATACATATTCCTCCTATTCCCAAAAGTTTACAACATCATATAAAGAGTTGTACCCCTTTGGAAAACGTGACTCAAGATCCAGTAAGCTTCCTTTTTTAAAAGTCTTATTCATATCTCCACCTCTGATAGGAACTTTTACCTGTTCTATAACCATCCATTTTAAAGTTACATTACTGCTGTTGTGTATTTGTATAAAATGTTTAGCCATTTCTGAGCATGGGTCAGACCTATGAATATCTGATAGATGTTGCCTAATGTTTTCTCTAACCTCCCTAGAGGTGCAGCCTACATATTGTTTATTGGTGCAAGTGCACCATATCAAATATATGATATTCTTGGACCGACAGTTAACACAACTGTTAATTCTGTATGTCTTGTCTGTGACCAAAGAAGAAAAAGTGTTACCCTTCTGTATGAAGCTGCAGGGGATACATGCAATGTACCCACATCTATACATTCCCTTAGCATTAAGCCAGGAACTTGACGCTGATGTTTTTTTTAGGTAGGACACTAGACGAGATTTGATTGCCTATAGTGATACCCCTTCTATAAGAAAAATTACATCCTTTCTCTATAGTAGTCACGAATTCCTCATCTGCTTTGAGCAGTGGTAAATGTCTGTAAATAATTTTGCAGATTTCGTTGTAATCTGATGAGTATTGTGTGACAAAGGTGACGCGATCCCATGAAACCTTTTTGGGGTTAACTTTATCCAGTAATAGGGTACTTCTGTCAAGACTGTCCACCACTGTTTTGGCTTTGAGAATTGCCGAATTCTGATAGCCCCTGTGCAACAATCTTTGTGTTAAATCTTCACTCTGAGTGACAAAGTCTGCATTGTCAGAACAATTTCTTTTTACCCTAATGAATTGCCCTTTGGCAATGGCATATGGAACATTAGGGGGATGGTTACTTTTACCATGTAGGAGTGCTGGCAGCATGACTCAATTGAACATCTAAAAAATTAATATATGTTTTATTTGGTTTAAAGGTAAACTTTAAACCCCACTCATTGCATTTCAAAAATTCAACAAAAGTGTCTATGAATGTTGGACTACCATCCCAAACCAGTATCAGGTCATCAATGTAATGATGGTAACTTTTGATGTATTGGGCATATTGGTTGTGCTCTCCATATATCATGTTCAGTTCAAACCACCCCATTACTAAGTTTGCGTATGAGGGCACAAATTTTGCCCCCATTGCCATTCCTTGCAGCTGAAGGTAAAAGGAATTCTCAAACTTAAAGTAATTGTGTGTAAAAAGGTACTGTAACACTTCCAAAATGAACTCAATGAATTCTTTAGTATAGTTTGACTTTCTTTCCAAAAAATACTGCTAATTTACCCATTGTATGAGGGATTGAAGAGTATAATGCCACCACATCAATTGTGAGCCAGTTATAGTTATCTTCCTAAATATAGTTGTTGAAAATTTGTAATACATGTTTTGTATCCCTAAGAAAGCTTGGTAGTGTAAAAACCAAAGGCTGTAGAATGCTATCTAGCCATTCAGATAGAGGCTCGCAAAGTGAGCCGATACCTGACATTATTGGTCTACCTTTAACATTTTGAATGCTTTTGTGAACTTTAGGTAAAACATGTATAATAGGGGTAACGGGATTATCCACTACCAAAAACTCAAAGGTCTTATCATCAATGTGGCTTTCTGCGAGACCATCATCCAATAGAGAAATTAGATCTTTTTTAAACTTATGTACTGGATTACAAGGTAAGAATTTGTAATCATTTTGATTGTCCAATTGTCTCATAATTTCTCCTTTATAGTATTTTAAATCCCAGACCACTACACTTCCTCCCTTGTCGGCATTTTTTATCACTAAGTCAGGATTAGACTTCAGCGTAGATAATGCCAATTTTTCAGATTTGGTCAAATTCTGTTTTTTTTAAATGAAACAAGTGTTTCTCCCCTTGATTGTATGGGATAGAATGTTGATTTCGGTTTGAAACCAATATGGGCATTCTGTGTATTTGTCTGCAGATTACTACTTTCTTCGTTCAATAACATGAGAGTCTGAATGTCTCTCACTTCAGAAAAATCCAAATTTGATAAATTAGCTGTCCCATTTTCAATGGGATTGACACTATCTTGTGTCAATTAAAAATGTTTCTTAAGGGTAAGGGTGCGAATAAATTTGCTAATGTCAACCAGGGTTTGAAAAAGGTTAGACCTGGTGGTAGGAACAAACCCCAGTCTATAACTAAGAACTTTGAGCTGTATATTGCTCAACTGATGATCAGTTAGATTAATTACATTGTATTCTCGGTTAGAGTCTACTTGGAGCTCATTATGCAATTGAACAAGGGTAACATCAATGTTTTGTAATCCATCTTTTATAGATGGTACTTGTTCTGGCCCCTCCCTCTCCTTAGAGTGTATCTGGGTTGTTGTTGCCTCGTGTTTGGACCTCCTCTTTGATTTGCCCCTCCCCCTCGATTTTCGGGGTTCATTGGGGGAATACAAAGATCCTGGTCTAACATATGAGAATCATTCTGTTCCTTGTGTGCATTAGTTTGTTCTATTGCTGCCTGGTATTTATTGGTTGATGGTACTGAATAGTCAGTACCTTTTAAAAGATACTACTTTAGGGGTGTTCTCTTTTGTATTTTTAAGTATGGACTTATAGGATGAGCCTCCTGTGTTGAGTGTATTTCATTATCTGAGTTACCTTGATCTGAGTTAGTATCAGTACCACTATAAGTGTCTGTGTTTTTCTGTTTATTTTCTCTATTGTGCCTCCATCTACGTCTATGATCCCTTGATCTGTTTCTATTTTGTCTCTGCCAGATATATACCTTATCTTGACTATAGTCAGATTGATTACGTATTAATTTTTCATGTTTTGACTCAATAAGCTTTTTTTTTAGTTGTGCTATACTATTGGTTAAGATGTTATCCAGTTCTTTATAGTTTTTCTCTAAAGTATTCAGATCTAACTCTCTTTGTAGATTATTTGCTCTCTAACAGCTCACAATTGTACATCTTTATACTCTATAATAAGTGCCAATAATTTAAATGAGCAGCTGGAAAGCGAATCATTCCATCTCTTGATGAAATATAAATCATCAACTGAGAATGTAGGAAACTTTTTTATTCTTAGACCTCTAGGTACCATCTGTAATCTGACATACCTATCTAAGGTCCATTTGTCCCATTTAAGTCTAAGTTCCCTTTTCATAAGGTTCTCCATTGTTTGAAACTTACCTCTCAGGGGATTTATACTGAATGTCTCATTGAAAATATTTTCAAAATCTTGTTCTAGTTGATCCAAATCAGCTATTGTTGTCATAGAATAAAATTGTCGATCCATATGAGCTAAAGGTTCAGCTTCCATCGCCAGATGATATAATTTAGGAAATAAATCCTAATTAATGAAACAACAATGTTATTAACTAGACAAAGAAGTAGATTGGAACAGAACAGAGTCTTTGAATTAGTATCCTCAAAATATATGTATAAAGTGCAAAACAGAGAAGCCTTAGTCACAACCAATTAATATATAGCAGCTAAAGGTTCAGCTTCCATCATCAGATGATATAATTTGGGAAATAAATCCTAATAAATGAGACAACAATGCTATTAACTAGATAAAAGAATAAATTGGAACAGGACAAAGACTTAATTAGTATCCTTAAAATATATATGTATACAGTGCAAAACGGAGAAACCTAAATCTCAACCAATTAATATATAGCAATGTAACTATTGGAATAAGTCATTTGCTCATTTACTTATGTTACATTCTCGCTTAGATTTATTGTATCCACTAACACAGTGTGCATATTCTTCAATATATGTATTTTTTTGTTTAACTTGGAAAATATCAAGGAATTGTTCTGATCGCTTTAGAATATGTTAAGACATTAACAATTGTCTGGTTTTTGTTTTAAACTAATCAAACCACTTTTTAGTCGTATTCTAATGTGTATTATAATAATTTTGAATTTATTTTTTTTTTGTTTTGTTTTGAACAATTGAGTTAACATATATACCGAGCATATCAACAAGTGTATACAATCTCAGCTTTTATATGATGATTGCAATCAAGAGTTTCCAATAGGATTTCAGTACTGCTTTTAAATATTGGCTTTTTTTTGTGGAGTTAATGTCTATGAGTAAGGCCATTGGCCGAAACATGTCAGATTTTCTTTACTGAATTCTGTCAAAACTTTTAATATTGACCATTAAAATTTGGATTTTTTAATTTAAGGCGCTTATGGCTTCATTTTTCCTTATTGCACTATATATATATATATATATATATATATATATATATACACACACACACGTATATATATATATATATATATATATATACACACACATATATATATATACATATATATATATATATATATATATATACACACACACATATATATATATATACACTTACACACATAAATATATACAGTATATATATATATAATGTAGGCAAAACAAAAAATGTCCCCAGTGAGCCCGTGCTCATATAACAAGTGTTCAGAACAATACAGCAAGAGAAGTATCTCTAGTGGGAGAGTGGTGTGTTGTATTCACAGTTGGAAACCGGTAGGATTTGGCTTGAATGAGTTGCAGACTCAATCCCCAGGGTAAAGGAAAAAAACGTACTTCCAATATCGATTCGGCACCTGGAATCCCTCTACTCGGTCTGCCGCATACACTGCAGCAGACCGGATAGGAGGCGCCCTTCAATCCGGAATGTTACCTCCTTAGCCTTTTGGGGAGACGGAGACCTTACTCCTTCTGCAGCACACACTTCAGCCCAAACTCACTTCTTGCCGCTCCTGTGCCGTTAGCTGTGATTGACGTCTCAGGTCGATGCCGGCCCCTTACTCAGCCATGTGACCACTGATTCACCAATGAAGAGAACTTAATACATGCAGGATTCCACAGTAAAGGAATTAGCCCAGCTACATAAGGAACATTTCCAATGAAAGAATATGAAGAGAAGCCGGCACAATCCTCTGTTTAAAAGTCCAAATTTTAATATACAGCTTAAAAAGGAAAAACAATAACAGCTGGGCAAAAATAGCTCAACTGTTATTGTTTTTCCTTTTTAAGCTGTATATTAAAAATATTAAAATGTGGACTTTTAAACAGAAGATTGTGCCAGCTTCTCTTCATATTCTTATAGGCATACTGTACAATACGGTCGGTAAGGCCACTAAGTGTCTTTTTGATAATGACATTGTAACTAAATTGTTGCTGAAATTTGTATATTACATGTACAGCAATATTCATTAGCTATAAGCAGTGTTTATGTTGCATGTTGCTATGGTAACTGCTCCATCATTGGTTCTCGCCTCCCTTCTGGTACATTACATCTGAGACAATGTCATTAGGATAGACGTAGCCGGTGAGGATACGCATTCATTAGCACATGTCCAGGAGGTACAGCGTCTGTGTAGTTTATCACGTTTCCAAGGTAACCGGTCTCCATGCGGGTGCATGCGTGAGAGGCGTCACATGATGACATCACATGCATGACACGTTGGTGAAGTTTGCGGGTTTCCAAGGGGCTTTTAAACAAAGCAGGCTGTTCAGGTAAACACAGGATTTTAGATTCACTGCGGTGGATTATTTGGGCATTTGACAAAGGGATTGGAATAATCCCAAAACGTTATGCCATTTTTTTTTATTATTATTTTTTTAAATTTTTTATTGAGGATCAAAAATAACATACAGGTAATCTGACATGAAGCAACAAAATTTCCACATACAATGTGTTCCAAAACAATGAAATGATATACAAGCGTAAAGAAATACACTACTGTATACAGCACAGAAAATAATACCTGCAGAATAAAATAAACCCATTACAAATGTTAATCCTCAGTTTTACAACCTCCATATGAAGAGAATGCCCAATTAGGACCTTCGTCACATGTATTATAAATAGCATATTAGGAGGGATATAATGGGGGTAAGGGTACTATAAAACTGGAGAAGCATAAGAACTGTTAAATGTAAGGGAATTTATTGGCCTGAGAATATGTAGAGGGGTAGCTGTTCTTTGGTCAATAGCTCTTGACTGGTATATTTGTCACCCCATATAGGGTATACTGGCTATAGACTGCTAGCAACAAAATAATTTAGGATAGAGTTATCCATATAATCCCTTAGCCTACATATAACATCATTAATAGAAACCATCTGTCTAGTCTGACTTGTGAACTATAGATATATCTCAGGATCTCAGACCATCTAAAATGATCACTATATATTTTTGCTTCATAAATATAACACTAGATAAAAAATTTAAAGGGAGAGAATCCTTAGAATCTGTGTTCTATGTTTGTTAAATAAACAAAAATTTTTGGGGAGGGCGGAACGAGCAATAGGGGAACTATAATTGCAGGGTGAAATAAGTGATGGAACTAGATAGAGACCAAAATACCAAGATTTTCTCTAAACACCTGAGAGAGATATGAAATGCTTGTCTCCTCAACTTAACCTCTAAATAAATACATAGGGCGGACTACTAGATGAAATATGGTTCAATATTACACATAAAATGCCTAAAATCTATCGCATAAAATAGAGACCACAAGTTAGGTACTATCAAAGGACTATAACTAACTGTAACCAACACAATTATGCATATATGTACACCTTATCTCAATAAAACTTAAGGTCAGATCATCTTATGGACTATTAAGGTTATCTCAAAGGTCAGTATGTATGGGAGTATAGCCTAAGGCAGATTAGGAAACTTCCTTCTATAGAGAAAAACAAAATAAATACTGGACTGCGTCATCTCGGCCACAGACAACGCAGCAGCAATATAATTTCCACAGATGACCTTAATACATATACTATATAAGGATCCTGCCTGTCATACCCTAAACATGAACATTCTATTTTTTTAATATCAAAGTGGTATACAGGTAGACCAAAAGTTTAAGATATTTAAAGTAAACTATGAGCCCTTACAGCTGAACTATAGATCTGGCATAAGTTTGCACATCTAGAACTGAAGTCGGTATCACATATAACCAGTTCTGGCGAAAAACATAAAATTAGAAGAGAAGAACAATACATATAGTAAATCAATAATACGCATAACATATAAGTAGGGGGGAACTGTCTGCAACTAGCAGTGTACCTTACATACTTTTAGCAGTCATTATAACATGTCTTCCTGCTGGAATAATAAAGTTCACCTGACACAACCCAAAACTAGTGTCCGGTAAACTATATTCTGGAGCTCTTCAACCCACTCCGATTCTCCAGAGCCATAGGGTTAAAGGGACTAGAACATTGAAAATGACCACTCCTCTTTGTAGAAGAATATATAGACATCAGCGTCTGAGAAGGGCATAATTATGATCTGAATAAGATGGAATTATCTCTTCGAAAATAGCGACTCATGCAACCTTATGAGATTTCATAAGAATGACTGGCGAGGGAAACTCTAACCATCCAGATCTGCATATAGTGATGTATCAGATGCCGCAGGGTTCTCCAGATGTTGTGGCAACATGTAGTGGGTGCTCTTTAAGGTGAAATAATTCCTCCAACACCGGACCGTCCCACAGGGGACAGCTAGAAATCAATGTCTTCTCACCATCAGTATATGAGGAGTGTAGCGGCGAACAGCCTAGAAAAGCTTCTTGGTTCTCCTGAGATGCGTGTGCAGATGTAAAGTCATCACCACTGTTCTGCTCCGGGGTTAAAGTATCCGCAGTCTGTAGCGATGGCTGTAGCAAGGGGGTTAGAAGTAAGGTAAGGCTCATCTTAAAGTTTTGAAAGTGCCCGTCAATTAGTAGTTGGGCCTGTTGTTCCCAGGCCTCCAAAGCCTCCATATTAGTACTGCGCCGCAAGTACATAAAGCGAATACTTCGTAAATAAGTCCACTTCCACTCTTAAATATGTAGAATAATAGTTGCTGTTCCAACCTGGAGATCCGGTGAGGGAAGCTATACTGCATTCGTCTGGTTCCTTATTTAATGTATAACGTCAATGTGAAATGATCCGGTAGGCAAAATGTCAGTGCTTACCACATGGCATAGCTGAAAAGTTAAAGCTTTGTATACAACCTCTGCATAGAACATCTCTCCACCCTCTATTCTTATGAGAGTATATGTGAGCTCTCCGGCGTTATTAATAGAAATTAAGGCCAAAACTAGTGGGTTATTTCCCATTTTTTATCTATAAGTCTGGAGCCCCACTCCAACACGTCTGACCTCTTCGGCGGCTGGCTCCGCCCCCCCATGTTATGCCATTTTTAATCCAGTTAGTGCTTATCTTTTTCTATATTATCATATCTTTGTTTGATATGCACCCTGGCAGTTGTATATAAGGAGGACTGTGCCTATCCCATTGGGACACTGACGATTACTATATTTTGGGATATGAGCACTCCATACTATTGAATATTGAGATTCATGTTGAAGTTTATGCTGTGAAATACAGTGAATTTGTGGATCTTCGCTGTTTACCTTGAACACTTATTGGGATTTTTTGACACTGCTTAATTACATTAAACAACATCTGATTTACAGTTCCAGATAAATACTTTGGATACCATACCGCCTATGGACAACCTCTATAAGGATGAGGACTTTAACACAGACCCTTTTGTATTCACAGATGAATATGCAGAGACTATACGTATCACTGATGATCTGAGTGAGTTAAGGGGTGATACCCTCATTAATATATACCATAAATTGTTGAATCTACGAAAAAGAGAGATAGATTTTCACTTGCATGCAGTTTATTTATCGGACTATCACCGTAATAGATATATCCCTAGGGGTTTTAGGGTGAAAAACATACCCACACTAGGCAGACAGATCTCAGAGTTTTGTAGAATCTGGTGTTCCATTCTTAACAAATGTTCATATGATTTAATGTTGGTTATACAGGAGGTAAATCATTTGGAAAAGAAAATTAAACATGAGTTAGAAACTATTAAGGAAAAAGTATACATATTTTGTCTAATGACACAACTCAGGATTGGATTGCTAAACTAGAGGGTTTGGTCTTTAAATACAGGAATGATTTAGTCAGTTTTAAAAATAAAAAGCTAACAACAGTGGAAAATTACTACAGAGAGAGACGTGTCTATAGATGGTTACATGGTAAAGATGATGAATCCTATAAGAAAAAACAGAGACACATGAGGGTTAAGAATCAGCTAAGCGTGGTTGATAGTAGTGGAGGGGACTCATCTAAGACAGACACTACAGACGCTAATAAAGATAAAACCTCTAAACATCAGGGATCAGGTAACATTCAGACTTTTTCTGGGATAGCTACCAGATCCACTGCAAAACGACTGACAATACCTCAAACTGTAAAAGGCACAGACGTCCACACTTTAGAAGAAGTAGATACAAATTGCAAAAAGCAAAACAAGAGGAGGTAAATATTGTCTACAATCTAAGTAGTAGACCCCTCAGTAATGATGAATCATCCTTACTTAATAAGGGGTTATCCTTCATACCTACACCTAAGGAAAATACTTTTGACACAATGATAGACATACATAAGTTTCAACGCCAGTTAAAGTTAAAAGATCACTAGTGATGTCGCGAATAGTTCGCCGACAAATAGTTCCCGGCGAACATAGCTTGTTCGCGTTAGCCGCGGCGGGCGAACATATGCAATGTTCGATCCGCCGCCTATTCGTCATCATTGAGTGATACTTTGACTCTGTACCTCACAGTCAGCAGAAACATTCCAGCCAATCAGGAGCAGACCCTCCCTCCCAGACCCTCCTACCTCCTGGACAGCATCCATTTTAGATTCATTTGGAAGCTGCATTCTTAGTGAGAGGAGGGACAGTGTAACTGCTGCTGATTTAATAGGGAAATCGATAGCTAGGCTAGTGTATTCAGTGTCCACTACAGTCCTGAAGGACTCATCTGATCTCTGCTGTAAGGACAGCACCCCAAAAAGCCCTTTTAAGGGCTAGAACATCAGTCTGCTTTTTTTTTTTTCCTGTGTAATCTAATTGCAGTTGCCTGCCTGCCTGCCTGCCAGCGTGTGTCAGGCTCACAGCGTATAATGTGCCCACTTGCCCAGTGCCACCACTCATATCTGGTGTAACAGTAGTGTACATTTAAAAAAAACAACACTTTTTTGACTGTGAAATAATAACAGTCAGTTTCCTTCACACGTGTGCGTTTCAGTGCCTGCCTGCCAGGGCACAGTGTCACCCCAGTGCAACTCATATCTGGTGTAACAGTAGTGTACATTTAAAAAAAAAACAACACTTTTTTGACTGTGAAATAATAGCAGTCAGTTTCCTTCACACGTGTGTGTTTCAGTGCCTGCCTGCCAGGGCACAATGTCACACCAGTGCAACTCATATCTGGTGTAACAGTAGTGTACATTTTAAAAAAAAAAAACACTTTTTTGACTGTGAAATAATAGCAGTCAGTTTCCTTCACACGTGTGCGTTTCAGTGCCTGCCTGCCAGGGCACAGTGTCACCCCAGTGCAACTCATATCTGGTGTAACAGTAGTGTACATTTTAAAAAAAAATACAATTTTGACTGTAATAGATTGAATAGCAGTCAGTTGTCTGCAAGCGTGTGTGTCAGGCCTACAGCGTCTACTCTGCCAACTTCTGCCAGTGCACAGTGCCACTCATATCTGTTGTCACAGTAGCTTGCACGCATAGTACCACTAATCGAAAAAAAAAAATGACAGGCAGAGACAGGCCACCCCGCAGGGGCCGTCGTAGTCGTGGTGCTGTGATTCCCTTTGGCCCTAGAATAATGCCCAGTGTTCAGAGGCCACGTACCCCGAACTCGAACAGTTCTTAGGACATAGTTGACTGGCTAACACAGGACACCCAATCTTCTACAGCTTCCGCTTGGAACCTTGACGCACCATCCTCCTCCAGCTTAGCTTCGGGCACCTCTCAATTTACCACTCGCCCGCCTGCCGCCACCACCAACACTAGCACCACAGCTGCTTCACTTGATCTGTCAGAGGAGTTATTTACACATCAGTTGGAAGAAATGAGTGATGCGCAACCATTATTGCCAGAGGATGTAGATAACAGGGATATGTCTCAGTCAGGCAGCATTACACACATGGACGTACGGTGTGATGATTATGATGTTGTACCCGCTGCTGCTTCCTTTGCTGAGTTGTCAGATACAAGTGAAGCGGTTGATGATGACGATGCATCCGTGGATGTCACGTGGGTGCCCGCTAGAAGAGAAGAAGAAGAGGGGGAAAGTTCAGATGGGGAGACAGAGAAGAGGAGGAGACGAGTTGGAAGCAGGGGGAGGTCGTCGCAAGGAGCTAGTGGCACAGTCAGACAGCATGCATCGGCACCCAGGGTCAGCCAGACAGCACACCAATCAACGCATGCTGTTGCCACCACCAGAATGCCGTCATTGCAGAGCTCAGCAGTGTGGCATTTTGTTTGTGTGTCTGCCTCTGACAACAGCGATGCCATTTGCAACCTGTGCCAAAAGAAACTGAGTCGTGGGAAGTCCAACACCCACCTAGGTACAACTGCTTTGCGAAGGCACATGATCGCACATCACAAACGCCTATGGGATCAACACATGAGTACAAGCAGCACACAAACTCAAAGCCGCCATCCTCCTCCTGGTCCAGCATCTTCAGCCACGTCAACCACTGCTGTCCTCCTTGCCCCCTCTCAACCATCCGCCACTCCGTGTCTCGCCTTGAGCAGTTCCTACTCATCTGCCCACAGTCAGGTGTCTGTCAAGGACATGTTTGAGCGTAAGAAGCTAATGTCACAAAGTCACCCCCTTGCCCCGCATCTGACAGCTGGCTTGTCTGAACTCTTAGCCCGCCAGCTTTTACCATACAAGATGGTGGAGTCTGAGGCGTTCAAAAAATTTGTAGCTATTGGGACACTGCAGTGGAAGGTACCCAGCTGAAATTTCTTTGCACAAAAGGCAATCCCCAACCTGTACTCGATTGTGCAAAAGGAAGTAATGGCATGTCTGGCACACAGTGTTGGGGCAAGGGTCCATCTGACCACTGATACCTGGTCTGCAAAGCATGGTCAGGGCAGGTATATCACCTACACTGCGCATTGGGTAAACCTGCTGACGGCTGCCAAGCTTTGAATGCGTGGCTCTGCAGAGGAGTTGGTGACACCACGACTTGCAGGCCTGCTGCCACCTCCTCTACTCCTCCTTCTCCATCCTCTTCCATAACCTCCTCGGCTGAGTCCTCTTCTGCTGCTGCGTCTTGCTCCACATCAACGGCACCCCCCAGCTCCCCAGGTACTATTCCACATCCCGGATACGGCAGTGTCACGCCGTCTTGTGGTTGACTTGCCTGAAAGCACCTTAACAACGTGAATGAAGCACCATCAAAGTTATGCGGTTAAAAAAGCTTGCCTTTATTTTTCTTGAACAGCAAAAGATGTATACATGTTCAGCTTAGGATGGAAAGTATTGGGACATTCCCAGTGACCCACTGACGCGTTTCGGCTCGCTGGCCGTAAACGTAGTGTGGTCTGTATAGCCTCTTTCGGCTCTTTTTAAATCTATAGGACCTTGCCTATTGGTTAAAACCAAAACCTGGGAATTAACCCAATGCTTCCCAAGATACTTATGCAAAATTACTAGTCCACTCATGCTTTCCATAGACAATTAATTCATTAATATACATAGCAATTTTCGCTATAGCATGTTTCCTGATTTGACAATAATAGTAACAATAAAGGTTACATTATAAAACATTAAATTCTTTCCTCATCAATTGTATTATAATTATTAGTCATACCTTATGGACTATACAACTAAATGAATAACCACAGTGACAGATTAAAATAACCTCTTATTTACTTTTATATTTGTACTTTTCTTCTTCCTCAATCCAAATATGCTATACTAGCTTATAAAAGTAGTTGGAAATAGAGATCTGTATTTATGCTTATTACATTATAATTTTGTTAATTTTATTAACTTCAGACAGTCAATGTCATTTTGATTTATTTGATTTCTTTATTATCTTCTTTGATACACAGACTATTGCCAAAAATTTATCAGATCATATTCTGAATTTAATCCTTGGAGTAATCTGGTCTTTAGTCTGTGTATCCAGAATATTTCTCTCTTGGCTAAAATTGACTCTCTATCCCCTCCTCTTGAACCCATTTGTACATGATCTATTATTGTCCATCTTAGAGTTTTACTACTCTTATTATGATGGTTTTTGAAATGGAGCACCAATGGTGTAGTTAGCTTTCCTAGTTTTATATTGGATAGATGTTCTCTAATCCTGTATCTTACTCCCCTTGTGGTGAGTCCAGTGTATTGTACCTCACATTCTATACAGGTTAAGAGATAAATAGAATATGTGGCTCTACAGTTAGTGCACCCTTTAAATTCAAAGGTTTCTTCTGTTACACAGCTAATAAACTCCTGTCTGGGATCTAGTTTCTCACATGCTTTGCTATGTAAATTGCTACACCTAAATACTCCTCTATGCTCTAACCATGAGCTTCTTCTAGGAACCTCAGGTTTCAATTGTGTAGGTGCAATCCTGTTTCCAATAGACAATCCCCTTTTAAATGCAAATCTGCACATTCTTGGATTTTTTTCCTCTAACCCATCATTAGCTTTTAACATGAATAGTTTTTTTTTTAATAATTTGACATATTTCCTCGTACTGATTGCTGTATTGGGTGACAAATGTCACTGTTTTTTCCTCTTTAATGTCTTGCTTTCCTGATGATTCCCTATAGTTCAAAAGAATGACCTATCTTTACTGTCAATATCCTTTCTCACTAGATCAATTTCTTTTTGTGGGTATCCTCTTTCTCTCAATCTTTTATTGAGATCATCTGCGTGTATCTGATACACCCTGTTGTTGGTACAATTTTCCTTGAGTCTTATATATGCCTGAAAGCAGACAGTCACACCGGACCAGCACTCCTGTCCACCCTGAACGCACAGGTGGATCAGTGGCTGACTCTGCACCAACTGGAGATCGGCAAAGTGGTTTGTGACAACGGAAAAAATTTGGTGGCAGCATTGAATTTGGGCAAGTTGACACATGTGCCGTACATGGCACATGTGTGTAATCTGATCGTACACCGCTTTGTGCATAAGTACCCAGGCTTACAGGACGTCCTGAAGCAGGCCAGGAGTGTGTGTGGCCATTTCAGGCCATGGCGCACTTTTCAGATATCCAGTGGCGAAACAACATGCCAGTAAGGCGCTTGATTTGCAACAGCCCGACACGTTGGAATTCAACACTCCTAATGTTCGACCGCCTGCTCCAACAAAAAAAGGCCGTTAACGACTATTTGTATGACCGGGATGCTAGGACAGCCTCTGCGGAGCTGGGAATTTTTTTGCCATGTTACTGGACGCTCATGCGCAATGCCTGTAGACTCATGCGTCCTTTTGAGGAGGTGACAAACCTAGTCAGTCACACCGAAGGCACCATCAGCGACATCATACCATTTGCTTTCTTCCTGGAGTGTGCCCTGCGAAGAGTGCTGGATCAGGCCATAGATGAGCGTGAAGAGGAAGAGTTGTGGTCACCATCACCACCAGAAACAGCCTTATCAGCATCGCTTGCTGGACCTGCGGCAATGCTGGAATAAGATTGTGAGGAAGAGGAGTCAGAGGAGGAATGTGGCTTTGAGGAGGAGGAGGAAGACCAATCACAACAGGCATCCCAGGGTGCTCGTTGTCACCTATCTGGTACCCGTGGTGTTGTACGTGGCTGGGGGAAGAACATACCTTCAGTGAGATCACTGAGGATGAGGAACGGGACATGAGTAGCTCAGCATCCAACCTTGTGCAAATGGGGTCTTTCATGCTGTTGTGCCTGTTGAGGGACCCTTGTATAAAAAGGCTGAAGAAGAACCTGAAATATTACCGAATTACCGCAAGTCAGAAAGGATGCAGAAGTTCCAAAATAAATTAAAAAGTATGCTTTACACAGCGTATAAGGGTGATGTCACAGCACAATGGGAATCTAACAGGGGAAGAGGTGAAATAAATCCTCCTCCTCCCACGACCACGCCGGCAAGGACAGGACGCTTTACAGACGTGTTGTTGATGGAGGACATGCAGAGCTTTTTAAGTCTTACGCATCGCCACAGCCCTTCGGGGTCCACCCTCAGAGAACGACTCGACCGACAGGTAGAAGACTACCTCGCCTTAACTGCAGATATCGACACTCTGAGGAGCGATGAACCCCTTGACTACTGGGTGTGCAGGCTTGACCTGTGGCCTGAGCTATCTCAATTTGCGATAGAACTTCTGGCCTGCCCCGCTTCAAGTGTCCTGTCAGAAAGGACCTTCAGTGCAGCAGGAGGTATTGTCACTGAGAAGAGAAGTCGCCTAGGTCAAAAAAGTCTAGATTACCTCACCTTTATTAAGATGAATAAGGGTGGATCCTGAAGGGACTGACAGTGGGCGATACATTCAACTAAAAAAGGCCTGATGAGATGAGCTGCCTTGGGCTAAAAATGGTCCACATGCTGCTGTATTTTATCTCTGAATGCCGGATGACTTGCGTGACTTATCCGCCACCAACTAGGGTTCAAGCCGCAATGTTTTAGGGCACTTTCTGCCTGGGAAACAAACATCATTTTTTCTGGCCGCTGCTATAGCAGCGGCTGCAACAATACCTAATTTTTCAGGCATGTGTACATGCCTTATTTTTCTGGCCTCTGGTGCTGCACTGTGGCTTCAAAAACCAAACCAAAAAAAAGGCACATAACAGGGATTACACTGATAGGAATTGTACTACTTAACACACCACTCCTATCTGGTGGCACATTAGATTGCACGCGCAGTGCCCCAAATTTGAAGTAGGAGGTCCGACCAAGCATCTTTTTCCATCTCCCGGTTACTAAAATCGATGCCATATACACGTCCCCTGATAGGGGACGTAACAGGGATTAAACTGATAAGAATAGAACTACTTAACACACCACTCCTATCTAGTGGCACATTAGATTTCACGCGCAGTGCCCCAAATTTGAAGTAGGAGGACCGACCAAGCATCTTTTTCCATCTCTCGGTTCCTAAAATCGATCCCATATACACGTCCTCTGATAGGGGACGTAACAGGGATTAAACTGATAAGTATAGTACTACTTAACACACCACTCCTATCTGGTGGCACATTAGATTGCACGCGCAGTGCCCCAAATTTGTAGTAGGAGGACCGACCAAGCATCTTTTTCCATCTCCCGGTTCCTAAAATTGATGCCATATACACGTCCCCTGATAGGGGACATAACAGGGATTAAACTGATAAGAATAGAACTACTTAACACACCACTCCTATCTGGTGGCACATTACATTGCACATGCAGTGCCCCAAATTTGTAGTAGGAGGACCGACCAAGCATCTTTTTCCATCTCCCGGTTCCTAAAATCGATGCCATATACACGTCCCCTGATAGGGGACGTAACAGGGATTAAACTGATAAGAATAGTACTACTTAACACACCACTCCTATCTGGTGGCACATTAGATTGCACGCGTGGTGCCCCAAATTTGAAGTAGGAGGACCGACCAATCATCTTTTTCCATCTCCCGGTTCCTAAAATCGATGCCATATACACGTCCCCTGATAGGGGACGTAACAGGGATTAAACTGATAGGAATAGTACTACTTAACACACCTTATAATAATTCAGAGAGAGGCAATGCAGAGAGAAGAGTCTGAAGAAGGGGAGTCAGATGAGGAAGGTGGCTTTGAGGAGGTGGAAGACCAAACACAGCAAGCGTCCCAGGGGGCTTGTTGTCACCTTTCGGGGACCCTTGGTGTTGTACGTGGCTGGGTGGAGGAAGAGACCTTCAATGACATCAGTGAGGACAAGGAACGGGACATGGCTAGCTTGGTATCCAACCTTGTGCAAATGGGGAGTTTGCGGTTGTGCAAATGGACTATTTGCGGTTGTTTGCGGTGCGTTAAAGGGGGAGTTTGGTCTGTCACTGTGAAGCAGGCATAACCCTTACACTACTTGATCGATACAACATCATACCTGATGTTTTAAAGCACGTTATCCAAAACAATTTAGGAATGTTAGGTGATTTATGCCCTTTATGGATTAAAACCAGACTCTGCATCAACTAAGTAATTTTCCATGGGAGTTTTGCCATGGATCCCCCTCCGGCATGCCACAGTCCAGGTGTTAGTCCCCTTGAAACAACTTTTCCATCACTATTGTGGCCAGAAAGAGTCCCTGTGGGTTTTAAAATTCGCCTGCCTATTGAAGTCTATGGCGGTTCGCCTCAAGTTCGCGTTCGCCGTTCGCGAACGCAAAATTTTATGTTAGCGACATCACTAAAGATCCCTTTAAAAACTCTACCAGTGTAATTAAAACACCATGTAAGAAAGCTTCTACCTTTGAGCCGAGTACTACTAATGCATCAATTAAACAGTTTACACGTCTGCTTTGTCAGGACTATAACATCGTACATGACACTAAGGTTTACTCTAATCTGACTAATGCAGAGAATACTGCCCTGATTTATCTGACTGGTGACAATAACATCATCATCCAACCTGCGGACAAGGGTGGTGCTATTGTCATTCAGAATTATGCAGACTATAGAGAGGAGGCCCTTAGACAAATATCAGATGAGAGGACATATACTAAACTTAGAGGTAATTCCACAATGGCATTTAAGAAACAAATCGATCAACACCTACAAAGAGGGTTTGAGTTGGGTATTTTAACTGAAGATGACTTGAATTTCCTAATGTGTGATACACCTAAAATCCCGGTCCTTTATTTATTACCTAAAATACATAAGAGCATGACAAGGCCACCAGGTAGGCCGACTGTGTCGGCAAGAGAGTCCTTATTATCTAATATAATAATAAGGTATATAGATCAATTTCTACAACCTGTGGTGAAGAGTGCCCCCTCATATCTTAAGGACTCTGCTAGTTTGTTGGGTGTTTTAGGTACATTTTCTGATTTACATCAAAATGATATCCTTGTGACCATGGATGTCGACAGTCTCTACACCTCCATTCCTCATATATAGGTATATAGATCAATTTCTACAACCTGTGGTGAAGAGTGCCCCCTCATATCTTAAGGACTCTGCTAGTTTGTTGGGTGTTTTAGGTACATTTTCTGATTTACATCAAAATGATATCCTTGTGACCATGGATGTCGACAGTCTCTACACCTCCATTCCTCATGATGGTGGTGTGGGGGCTGTCAGACGGATAGTATCTGAGAGTGTTGTATATGAGGGCCCTCCCATTAAGTTTCTATGTGAACTGCTACAACTTTGCCTTGAAAAAAAATATTTCAAATTTGAAAAAGAATACTAATTACAGGTATCTGGCATGGCTATGGGCTCTAACATGCAAACCTAGTTATGCAAACATTTACATGGCATGAAATGAGCAGTTCATATTGAAACCTTGGGACAATGGTCTCATAAGATATTATACTAGATACATAGATGATGTCTTTCTGATATGGAGGGGTACCATCATTGAATTGACTGAGTGGGTTTATGCCCTTAATGAAACTATAAGTCCAATATGCTTTAAGTTGGAGTTTGATACATATATTATACACTTCCTGGATTTGAATATTTATAAAGAATTAAAGGATAATATATGTAGGTTTGGTACTTCTTTATATAGTAAAGAGACAGACCGTAATTCATTACTTTGTGCCACTAGTTTTCACCCTTATCACCAGAAGAAAAGTATAGTCACCTCTCAACTCACTCGGGTGATACATAACAACAGTGAGCATTCTACTATGCTATTGCAGATCGATGAAATGGCCAGGAAATTGATGGCACGAGGGTATAACACACAGATGGTTCTGGACATCAAAGAGAACCTATTAAGACAGCCTATGGGTCAACCACAGCAACCATGAGATAAGAGGATGGACCAACATACATCAGTTAATTTTATAACCACCTACGGAGTATCACATCAGAGGTTATCCAACTCAATACATAGGAATTGGAGACTGCTTGAATCTGATTCATCCCTACCTTTTGAAAACGTAAGGACACCAAGGATGGTTTACCGTAGAGCACAGAATTTGAGGGACATACTGGTGAAGACGGATCCAGGGATTTGCTACCAGAAGGATACGTGATTACAGTCATCAAAGAAGGGATGTTTCCCATGTGGGAGCTGCATCACATGCAGTGGTATGTTGAAGGGCGCGACCTTTCAGCATCCTCATACCAATAAAAGGTATGTTATTCATCATAGACTCACCTGCACTAGTGGCCACGTGGTATATATTTTAATGTGTCCCTGTGCCCTGGTATATGTCAGTAAGATGGCGACTTATTTCAAGGAACGTATGGTGAATCACCGTTCAGCCATTCGCAAGGCGTTAAAAGAGGAAGAATCTGATCAGCCAGTCACAAGACATTGCTTACAGATGAAGCATAGCGTATCTCGCATACGCACTATGATCATAGATCATATTCCACCTCTGACAAGAGGGGGGAATAGTAGCAATCTATTACTACATTGAGAGTCAAGATGGATCTACAGTCTGGATACAGTAATACAAAGAGGTTTGAATACACATATGGATTACAGCCCTTTCTATGGCAATTGACTCATACCAGCAGGATTGTACATGATTGGTCGATCTAGTAGAATCTCACTGGTTTCTATCATTCTCTAATTGGCATGGAAGATGGGTAATATATAAGGGTAGTGACCAACTTTAGTGATTTAACTTGGGATGTATACTGTGTACATATTGAAAGTTATAAATGATAATCAAGCATATGTAGACATTTGGTCCTGTAATGGATATGTCTAGTACTTTTTTTTTGGGTCATATTTTGTTTTAAGCCTGATCTCTGGGGTTCCGCTCTTCTGATAGAGAATATACAGCATAATATACTATGTTAAAATGTATATAATTGTATAGGCATACTGTACAATACGGTCGGTAAGGCCACTAAGTGTCTATTTGATAATGACATTGTAACTAAATTGTTGCTGAAATTTGTATATTACATGTACAGCCATATTCATTGGCTATAAGCAGTGTTTATGTAGCATGTTGCTATGGTAACCGCTCCGTCATTGGTTCTCGCCTCCCTTCTGGTACGTCACATCTGAGACAATGCCATTAGGATAGATGTAGCCGGTGAGGATGCGCATTCATTAGCACATGTCCAGGAGGTACGGCATCTGTGTAGTTTATCACGTTTCCAAGGTAACCGGTCTCCATGCGGGTGCATGCGTGAGAGGCGTCACGTGATGACGTCACACGCATGACACGTTGGTGAAGTTTGCGGGTTTCCAAGGGGCTTTTAAACGAAGCAGGCTGTTCAGGTAAACACAGGATTTTAGATTCACTGCGGTGGATCATTAGGGCATTTGACAAAGGAATCGGAATAATCCCGAAACGTTATGCCATTTTTAATCTAAGCTAATAAAAGTTAATATTTTTATAAGTCCAGTGAGTGCTTATCTTTTCTATATTATCATATCGTTTGTTTGATATGCACCCTGGCAGTTGTATATAAGGAGGACTGTGCCTATCCCATTGCGACACTGATTATATATATATATATATATATATATATACACACACACATTTATATATATACACACATATATATATATATATCTTATATAAGGGCAGAGGGAGAGACAGACCACTGAAAAGGGAAAAATCACAACTTGTTTGAGTCTTTCAGATGGGAAAAAAATCATCATGTTTAAATGCCTTAGAGATATAACTCACCGGGAGCTCAGACTGAGCCCAGACCAGCCTCTCCATTTTCTTAACACAAAACACCAGCTGGGCCTGGGTATCCGGTGCACCGGACTGGGCAAGGGAAGGCGTTCTTCTCCTTCATAATAATCATATCCTTCAGAGAGTGAGACTGTACTGTTAAAGCCCGCACGCAGCACCGAGCTATAGCCTGTGCGCAGTTCCGTGACGTCACTATCTAAAGCGTAAAGCCGCAAAGCTTAGATTGGGAAGCAGGGAGCCCTGCCTGCCTGCCCTACTGACACTGCCTCTGTTACTGTGCCCGGCGGGGTGTGCTGAATCCGCCCCCGCATTAACCCTTCTTACAGGGGCCAAGGCACAAGGCTAGCACATGAAAAAACAAAACATGTGACATTAATGTGGTGGTGTCACCCCCTGGTTGGTGTCACTGGGGTACGGTCCATACCCCCCTGCACCCCCTCTAGTGACACCACTGCCCCCCTAGCCACTCTTCCCATCATTCCCATCCTGCCCCTTCCAAAACTCCCCCCCTCGCCGCTCTCCCTGTCTTTCCCGTCCTGCTCCTGCTCCACCTGCACAGGCACCAACTGTCCAGGGCCCATATTCCCCACCTATGCATGCCCCACCTTGCCCCGTCCATTCTCCCCGCCAACCTATTTACCCTGATCCTTACCTTCCTCAATCTGGGTATCCTGTTCTCCTTCCCAGCCACACATGTAAGTATCATTACATATCAACATTAGACCATACATTCCTAAAGGGACATTATACTGATCTAATTATACCTAATGTTTCATATTTACATTCTTTTAAATTATCATCCACATTTTCTTTTTTAAAAATGATATTGCCTAGATGTTGGATATCAATTATGTATATATATATATATATATATTTTTTTTTTTAAATCACAGCCCCTTTCCCTGTGTGTCATAAACCAAAGAAATAATGATTTGTTGATAGGGTTTTTATTTTATTTTATATCTTAATGGTTTATCTATGAAGAACATATTTAATGCGTAATTCTTCTTCTATATAGTATATTTTATTCTAATCATTATTTATATTCAAATTAGTACAATGTCCCTTTGCAATATTTTGAATCTGTTCTGTCATTTATATTAATTCTGAATTAATTCTTTTTTTTTAGGTTGTGACTCAGCATGGTTGATGCTAGAGGCTTTAGCTAGATCGGAGGAAACCATGCTGAGTTGCCATCAGAGACTGGGAATGATGCAGTATTCCATGGTTCTGCAGTTGCGGCTTAATCGCCTTATGCTTATATTGCATGATCAGTATGGAGGCAAGGCTGCAAGCTGCAGCTGCAGAACCTCAGGCCAAGGAACAGGAGGAGGATGCCCCAGAGAGTGGAGAGTTCAGAGATGCCCCGAGGGAGCATGAGTAACTCCTCCGTCACATTTATTGGTGTTAATTTTTTGCCTGTTGGCTATGTTCTGAAATTGTTATTGGTTTTTTTTATGTTTGTGCCTGTTGCACTTTGTTTGCCCTTGTCAGATGGCTCCAAAGGGGCTGTGTTGGCCTTTGTTTGCCCTTGTCAACTCCCTGAAAGGACTTTGATGCACTATGTCACCTTGTCAGATGACTCCAAAGGGGCTATGTTGGCCTTTGTTTTCCCTTGTCAACTCGCTTAAAGGACTGTGATGCACTATGTCACATTGTCAGATGGCTCCAAAGGGGCTATGTTGGCCTTTGTTTGCCCTTGTCAACTCCCTTAAAGGACTGTGATGAACTATGCCACCTTGTCAGATGGCTCCAAAGGGGCTGTGTTGGCCTTTGTTTGACCATGTCAACTCCCTTAAAGGACTGTGATGCCCTATGTCACCTTGTCAGATGACTCCAAAGGGGTTATGTTGGCCTTTGTTTGCCCCTGTCAACTCCCTGAAATGACTGTGATGCACTATGTCACCTTGTAAGCTGACTCCAAAGGGGCTGTGTTGGCCTTTTTTTGCCTTTTTCAAATCCCTGAAAGGACTGTGATGCACTATGCCACCTTGCCATATGGCCCCAAAGGGGCTGTGTTTGCCTTTGTTTGCCCTTGTCAACTCCCTGAAAGACTGTGATGCACTATGTCACATTGTCAGATGGCTCCAAAGGGGCTATGTTGGCCTTTGTTTGCCCTTGTCAACTCCCTTAAAGGACTGTGATGCACTATGCCACCTTGTCAGATGGCCCCAAAGGGGCTGTGTTTGCCTTTGTTTGCCCTTGTCAACTCCCTTAAAGACTGTGATGCACTATGTCACCTTGTAAGATGACTCCAAAGGGGCTGTGTTGGCCTTTTTTTGCCCTTGTCAAATCCCTGAAAGGACTGTGATGCACTATGTCACCTTGTCAGTTGGTTCCAAAGGTGCTGTGTTATCATTCAGACTTATTTGTCCTATTATATTATTTAAAAAAAAAATTATGACCTTCATAAATCATATTTATTATAATAAAACAATCTTTTAATTAAAATGTTATATTTATTATTTATTAATGTAATTTCTAATAAAAGTGATTTTATGTTGATAATTCTTAAGTGATGCTGACAACAGTTATTTATTTATGGATATGCATTTATAAGGTACTTTTTAATCTCTAATTTTGTTTTACTCAACATACACATATAATATTTATATTTAAAACAGACTATAATCTGAATGTTGACAGCACATATATTCAAATTTGCATGAAATCTTATTGTAATAGTAGAACATAAAAAATCACTGTGTGTAATGCACACATATTTTAGATGATTAATCTATTTCTATGATGTTTTATTATATTTAATTATCAATGATATATTGCTATAGGTAACATATAATGTATAAACAAAACACATTTCCGTGATGTATATAGTAGCAATTTTTCTATGTCTAACCCTGATTCTTCATAAATATCTCCTAATCTACTATTCTAATGAAACATATATTTATTAACAACAATGGATTACATTTCACATATCACATTATTATGTTATCTAGCATTACATTATGTGAAGATGTGCATTGCATAGAACAAACACGCTTGCTATTTAACAATATAACACATGCAAATTTTTGAAATAGAAATACAATTGTTATTAACATGCAAAGGTGTAAATTCTGTAATTTGATTGGATCACGTTGTTCCATGATATCGGATGCGCCATGTTGCATAAGACGTCACATGCAAAGGTGTCAATTCTGTAATTTGATTGGATCACGTTGTTCCGCGATATCGGATGCCCATGTTGCGTAAGACGTCACATGCAAAGGTGTCAATCCTGTAATTTGATTGGATCACGTTGTTCCGCGATATCAGATGCGCCATGTTGCGTAAGATGTCATATGCAAAGGTGTTAATTCCATAATTTGATTGGATTACGTTGTTCCGTGATGTTGGATGCGCCATGTCTGCGAATGAGTACACAAATTTAAAAACATGATTTTCTGAGTTTATGTCAATGTGTTGTTGATCCTGAATATATTTTGAGGCAAGTGATAATCCATGAATGTTCTGCGATGAATATACTCTTGTTTAATATGTTTGTCAACAATATTTTCTCATTAGCAAATAATTTATGTGTTGTCTTTAATTGTATACATTGTAATTTCAGAAACATGCACATTTGTATTTGAAGCCATTTTTCTATATGCATTCACTAATATCATATGATACAAAGGATATTTTCATTGTGTAACATATAATAAATCATGTATACTTTTTAGAGATGTTATTCATCTAAATGTTCAATATTGTGTCAAGTATTGATTCAACATTGTTGTTATCCAAATAATATAGCACTGTGAGCATGAAATTCAAATGTAACTCTTAAAGAGACATGAAACCCTAAATGTATCTTTCATTAGTTATGTAGAACATACAATTTTAAACAACTTTCCATTGTACTTCTATTATCAAATTTGCTTCATTCTCTTGGTATAATTTGTTGAAGGAGCATCAATACACTACTGGTTTCTAAGTGAACACATGG
Source organism: Bombina bombina (assembly GCF_027579735.1). Lineage (NCBI taxonomy): Eukaryota > Metazoa > Chordata > Amphibia > Anura > Bombinatoridae > Bombina > Bombina bombina. The sequence continues at coordinate 365,664,502 of NC_069504.1, forward strand.
GTGAGGCAATGACAATCGGTAGATATATGCAGCCACCAATCAGCAGATAGAAGCTAGGTTCTTTGCTGCTCCTGAGCTTTCCTAGATAAACCTTTCAGCAAAGGATAACAAGATAATGAAGCAAATTAAATAATATAAGTAAACATGAATGTTGGTTAAAATGTTATGCTCTGTCAAAATCATGAAAGAGAATTTTCTGCTTTCATGCACCTTTAAATTAAATAGATTTCCAAAATAAGTAAAACACTTTAAGCTAGCTTTCCAAAAATACACTTTATTTTATGTATTCAATGTTGAAAACACATCGAAAGAAATATGGCATACAGGCTTTTTAAAAAATTAATATTTGCTTTATTTAACAAGCACATGTAGATATACCAATAAGCCATAAGGATTAGTATATGTTAGCATATGTTCTTGTTTAAGCTATGTTGTTTGCATCAACACAGTGATATGCCATCATGTATAATTGTAATGGTCGTTGGTTTGTATTAGGAGAACACGTTTGGACATCATATCACAAAAACCAATCAATCTAATCAACAAGGACAGCATTTGTAAAACACATTCTGCAAAACAATCTGCCTCCATGGACCCGGTCCCATAGAAGCCTATTAAATAAATACAGAGTGTGCTCCAAAAGTGTAAGAAGACAACATCATCATAGTATTATCCTTTACACATTAACTTTAAATTAAAAACAATAATATATAAACATAATTACTTCTTCCTCCTTCCCTTCTTACCACGACAGTGAGGCTCTGGAGTGGTCAAATGCCTCCTCACTGCGTTGGTCATAAACTGTGTGTGTGCCTGTTGTTCCCTCCGGGTGTCCTGCATTTCCTGTAGGAAGACCTTCATCAACTCCACCTCGGGCATTGTGGGGGGTATGTTCTCATCAGTGGAGCTGTTGCGTGGGCAGCTGCTTCACGAGGAGCTGCTGCATGGGGAGCTGCTGCACGGGGGGCTGCTGCACAGGGAGCTGCTGCACAGAGGGCTGCTGCACGGGAGGCTTCTGCACAGGTATCTTCTGCAGGGGTATCCTCCTGTTCTCTCTGAGATGGTGTGTCACCTTCTGCACCACTCTCATGCCTGGGTGAAGGAGGAGCATGTTCCTGCTGTGTTTCCTCTTCACCGGCCTCAGACTCTGTATATTTTAAAATTAAAGAAATAATATATATTAGCACAGTTCCAAATAAGGATGTAAATGTTATATTTGAAAGTGTATTAATGAGGCTGTCTTAGATTTAAATTTTATCCAAAAGAAATCAATACGATTTACGTATTCGAAAACCCAGCTTTCAGATATCTAGATGGTCAATATTAATGTATTTTTGTTTGGGTTTTAAATATGTTTAAATGCCCACATAATCTGGAGACTAGATACTAAAGTGATAGCTTTTCTTCAAATCCAACTTTCTCAAGGTAATTCTGAATGCGTTTTCGGAATAATATTTAAAAAAGCGTAATTGCGTTAGCTATTTCAATAATTTAGTTTGAGTGTAAATGAGTTATGAGGTGGATGAAAAGAGATTAGTAAATGTCCTTACCAGAAGATGAGAAGTGCAGGTTCCCGGTATCGATCCCTCTTTCGATCTCGACTAGGGCCACCTCGGAGATGTTGGGATGCAGCATTTCCTCCCGGTGGCTGTAGACGAATATCTGCTCCGGGCCGCCACCGGTAACTGTATTCCCTTGCCTCTCCCTCAACATTTTTTTCTTGAGCTTGCTTTTGCAGTCCCGGTAGCAGTGCTGTATATATTTGAAGTGCCTCCTGAACTCCCCCACTGCGTTGACAGCATCCTTGATCTCCAGCCACAACTTTTTCTTCGCTGAAGGGACAGCCTTCGGTGCCTTCAGCCCCCTAGCCCTCTCCATATAGGCCAATATAAGGGCCTCCTTCTCCTCCCTGGTATACCTCTTCTCCCTCTGACTGGGCTTCCCCTGTGATGTGAGCCTCTGTTCTCCAAACTTTATTGTGCCCTCTCTGAGCTCTTGCTTTGTGGCACTGGGCCCAGCCACTTGTTCATCTTCAACAATGTGGCTTGGCTCACCCACCCTGACAGCTCCCCCTTCCTCTCTATTTCCTCTCCTCCTTCCTCTCCCCCTTCCTCTACCACTCTCTTTCCTAATCTCCTGCCTCATCTCCTCCCTAATCTGCTGCCCAATCTCCTCCCTAATCTTGTCACTAATCTCTTCCCTACTCCTCCTTCCTGCCATACCTTTTCAGAAGGTGAAAGTGCACAAATGAAAGTAGGGTAAGGGGTAGTAATAAACAAACAAACAAACATATAAAAAAGGACTAAATGAGGGTGTGTAAACAATAAGTTGGTCTAAAATGAACAAAATATAGCTATGGGATGCGTATAGATTTTAAGGGAATGGGATATGGAGTGTATGTGTGTGTGTGTGTGTATAGTGTTACTGGTATGTGTATGTATGTATTGAATGTGTTTGCATGTAAATGAAAGTAAATATTTTTAACTATGTTTAAGGAATGAAAAACAAAGCAGCACTCGCACACTCACCCAGACTGATTTGTACACAAATACAACTCACTCTCACTATCTCTTTCTCTCTCTCACTATCTCTCACTATCTCTCTCTCTCTCACTACCTCTCTCTCTCACTACCTCTCTCTCTCACTATCTCTCTCTCACTAACTCTCTCTCACTATCTCTCACTATCTCTCTCTCTATCTATCTCTGACTATCTCTCACTATCTCTAACCTCCAATGCCTGTCTCGAAGAAGCAATACAGTCAAGGTAGCCATGTTCAGAGCGTGCTTATATACCCTATGTAAATGCTTAATGATGTACCGGTTTGCAAAGTAAACAAGGTCCAGGTGTGCTTTTGTGAAGATTTGTATGTGTGCAATGTGTAGTTGTTTGCGCATGCTCAGATTGAGTTCCTAAATGCACATATGTGATAAAGAATATCTATAATGGAGCGCAAGTACCCTTAGAACATATAATTTCTGCTCCCAAAAACAGAAAGAAAATAGAGATAGAAAGTAAAAACAGGTTTATATGTGCACTAAAAAAGCTCAAGGGAATGGTGCTTTATAATTGATCCAATCTTAATTCAATGAAACTTCAAATTATGGTATAAAAATGTTCAAATATGATTATGCTTTATTTTAAACACTGTTGCTTTAAAATATATAAATAAATAAATATGACCGGTCATATACCTATTTTTACTTATAATATGGAAAATACTTTTTTGAAACCACCTTTATCTTCAAATTATTGATGCTCAGATACAGGTAAGCGTCCCTTTAAATTATTGGTGCTCTGATATAGAAATGTCCTTTTAATAAAAGTGATTTGATATTTTTTATATTTTAGTGATATTTGTATAAATGCTGCAAATTCAGCGATGTGGTAGCCTCTTATAGCGTGACGCTGTCTGATAGGTAGCTCACTCAGTCTTGAATTAAGTGACTGCTGTCCAAAGATTCTCTCGCTTTAGTCTTGTGTAAAAAAAACCGCACTATATCAGACCACTACACCTCTTTGTGCTTAACTTTCTCCGGTTATGGAGTTCCACATATGTTTGGCTCAGCACAGGTGTCTCTGTGGCTCTGAAAAGTCGGCGTCTCCAAACTCTGACGTTGTTGTCAGCATGTGTGAGTCGGAAAGTAGTTCCGTGGCAGTTACTCTGCGCAGAGTTTTAGTCCTTTCCTTCAAAGAAAAAAGAGTCCCCTTTGAATCCTTCTTAATCCTCAGATTAAATTGAATGAATTTAATATCAGCAATCTTTTATTCTCCCAGCACGGCTTTATCAAGATTGTTTACAGTAATTTGGATGTCTTTATATATATATACATATTAAAGGTGATTGGATATTCAATTTTCTTTCTTATCCAGTCTTCATTTTAAGGTGGATTTTTTGTAAGGTGGATTATTTCATATTATAAAAGTGGAACTTCATTGTATTAAATGCATTCATCCATAAGTATACACAAAAACATATAAATACCCACTAAGCTCATACTATATAGATAAAAAAATTCAACCATATATAAATTGATTAAATTACTGACTATTACTATATTATTTGATAACTGACCATATTTATAATATTAAAAATATTAATAAATTCTAAGAAATCAAACTCAAAAAATTTAATAAAAATAGAAATAAATCCAAATACACTACCATTATTTTGAATTATTATAATGTGTACATCTAAATGGTGTGAGGGGAATTGAAAACAAATTCATACTAGAGATTAATCATGATGTTAAAAAATCTTATTGCTAGAATATACAAATCTTGGATAAGGGTAAATATGTCAAAAATTATACACCAATTTTGGAGTTAAATCGATATTGACACAGTTATCCCCATTCATATTGATTATATATTTTTTCATAATTCCAAAAATGGATTATATTGAATTTTATTACGTTAGTCTAGAACAAAAGGATTGAGATCCAATTCGGAATTTAAACCTTGTGGGTATTGGGTCCTCATTTCATATATCAATTCAGCTTCTTTTCTTAATAAAAAAAAAAAAATTATTTTACGAATGCCCCAATATTTCAAAACTTTAATGTTATCTTGGTGTCAGGAACACTGATAGGAGAGATACCCTCAGTAAGACATCGATAGTAAAGACTATAACTAAAGAGGCCCTCAAAGTACCTTTTGTTGCCAATTTCAACTGTCACCATAAAGATTTAGTAAAAATATTTAACAAGCATTGGCACTTTATTAGAGCAGATCCCATTCTGGGTGACTTAATGGGGCCTAGTTATCAAGCCGTCAACCTCAAATACGCTGGAATTCCGCAGCGTATTTGTGGCGAGGCTGATTCGCCTTAGTTATCAAAGGCTCGAGACCGGCAAAAGTAGAATTTTGTGACGTAAACTTCGATCCGCCGGACTCAGTCCGACACAGATCGATTCTTACGTCACTCCAGATGTTCCGCACACAAGTGCGGCACATTCTCACTACATTTGCTAGCTATCATAAAACTAGCAGGTACGCTCGGCACTTTTACGGCCCAGCGTACCTGGTTTTCAATCCGCCACCCCTGGAGGCGGCGGATCCCATAGGAATCAATGGGAGTCTGACCATAGCGAAAGTACAAGTTCGCTGCTGACAGACATCCCATTGATTCCTACGGGAGCTGTCTACACCTAACACCCTAACATGTACCCCGAGTCTAAACACCGCTAATCTGACCCCCCCTACACCACCGCAACTAAATAAAGTTATTACCCCCTAAACCGCCACTCCCGGAGCCCACCGCAAGCTACTCTATACATATTAACCCCTAAACCGCCGCTCCCGGAGCCCACCGCAAGCTACTCTATACATATTAACCCCTAAACCGCCGCTCCCGGAGCCCACCGCAACTATAATAAATGTATTAACCCCTAAACCGCCGCTCCCTGAACCCGCCGCAGCCTATATTAAATGTATTAACTCCTATCCTGCCCCCCTACACCGTCGCCACCTATAATAAATTTATTAACCCCTAATCTGCCCCCCCTACACCGTCGCCACCTATAATAAATTTATTAACCCCTATCCTGCCCCCCACTACGCCGCCGCCACTGTAATAAAATGATTAACCCCTAAACCTAAGTCTAACCCTAACCCTAATGCCCCCCTAACTTAAATATTAATTAAATAAATCTAAATAAATTAACTCTTATTAAATAAATGAATCCTATTTAAAACTAAATACTTACCTTTAAAATAAACCCTAATATAGCTACAATATAAATAATAATTATATTATAGCTATCTTAGGATTTATATTTATTTTACAGGTAACTTTCAATTTATTTTAACCATGTACAATAACTATTAAATAGTTATTAACTATTTAATAGCTTACCTAGCTAAAATAAAGAAAAATGTACCTGTGAAATAAATCCTAACCTAAGTTACAATTACACCTAACACTACACTATACTTTAATAAATTATTCCTATTTAAAAATAAATACTTACCTGTAAAATAAACCCTAAGATAGCTACAATGTAATTAATAATTATATTATAGCTATCTTAGGATTTATATTTATTTTACAGGTAACTTTGTATTTATTTTAGCTAGTTAGAATAGTTATTAAATAGTTATTAACTATTTAATAACTACCTAGCTAAAAGAAATACAAAATTACCTGTAAAATAAATCCTAACTTAAGTTACAATTAAACCTAATACTACACTATCATTAAATTAACTAAATAAACTACCTACAAATAACTACAATTAAATACAATTACATAAACTAACTAAAGTACAAAAAATAAAAAAAGCTAAGTTACAAAAAATAAAAAAGTTAGTTACAAACATGTTAAAAATATTACAACAATTTTAAGCTACTTACACCTAATCTAAGCCCCCTAATAAAATAACAAACCCCCCCAAAATAAAAAAAATCCCTACCCTATTCTAAATTAAATAAATTTCAAAGCTCTTTTACCTTACCAGCCCTTAAAAGGGCCATTTGTGGGGGCATGCCCCAAAAAGTTCAGCTCTTTTGCCTGTAAAAGAAAAATACAACCCCCCCCAACATTAAAACCCACCACCCACATACCCCTAATCTAACCCAAACCCCCCTTACAAAAACCTAACACTAATCCCCTGAAGATCATCCTACCTTGAGTCGTCTTCACTCATCCGAGCCACCGATGGAACTGAAGAGGACATCCGGAGCGGAAGAAGTTAATCCTCCAAGCGGCGCTGAAGAAATCTTCCATCCGATGAAGTCATCATCCAGGCGGCGCTGAAGAAGTCTTCGATCCGGCCGATGTCATCTTCAAAGAGGCGCTGAAGAGGTCTTCTATCCGGGCAAAGTCATCTTCCAAGCCGGGTCTTGAATCTTCCTTCCGCCGACGCGGAACCACCTTCTTCACCGATGGACTACGACGAATGACGGCTCCTTTAAGGGACGTCATCCAAGATGGCGTCCCCTCAATTCCGATTGGCTGATAGGATTTTATCAGCCAATCGGAATTAAGGTAGGAAAAATCTGATTGGCTGATGGAATCAGCCAATCAGATTGAGCTCGCATTCTATTGGCTGTTCCGATCAGCCAATAGAATGCGAGCTCAATCTGATTGGCTGATTGGATCAGCCAATCGGATTGAACTTGAATCTGATTGGCTGATTCCATCAGCCAATCAGATTTTCCTACCTTAATTCCGATTGGCTGATAGAATCCTATCAGCCAATCGGAATTGAGGGGACGCCATCTTGGATGACGTCCCTTAAAGGAGCCGTCATTCGTCGTAGTCCGTCGGTGAAGAAGGTGGTTCCGCGTCGGAGGAAGGAAGATTCAAGACCCGGCTTGGAAGATGACTTCGCCCGGATAGAAGACCTCTTCAGCGCCTCTTTGAAGATGACATCGGCCGGATCGAAGACTTCTTCAGCGCCGCCTGGATGATGACTTCATCGGATGGAAGATTTCTTCAGCGCCGCTTGGAGGATTAACTTCTTCCGCTCCGGATGTCCTCTTCAGTTCCATCGGTGGCTCGGATGAGTGAAGACGACTCAAGGTAGGATCATCTTCAGGGGATTAGTGTTAGGTTTTTGTAAGGGGGGTTTGGGTTAGATTAGGGGTATGTGGGTGGTGGGTTTTAATGTTGGGGGGGGTTATATTTTTCTTTTACAGGCAAAAGAGCTGAACTTTTTGGGGCATGCCCCCACAAATGGCCCTTTTAAGGGCTAGTAAGGTAAAAGAGCTTTGAAATTTATTTAATTTAGAATAGGGTAGGGCATTTTTTTATTTTGGGGGAGTTTGTTATTTTATTAGGGGGCTTAGATTAGGTGTAAGTAGCTTAAAATTGTTGTAATATGTTTTTAAATGTTTGTAACTTATTTTTTTTATTTTTTGTAACTTAGCTTTTTTTATTTTTTGTACTTTAGTTAGTTTATGTAATTGTATTTAATTTTAGTTATTTGTAGGTAGTTTATTTAGTTAATTTAATGATAGTGTAGTATTAGGTTTAATTGTAACTTAGGTTAGGATTTATTTTACAGGTAATTTTGTATTTCTTTTAGCTAGGTAGTTATTAAATAGTTAATAACTATTTAATAACTATTCTAACTAGCTAAATACAAAGTTACCTGTAAAATAAATATAAATCCTAAGATAGCTATAATATAATTATTAATTATATTGTAGCTATCTTAGGGTTTATTTTACAGGTAAGTATTTAGTTTTAAATAGGAATAATTTATTAAAGTATAGTGTAGTGTTAGGTGTAATTGTAACTTAGGTTAGTTTTTATTTTACAGGTACATTTCTCTTTATTTTAGCTAGGTAAGCTATTAAATAGTTAATAACTATTTAATAGCTATTGTACCTAGTTAAAATAAATTGAAAGGTACCTGTAAAATAAAAATAAATCCTAAGATAGCTAGAATATAATTATTATTTATATTGTAGCTATATTAGGGTTTATTTTAAAGGTAAGTATTTAGTTTTAAATAGGATTCATTTAGTTAATAAGAGTTAATTTATTTAGATTTATTTAATTAATATTTAAGTTAGGGGGGCGTTAGGGTTAGGGTTAGACTTAGGTTTAGGGGTTAATCATTTTATTACAGTGGCGGCGGCGTAGTGGGGGGCAGGATAGGGGTTAATAAATTTATTATAGGTGGCGACGGTGTATGGGGGGGCAGATTAGGGGTTAATAAATTTATTATAGGTGGCGACGGTGTAGGGGGGGCAGGATAGGGGTTAATAGGTTTAATATAGGTTGCGGCGGGTTCATGGAGCGGCGGTTTAGGGGTTAAACTATTTATTTAGTTGCGGAGAGGTGCGGGATCAGCAGGATAGGGGTTAATAATTTTATAATAGAGGGCGACGGAGTAGGGGGGGCAGGATAGGGGTTACTAGGTATAATGTAGGTGGCAGCGGTGTCCGGGAGCGGCGGTTTAGGGGTTAATACATTTATAAGAGTTGCGGCGGGGTCTAGGAGCGGCGGTTTAGGGGTTAATACATTTATAAGAGTTGCGGCGGGGTCTAGGAGCGGCGGTTTAGGGGTTAATACATTTATAAGAGTTGCGGCAGGGTCTAGGAGCGGCGGTTTAGGGGTTAGTAACTTTATTAAGTTGCGGGGGGCTCCGGGGGCGCCGGTATAGGGATAGAACAGTGTAGTTTAGTGTGAGTGCTTAGTGACAGGCTAGCAATAAAGCTGGGAAAAAGCCGAAGGGCAGCGAGATCGGATGAGTGATAACTGTCACAGTCCGCTGCTCATCGCCCCGCGGCTTTTTGACAGCTTTATTTGATAACTTAGGCGTATTTTTTCAGGTCCGCGGCGGCGAAAGTAGGCGAGCTTAGGCGGACGTATTGGGCCGGCGAAGCCAGAAAAGTAGACGGCTTGATAACTACCCCCCAATATCTGAAAAACCAACTATTATTTATAGGAAGGCTGCTAATTTGAAAAGTATCCTTGCTCCCAGTGACTTCAATGCAAAAATACAGCAAAAATGACAAGATAGAGATCTTTTAGGCAATAAAGTATGTGGATATTACCCTTGTTATAGCTGTAAAGCATAGTACAAAATGTAGAGAATATTTGTCAACTAATACAGGCAAAAAGTATAAACTTAAGGATACAATTAGATGTAGCGATAAAGGGGTAATATATTTAATTCAGTGTTCATGTGGGAAACAGTATTTGGGAGAAACCTCTAGAACCTTACGTACAAGGATTAGAGAACATCTTAATTTGATAAAAAAAAGGAGATCAAGAGACCCGTTTATATGAACATTTTAGGGAAAAACACCAAAATAACATTAAAGATTTGAAATATTGGGGCATTCGTAAAATAAAAAAACCCTGGAGGGGGGGGGTAATTTTGACCAATTTTTATTAAGAAAAGAAGCTGAATTGATATATGAAATGAGGACCCTATACCCACAAGGTTTAAATTCCGAATTGGATCTCAATCCTTTTGTTTTAGACTAACGTAATAAAAGTCAATATAATACCTTTTCGGAATTATGAAAAAAGATATAATCTATATGAATGGGGATAACTGTGTCAATATCGATTTAACTCAAAAATTGGTGTATAATTTTTGACATATTTACCCTTATCTCTAGTATAAATTTGTTTTCAATTCCCCTCACACCATTTAGATGTACACATTATGATAATTCAAAATGATGGTAGTGTATTTGGATTTATTTTTATTTTTATCAAATTGTTTTAGTTTGATTTCTTAAAATTTATTAATATTTTTTAATATTATAAATATGGTCAGTTATCAAATAATATAGTAATAGTCAGTAATTTAATCAATTTATATATGGTTGAATGTATTTATCTATATATCTATATCTATATAGTGTGAGCTTAGTGGGTATTTATATGTTTTTGTGTATACTTATGGATGAATGCATTTAATACAATGAAGTTCCACTTTTATAATATGAAATAATCCCCCTTACAAAAAATCCACCTTAAAATGAAGACCGGAAAAGAAAGAAAATTGAATATCCAATCACCTTTAATATGTATATATATATATATAAAGACATCCAAATTACTCTAAACCATCTTGATAAAGCTGTGCAAAACGGCGAAATGCGTTGATGGGAGAATAAAAGATTGCTGATATTAAATTCGCTCAATTTAATCTAAGGGTTAAGAAGGATTCGAAGGGGACTCTTTTTTCTTTGAAGGGAAGGACTAAAAGTCTGCGCAGGGTAACCGACACGGAACTACTTTCCGACTCACACATGCTGAACACAACGTCAGAGTTTGGAGACGCCGACTTTTCAGAGCCACAGAGACACCTGTGCTGAGCCGAACATATGTGGAACTCCATAACCAGAGAAAGGTAAGCACAAAGAGGTGTAGTGGTCTGATATAGTGCAGGTTTTTTTACACAAGACTAAAGCGAGAGAATCTTCAGACAGCAGTCACTTAATTCAAGACCGAGTTAGCTACCTATCAGGCAGCGTCACGCTATAAGAGACTACCACATCGCCGAATTTGCACCATTTATACAAATATCACTAAAAATATAAAAAATATCAAATCACTTTTATTAAAAGGACGTTTCTATATCAGAGCACCAATAATTTAAAGGGATGCTTACCTGTATCTGAGCATCAATAATTTGAAGATAAAGGTGGTTTCAAAAAAGTATTTTCCATATTATAAGGAAACATAGGTATATGACCGGTTATATTTATTTATTTATATATTTTAAAGCAACAGTGTTTTTTAGAGTATATGTATAGTTGTGTATATTACAGTATTTTATATATGAAATTAATAACAAAGGTTATTTTTAAAATAAAGCATAATCATATTTGAACATTTTTATACCATAATTTGAAGTTTCATTGAATTAAGATTGGATAAATTATAAAGCCCCATTCCCTTGAGCTTTTTTAGCGCACATATAAACCTGTTTTTACTTTCTAAATCCACATATGTTTGTTTGTTTATGTTAAGGAATGTACATAATCCGATGATGTCATAGTGATCGTTTGCATAACATTATCATAATTTAGTATTGCAAAATCAAAATTATAATTTTTGATCGTATCATATTTGTTAACTGTTCTAAATCTTTATTTTTAAAAATCTTTCTTAATCGCCAATGTGAATGTTTGATTTGTGTATAAGTGTGTAATTAGTTTTTCTTGTTCTTTTGTTCCGTGATGCAGATCTAAACGTATTTGTTGAATCCTCGTTTTATGTAAATGTTATGTAGTATTTGTTGTAAATTATTGTGAATGCTGAATGCAAATCAGAGTGCACAATAAACATTGCACATGCGCTATTTGCGCAAAGCCATAACGCAAAATTTGTAATCTAGCCATATGTGTTAAATAATGTTCTCAGTAAGTTATCAGCTTTTTATTGCAGCAAACTAATTGAAATCTGTGTTTTCATTAGATTTAAAAAGAAAGATGATGATCCCTATTTATCATTTTGTAGATGGCAAGGTTCCCATTATTCTCTGCAGGAATTTACAATTGCAAATACAACTGCTTGTGCAGCCCTACCCTGCTCTTGTGCAATCAATTACTTGTCATTCAGTCTCGATAGACAAGTCTGGGATGTTTTAAAAGGACATTGAACGCTAAATACATTTTATAAGCATTGTATTGAGGTTATTCCAGCATCCCTCTAGTCATTGGTGCCACCATGTTGAAATCTATTTTTCACTACATTCAAGTTATGACCTGTTTACACATGTGCAGTCACTCTGCTTCAGATACCTGCAGTGTAACCTAGGTTCCAAAATGGCAGCACCAATGATTAGAGGAAGGGGCATGAAATGTTTTTAGTGTTTAGAATCCATTTAAGTCCACAACCTTTGAGGAGATGAAAAGGTTAGCAAGACAGCTGCTTTTTAACTTGTGGTTGTAGCCTCACATGAGCAATTCTGCACCACAAGGACCCTCAAGATGGTTCTGCAGCTTGAAAAATGGAACCCAAAATTTAAATACATGAGTATGTTCATTTTACACCATACTTTAAAGGGACAGTCAAGTCCAAAATAAACTTTCGTTATTCAAATAGAGCATGTAATTTCCAATTCCAATTTCCAATGTACTTTTATCACCAATTTGGCTTTGTTCTCTTGGTATTCTTACTTAAAGCTAAACCTAGGTAGGCTCATATGCAAATTTCTTAGACCTTGAAAGCCACCTCTTATCTGAAGGCATTTTGATAGTTTTTCACCACTAGAGGGTGTTAGTTCATGTGTGTCATATAGATAACACTGTGCTCATGCATGTGAAGTTACCTAGGAGTCAGGACTGATTGGCTAAAATGCAAATCTGTCAAAAGAACTGAAATAAGGGGGCAGTTTGCAGAGGCTTAGATACAAGGTAAGCACAGAGGTAAAAAGTGTATTACTATAACTGTGTTGGTTATGCAAAACTGGGGAATGGGTAATAAAGGGATTATCTATCTTTAAACCACAAAAATTCTGGTGTTGACTGTCCCTTTAATGAATTAACAATATGGATGGTATTAAAATCAGAGTTAATTATTTATGGCTTAACTCATAGTTAATCATTCAAAGGATTGTTCTTCTGATAAATAATACAATTATTTTCACTACTGTTACAATAATAACATGCACATTTTTAAAGATCAAAAAGTGAAAAATGAAAATTCAGCATTAGAACTTGGAAACATTATTTTTGTTTACATTAGATTATTTGAATAACACTGGTCTTTAATGCAATGGCATCTATTTATCAAGCTGTCAACCGCATATACGCTGGAATTCCGCAGCGTATTTGTGGCGAGCCTAATTCCCCTTAGTTATCAAACCCTACAGACCGGCAAAAGTAGAATTTTGTGACGTAACATACGATCCGCCGGACTCAGTCCGACACAGATCGATGCTTACGTCATTACAGATGTTCCAAATGCAAATTCGGCACAATCTGACTACTTTTGCTAGTTAACAAATTTCTACCAGGTACACTCGTATTCCGGCCCAGCGTACCTGGTTTTCAATCCGCCGCCCTGGAGGCAGCGGATACCATAGGAATCAATGGGAGTCTGAAAGCAGCGAAAGCTCATGTTCGCTGCTGCCCGATATCCCATTGATTCCTATGGTAACATTTACACCTAACACCCTAACATGTACACCGACACCCCTAATATGCCGCCCCCTACACCACCACCACCTTCATTATACTTATTAACCCCTAATCTGCCGCCCGACACCGCCACCACCTACATTATACTTATTAACCCCTAATCTGCCGCCCCGCCACCGCCGCCACCTACATTATACTTATTAACCCCTAATCTGCCGCCCCGCCACCTACATTATACTAATTAACCCCTAATCTGCCCCCCTACACCGCCGCCACCTACATTATACTTATTAACCCTTACACTGCCGCCACCTACATTATACTTATTAACCCCTAATCGGCCCCCCCCTACACCGCTGCCACCTACATTATACTTATTAACCCCTAATCCCCCCCCCTACACCGCAGCCACCTACCTACATTTATTAACCCCTAATCTGCTGTCCCAACGTCGCTGCCACTATATTAAATTTATTAACCTCTAAACCTAAGTCTAACCTTATCCCTAACACCCCCTAACTTAAATATAATTTAAATAAATCTAAATAAATATTCCTATCATTAAATAAATTATTCCTATTTAAAACTAAATTACTTACAAGTAAAATAAACCCTAAGATAGCTACAATATAACTAATAGTTACATTGTAGCTAGGTTAGGCTTTATTTTTATTTTACAGGCAAGTTTGTATTTATTTTAACTAGGTACAATAGTTATTAAATAGTTATTAACTATTTAATAACTTCCTAGTTAAAATAAATACAAATATACCTGTAAAATAAAACCTAACCTAAGTTACAATTACACCTAACACTACACTATAATTAAATTAATTCCTTAAACTAAATACAATTAAATACAATTAAATAAAATTATCTAAAGTACAAAAAACCCCCCACTAAATTACAGAAAATAATAAACAAATTACAAGATTTTTAAACTACTTACACCTAATCTAATCCCCCTAACAAAATAAAAAATTACAAATAGCCCTTAAAAGGACCTTTTGCGGGGCATTGCCCCGAAGTAATCAGCTCTTTTACCTGTAAAAAAAATTACAATCCCCCCCAACATTAAAACCCACCACCCACACAACCAACCCTAAAACCCACCCAATCCCCCCTTAAAAATACCTAACACTAACCCCTTGAAGATCACCCTACCGTGAGAAGTCTTTACCCAACCGGGCCGAAGTCCTCAACGAAGCCGGCATAAGTGGTCCTCCAGACGGACAGAAGCCTTCATCCAGCTGGCATCTTCTATCTTCATTCATCTGGCGCGGAGCGGCTCCATCTTCAAGACATCCGATGCGGAGCATCCTCTTCATCCGACATCTTCTTGAACAATGACGGTTCCTTAAAGTGACGTTATCCAAAATGTCGTCCATTCAATTCCGATTGGCTGATAGAATCAGCCAATCGCATTGAAGTTCAATTTGATTGGCTCAGCCAATAGAATTGACCTCGCATTCTATTGGCTCATCCAATCAGCCAATCGGATTGAACTTAACTTAATTCCGATTGGCTGATAGAATCCTATCAGCCAATCGGAATGCGAGGGACGCCATCTTGGATGACGTCATTTAAAGGAACCTTCATTCGGACTTAGGACATCGGAAGAAGAGGATGGCTCCACGTCGGCTGGATTCAAGATGGCTCCACTCCTGTTGATTGAAGACAGAAGATGCCGCTTGGATGAAGACATCTGCCGCTTGGAGGACCTCTTCTGTCCCGATCGGATCAAGACTTCTGCCGCACCGGATGTCCACTTCTGTTCCATCGGTGGCCGGCTTGCTGAAGACGGCTCAAGGTAGGGTGATCTTCAGGGGGGTAGTGTTAGGTTTTTTTAAGGGGGGATTGGGTGGGTTTTAGAGTAGAGGTGTGTGGGTGGTGGGTTATAATGTTGGGGGATTGTATTTTTTTTTACAGGTAAAAGAGCTGATTACTTTGGGGCAATTCCCCACAAAAAGCCCTTTTAAGGGCTGGTAAAAGAGCTGATTACTTTGTAATTTAGTAGGGAAATTTATTATTTTGGGGGCCTTTTTATTTTATTAGGGGTTTAGATTAGTCATAATTAGATTAAAATTATTGTAATATTTTTTTTATTTTTTGTAATTTAGTGTTTGGTTTTTTTGTATTATAGTTTAGTTTATTTAATTTCCTGGGTCTTACGCTGTGATTTTTAGGTTCCCTTTCTCTTAGGAAGCAGCCGAGAAAGGTAAGTGTCGTTACAGGACCTCCGGAGGAAAAAAAACACTGGAGGAATGCAAGCCTTCTTCAACCTGCCCCCTCCCACGCAACACCGGTGGGGGAGGAGGGGGTAAGAAATTTGATTTGGTACCGGACCCCAGGCTAGCTCAAGGAACGTGAGAACATACCGGCAAACTCCTCCTGTGAGCTCCAGCAGGTGATGAAGAGTTCAGGACCCCTTCTGTGAGTCAAAGCCGGCTCGCTCCCAAAATCACGTCCTCCCGTGCAGCACCGGTGGGGGAGGAGGGAAACCTCCGTACCTCCTGCAGTTTCTCTGCATGACCCCAGGTACGTGTCCGCAGCCCTCAACAGCCTCAGTGGTCAATCTTCGCTCTTTGCACCGGGAGGGAGGGTGAATAGGTGACCACGCCAATGAAGGGGGATATTGTGATTAACACATTATTAGGCAACAGTGAGAGCCTTTGCAAAGGCTTATGCTTACAAAGTTTCACTTCTGATTGTAGGCAGCTATTCGACTGGGAGGGATTCTTGAGGCTGCTTGTCCAGTTTTTCTCTTTATCCTTCTGCCGAGAAACTGCTAAGCTTGCAATCACCTCTAGACTAAGGTTTCTCAATCAGTGGGATGGAGTTCCACTGTGTGCTCCGGTGGCATGTGTAACTTGCCGTCCTGGTAGCTGCCCCTCTTCTCAGGGCTTGGTGCGAGAAAAACACCGCCAGGTGCTTGGGACTGGAGACCAAACGCTCAGCTACTTGTGCTAAGCTCCTCCTCCGGATCTAGCCCAAGTTTAGTTTATTTAATTGTATTTTAGTTTAGATAATTGTAGCTAAATTATTTAATTAATTTATTGATAGTGTAGTGTTAGGTGTATTTGTAAATTAGGTTAGGATTTATTTTACAGGTAATTTTGTAATTATTTTAACTAGGTAGCTATTATAATCGTTATTAACTATTTAATAGCTATTGTACCTAGTTAAAATAAATACAAAGCTGCCTGTAAAATAAATATAAATCCTAAAATAGCTACAATGTAACTATTAGTTATATTGTAGCTATATTAGGGTTTATTTTATAGGTAAGTATTTATTTTTAAATAGGAATAATTTATTTCATTATAGTAAATTAATTTAGTTTTATTTAAATTATATTTAACTTAGGGGGGTGTTAGGGTTAGGGTTAGACTTAGGTTTAGGGGTTAATAACTTTATTATAGTATCGGCGACGTTGGGGGCAGCAGATTAGGGGTTAATAATTGTAGGTAGGTGGCGGCGATGTTAGGGAGGGCAGATTAGGGGTTAATAAAATTTATTATAGTGTTTTTGTGAGGCGGGAGTGCGGCGGTTTATGGGTTAATACATTTATTATAGTGGCGACGATGTCCGGTCGGCAGATTAGGGGTTAATAAATATAATATAGGTGCCGGATATGTTAGGGGCAGCAGATTAGGGGTTCATAGGGATCATATAGGTGGCGGCGATGTCCGGTTTGAAGATTAGGGGTTAAATAATTTTAGTATAGGGTTTGTGATGTGGGGGGGCCTCGGTTTAGGGGTTCATAGGTAGTTTATGGGTGTTAGTGTTCTTTATAGCACTGTAGTTAAGAGCTTTATGTTCCGGCGTTAGCCCATAAAACTCTTAACTACTGACTTTTTTTTTGCTGTTGGAGTCTTGGAGGTAGAGGCTCTACCTCTCACTTCTTCCAAGACTCGTAATACCAGCGTTAGGCAAATCCCATTAAAAAGATAGAATACGCAATTGACGTAAGGGGATTTGCGGTAGCCTCGAGTCGCAGAAAAAAAGTGAGCAGTAGACCCTTTCCTGCCTGACTTGTAATACCAGCGTTAGATAAAAAGCAGTGTTAGGACCCCTTAACGCTGCTTTTTAAGGCTAACGCAGAACTCGTAATCTAGCCGTTAGGGTTGATTTTACAGGTAAATATTTAGTTTTAAATAGGAATAATTTATTTATTGAAAGGAATATTTATTTAGATTTATTTAAATTATATATAAGTTAGGGGGTGTTAGGTTTAGGGGTTAATCAATTTAATATAGTGGCGGCGACGTTGAGGGCGGCAAATTAGGGGTTAAAAAATGTAGGTAGGTGGCGGGGGTGTAGGGGGGGCAGATTAGGGGTTAATAAATATAATGTAGGTGGCGGCAGTGTAGGGGGGCAGATTAGGGGTTAATAAATATAATGTAGGTGGCGGCGGTGTAGGGAGCGGCAGATTAGGGGTTAATAAGTATAATGTAGGTGGCGGCGGTGTAGGGGGCGGAAGATTAGGGGTTAATAAGTATAATGTAGGTGGCGGTGGGCTCCGGGAGCGGTGGTTTATGGGTTAAACACTTTAGTTGCGGCAGGGTCCGTGAGCAGCGGTTTAGGGGTTAATACATTTATTAGAGTTGCGGTGGGCTCCAGGAGCAACAGTATAGGGGGTAAAACAGTATAATATAGTGTGGGTGTTTAGTAACAGGGTACCAATAAAGCTGAGAAAAAGCCGAAGAGCAGCAAGATCGATGACTGTTAGTTAACAACAGTCCACTGCTCATCGCACCGTACTTGGTGTGCGGCTTTTTGACAGCTTTTTTGGTAATTTTGGAGAACGTATTCAGGTCCGCGGCAGCGATGTTAGGCGATCTTAGGCGAGCGTATTGGTGCCGTCGAATGAAAGTAAGTTGACGGCTTGATAAATAGATGCCAATATGTTTATATTTGTACGCAAAGCAAATCATATAGCAGCGTGGATGTGTTTTTGTAATCTAATCCAATTAATAAGAAGGTACAATATTAGAAAATCAGTCTGAATTAACACCAAAATAAAAAACAAACAATAATATAACAAAATCTTTTTAAACACAGGGGAAAAAAATGAAAACATACATGAAACAAACATCTCTGGATTTTCAAGTTTATTTTGTCAAGGATTTTAGGAGACCTTCATGAAAGCAAAAGATTTGCTGCCAAAGTGAAAGTAAAATATGACAGATAGTTAATTCAATATTAATGATGACTGTCAAATATGATTGAATGCATTTTTTTACTTAACCAATAATGGGCCAGATTACGAGTGGAGCACGAGCAATAAGGGGTTTATCGCGGTTGTTTGTTACCACGCCTTGAGAGCTCTGGTTAACTGTTTCATGAAGCTAAAAGGTTGCACAAAACACATCAAAATACACTACAAAGTATAGCTACACTCATAATAACACTATCCAATAAAAATTATTGCTAAAAAATATTGGAGACAAAAGTTATAAGGGCTCAGAGATATGAGGTCTCAGGTGTTAGAAAAAAAGGCAGGCAAAGGGCTTTAACATAGAGATACATACATATACATGTCTCAAGATGTATATGTATATATATATATATATATATATATATATATATATATATATATATATATATATATATATATGTCTATATATGTGTACATATGTATTTATATGTGTATAAATGTATTTACAGACATATATACACATATAAACATAAATAAATATGTGCACAAATATAGACATATATAAAAGTGCATTGGAGCCCTTTACAGTTAAGTAGATGAAAACATGTAAAATCATATTTAGGCAATATTCATTTTTAATAAGGGTTTTAACTATGTATTTACTGTAAATATAATAACCAAGTGAAGTGCCTGGGCGTGAAAATGCTTAAGTTAGTGATCAGAAGGCTAGACAAACAGTCTAAATATCGGAAACTAACAGTAATAATCCTACTGAGTAGGTGTTGGTGTCTAGGATACCTGAGCAATCTGGATCCCACAACGGGCAGACATGAAAAAGGCTATACATCTTTTGCTGCTAATGTCCGCAGCTTGCAGTGTTGTCTCCACTGAATCGATTTCCGGCCAATGGCAGCTGTCTTCGCCGGATCCGGCGTTACTGTGTCACTATGTCCTTTTAATAGCTGAAATAGCTCGACCCTTTCACAAACTGGGTGGTCTTGATGGAAACTCAAGCACCAGTTTGCTATCCCGGTTCCTCTGCTCACAGTGCAAAAGCCGGAAGTTCCACTCTCACCTCATAGGTCCGCACAGGTCACTGGAGAACATAACTCACAGGCAACACAGGTATCCGACACCGGTATCCAAAGTTCTGATAAAGCCAAATAAATAGCTGTCACTGTGAAGGTGTTGCTGCTTCAATTAGGCATAATAAACTCCATCCAAAAAAAAAGGGGGGTTGAAGCAGCAAAATATGTAAAACATAGCATTTACTAAACCAATGTTAACATTCCATAGGAGGGCTGGAATCAGGTACAAAACATACAAACAGTATACACGTTTCGGCTGGTTGCCATACTCACTACTGCTAAAAATGACACTCATGTGCTGATTTAAAAAGGGTGTACTCAACACCCATTGGGTAAAAGTAAAACACACCTTTTTAACGTAACTAAGTATACCTGATAAAATGCTAGATGCTACTACTGCATAAATTAAATTTAGATAGCAACACACAATATATATATAAACTCTCATCTACAAATGAAAACATTATGGCTATGACTATAGCTGTGCATACAGATAAATAGATAAATATATGCCTGTCAAAACAATAATAAATACAAAAATTATAAATGCAAAAGCTAGTGATACAATTAAAGATTGACCAATACATGATATGGGACATGTGTATAATACAGTCATGATTAGTAAGTCACAAGTCAAAAAAGCATACCTGGGGAAAGGTAGGGGAATGAAAAACATGACAAGAGAGAGGGAAATGGGGGGGAGGGAGGGGAAAGGTAGAAGGAAAAGGGCAAAGGGGGGGGGGGAGGCAAAGTAAAAAGGTGAGGGGAGCAGAAGAGGAAAAGGGAATTGCCAAGAATGTAAAATCTTGAGGGATATTATAATGTGGATGGTATGTGACTAATTTATTCCCAATAGTTAATCAAATTGTATTCTGCATTTAAACCCAGGGGAACCTTAGTGGACAACTTAAATATACAAAACATTTCGTGTTTCTCCAAAAGTCTCTGTCTCCACCTCGTTTGGGATGAGGTATTTTGTCTATAGCTAACCATCTAAAAGATGAAACATTCTTGTGATGATGCGTGATAAAATGTTGTACTATCGGTGAAGTGGACTTACCCACACTGATGGTGAACAAATGTTCCCTTATGCAAGATCTGATGTCACGAATCGTGAGTCCAACATATTGAATATTGCACGAAATGCAAGTTATCAAATAGATAACAAAGTTTGGATGTGCAGTTAAGACAATAGTTGATGTCAAACGACTGATGCGTGACACCAGATGTAAATACATCAGAGACAGTTATGAAGTCACAAGCTTTGCATCTGTTGCTCCCACACCTAAACATGGCTTTTGTAGTCAGCCAAGAGCTAGTTGTGGTTCGAGGATTGCTCAGAACTGTGGGTGACAAATAGTTACCCAGTGTTTTTTTCCGACGATAGAAACATCTGATGCCTTTTTACACACAGTCAATGAGCTTGTCATCTGCTACAAGTAGTTTAAAGTGTTTCTTCACAATGTCGCAAATGGGTTGATAATCAGAACTGAAGTCAGTCACAAACGTAACTTGACCTGAACAATGTTTATTATTCCTCTTATCTTTACCTGTAAGACGAGTTTGTCGATCAATTCTTTGTACTTCTTGAACTGCTCTTCTGACTACTTTTTTTGGATATCCTCTCTTATCTATGCGATCTAATAGATCATCCTGATGTTCTGAGAATGTTTTGTTGGAAGAGCAATTTCTTTTGGCCTTGATCAATTGTCCCTTAGCTATTGAGTAAGTAACATTTTTAGGATGGCAGCTCCTGGCATGTAATACCGAGTTGCCAGATATAGGCTTTCTATAGATACTGGTCTCAATCTTGCCTTCTTGGGTACCTTTCAAAGTGATGTCAAGGAAATTAATAGTTGCCTCATGTACCTCAAATGTAAATTTGAGATTGAGATTGTTTTGATTGATGTAAACAAGTAATTCGTTCATGCCATCTTTATCACCTTTCCAAATGAAAAGAAGATAATCTATAAAGCGACCAAAGTATATGATATTGGCCCTGAAGGGGTTAGTATCTCCATAGATGTGGAACAGCTCCCACCAACCCATGTATAGGTTAGCATATTATAGTAATCAGCACATGAGTGTAATTTTTAGCAGTAGTGAGTACGGCAACCAGCCGAAACGCATATTTGAATGTTTTGTACCTGATTCCAGCCTATGGAATTTTAACATTGGTTTAATAAATGCTATGTTTTACATATTTTGCTGCTTCAACCCCCCTTTTTCTTGGATGGAGTTTACTGTAAATATGTCACATTTCAATGTTCTGCACATAGGGGAATATGTTCTAAGCAACTCGCCACATCATTGGTTGTGATGGGAGGCTGGTATATGCCACACGGACACTTGATCACGCAATCTAATGATGACATATGGAGTCACGTCAGATGCTGTATTTTAGACTTTATAAGGAGTGTCATGGATTTCCAGTTTACATACCTGCTGCTCTGAATATGCACCATTGAAAAACATTTGGAAAATAACGGTTTTCATTTTGTAATAAAGCTACGTTTTATCTTCTATTTTTTTTAGTCCGGTGAGTGCTCCAATATTTTTCATTTTTACTATTTCTATATGTAGATTAAGCACCCTGGCTGTGAAATTGAAGTGAGTGCTCCTACACTGCTATGTACATATAGATAATATATATGTACAGTATAAATGTGTTTATATGTATGTATAAGTGCAAATACATATTTACATTTATAAAACATACATACACATGTATAAACATATATATATATATATATATATATATATATATATATATATATATATATATATAGAGAGAGAGAGAGAGAGAGAGAGAGAGAGAGAGAAAAAAAAATAACTCATTGTGTAAACCATTTACAAATCTAGACAAGTCAGAAGACTTGCTTTTCCCACCGAAACTCTCCAATTACACTGTTTCCAATGCAGCAAAGGATTCTGGGTAAGATATGCAAATGAGGTTCACAATGGCTCACCTTTTTACTTTTAGCCTTCTTTTTAAGGCAGACTTCCCTTTACGCCATAGCATCGCCGCATTACACAGCTTTTACGCTTAGCTAGGTTTAGTACAGTGATTCAATGAAGTGAATCACTGTACTAACCCTAGCTAAGCGTAAAAGCTGTGTAATGCGGCGATGCTATGGTGTAAAGGAAAGTCTGCCTTAAAAAGCAGGCTAAAAAGTAAAAAGGTGAGTCATTGTGAACCTCATTTGCATATCTTACCCAGAATCCTTTGCTGCATTGGAAACAGTGTAATCAGAGAGTTTCTGTGGGAAAAGCAAGTCTTCTGACTTTTTTAGATTTGTAAATGGTTTACACAATGAGTTATTTTCTCTACATTTTGTATTTAGTGGAGGATTTTAAACTCACTTTTCGCCTCCCCATAATTTTAATTGTTGTTGTATATACATATATTTATATTTATTTATACACACACACACACATTGGAGCACTTTTAGTCAACACACATTTCCATATACTATATCCCTTTTAACCCTTTTAAAAATAAATATTACTATTAATACAGTTTTTTCTTAAAAAGTGTATATTTTAATGTAATAGTTTATTTTTATATGTTTCGATGTGTTTTGTAAAAAAAAATGTACCCCTTACACTTCAGGTTTCAAGCCATACTAAATATTCTAGCACAGTTTTGGCTTTTGATCAAGTGCAAACTATAGCTCTCAACGTGTAGTGCCAGTGCTATTTAGTGGGGTCACAATATCCATTGAAGGTAAAGGTTGCGCTAGGACAATGTTGGCTGCTCTAACTCTTCTCTGGTAAATTGGATTTATCATGGTCTAGTATCAAGTTGCCCACTATACTGTGTGCAGAATTATTAGGCAAATTAGTATTTTGACCACATCATCCTCTTTATGCATGTTGTCTTACTGCAAGCTGTATAGGCTCGAAAGCCTGCTACCAATTAAGCATATTAGGTGATGTGCATCTCTGTAATGAGAAGGGGTGTGGTCTAATGACATCAACACCCTATATCAGGTGTGCATAATTATTAGGCAACTTCCTTTCCTTTGGCAAAATGGGTCAAAATAAGGACTTGACAGGCTCAGAAAAGTCAAAAATAGTGAGATATCTTGCAGAGGGATGCAGCACTCTTAAAATTGCAAAGCTTCTGAAGCGTGATCATCGAACAATCAAGCGTTTCATTCAAAATAGTCAACAGGGTCGCAAGAAGCGTGTGGAAAAACCAAGGCGCAAAATAACTGCCCATGAACCGAGAAAAGTCAAGCGTGCAGCTGCCAAGATGCCACTTGCCACCAGTTTGGCCATATTTCAGAGCTGCAACATCACTGGAGTGCCCAAAAGCACAAGGTGTGCAATACTCAGAGACATGGCCAAGGTAAGAAAGGCTGAAAGACGACCACCACTGAACAAGACACACAAGCTGAAACGTCAAGACTGGGCCAAGAAATATCTCAAGACTGATTTTTCTAAGGTTTTATGGACTGATGAAATGAGAGTGAGTCTTGATGGGCCAGATGGATGGGCCCGTGGCTGGATTGGTAAAGGGCAGAGAGCTCCAGTCCGACTCAGACGCCAGCAAGGTGGAGGTGGAGTACTGGTTTGAGCTGGTATCATCAAAGATGAGCTTGTGGGGCCTTTTCGGGTTGAGGATGGAGTCAAGCTCAACTCCCAGTCCTACTGCCAGTTTCTGGAAGGACACCTTCTTCAAGCAGTGGTACAGGAAGAAGTCTGCATCCTTCAAGAAAAAACATGATTTTCATGCAAGACAATGCTCCATCACACGCGTCCAAGTACTCCACAGCGTGGCTGGCAAGAAAGGGTATAAAAGAAGAAAATCTAATGACATGGCCTCCTTGTTCACCTGATCTGAACCCCATTGAGAACCTGTGGCCCATCATCAAATGTGAGATTTACAAGGAGGGAAAACAGTACACCTCTCTGAACAGTGTCTGGGAGGCTGTGGTTGCTGCTGCACGCAATGTTGATGGTGAACAGATCAAAACACTGACAGAATCCATGGATGGCAGGCTTTTGAGTGTCCTTGCAAAGAAAGGTGGCTATATTGGTCACTGATTTGGTTTTGTTTTGTTTTTGAATGTCAGAAATGTATATTTGTGAATGTTGAGATGTTATATTGGTTTCACTGGTAAAAATAAATAATTGAAATGGGTATATATTTGTTTTTTGTTAAGTTGCCTAATAATTATGCACAGTAATAGTCACCTGCACACACAGATATCCCCCTAAAATATCTATAACTAAAAACAAACTAAAAACTACTTCCAAAACTATTCAGCTTTGATATTAATGAGTTTTTTGGGTTCATTGAGAACATGGTTGTTGTTCAATAATAAAATTAATCCTCAAAAATACAACTTGCCTAATAATTCTGCACTCCCTGTAATGTTAGCGTAATTCATTGATACTGCTTATTGCGGCCCTGGCTATTATTAGCGTGCCACTTGTAATCTGGCCAATCAAGGGGAATTTTACAGTACACTGTCCCTTTAAGTAAGAAAATACCCTTAGTGTGCTTTTTTGTATGTGCACAAAAGCAATGTTCTTTGTACAAAGTCTTGAAATTGTGTGAAAATTAAACTTAAGGGGCTGTGGTTTCTGAAGACCTCTATGAGCAGTCAAAATGACTTTGCTAGAGCTTTTCGCTTTGGTTAATTCTTCACAGACATGTTATTTTAGCGTGACTTTCCACTTTGCACTCATTATGGAAAGTATAAAGTTGTAATGCGGGTTGTTGCAGTAAAAATGTTGCGACTTTTCAATTGCAGTTGTGCTTCGAGTGGTAACAATTGTGTTTCACTAATCTCGGCAATAGCAAGTGACAAAGGTGGCTATCAGGAACATATGTAAAATGACCTTTATTTGTCCATATGTGTCCTAAACAAATAGACAATGTTTCAAGCCCTGGATATCAGGTGATCACCATAGAAAAAAAGATATAGGGGGGAAAGGTGTCCACTCTATGATTCCAAAATACACAGAGGGGCATGAGACCCCTTATATGAAAGCAGAATTCCTCCTACACGGGTATAAAACTTAAATAGTTAATGTCAGTGAAAGCAATACAAGGATACACATAAAATATAAAACAAGAGTATATACTGTATATAGTCCTTTAGAAATGGATTCCCAAAACCATTATATTTTGGGGTCAATTTAACAAGAGGCGAGCTGACATGATTTGCTGTAATGAATCATGTCTGCCCGACCTTGCTAAAAGCTGACAGCATGTGCTGTTGGAATTTAACATTGCACAAGCATTTCTAGTGAAATGCTTGTGCAATGCCCCTTGCTCACCGGTGGCCAATCGGCCGCTAGCAGGGGGTGTCAATCATATCGAATCGTTTTCAGTCCACCACCAAAAAGGTGATGGAGAAGTTAAGTTACAGCCGCTGTCTCTTAACTTAAGTTTATGGCGAGCCAGAAACAATGCGGGTCGGAAGCAGCATCTGCTGCTTGTTAAATTGACCCCTATGTCTCTTCTTGTCTTATATTCAAATGTTCTTACAGGTTCCAAAGTTTCTAAGCAAAAAAAAAGTACAACTACTAAAAATGATGTCAGGGAGCGCTATCAATATCACGGTCCTGTGCTAAGAATAGCACACAATCTGGTATTACAAGTTGATGATAAAAAAATAATTACTAGAGAATGTTTAACACTAGGGATGGGTGAATGTTTTAGAACATTCAAAAAATTAAATGAATTTAAACACATTTGTTTGTTTGTTTCAAATTTCAAATGTTTGTACAACATTCAAACAATTGTTTAACATAATAGTGTTTCTATTGCTATCTTTACAAATAATATTCTAATTTAAAAAAAAAAATAATTGATATACATTTGTAATAATTTTTCTAATGCTATCTTTAAATTTAATTATCAAATAATGCACTATTCAAATTAGAAAAATCTGTTGTGTATCAATATATTAAATTCTCTCCCACAAGAACTATTAAAGTGAAGGTAAACTTTGATGAATGAAAGCTCAGTATTAAAAATACTATTAAAAACAGGGGCACTTTCATTCATCAAAGTTTAGAAAGCATACGTTTTGTTTAAAAACTTTGTTCTTTTCACAGTCAGAACAGCTTCCCCGACCCGGAGATCCTCTCTTCACACGTCATCAATGACTAATCAGGCTTCCTCCAATCAAGGCTTTCCCCCCAGGGGAGTCATTGCCTGAGGCCATGCTGTGATTAGTGATAACATAGATATACTGTATATGTTAATATATATACTATATATTATAGTAGTCAGTAGCATTAAAATATATTTCTACATAACAGGCATGCAGTTATGTAGAACAATAATGTTAATTGCACTGTCTATAATTACAAATAATAAACACAATAAGCAACATTAAATACATTTTAATTTATATGCAACATTTAAACATTATGCATTTTACAACCCCAATTCTGAAAAAGTTGGGACAGAATAGAAAATGCAAAAAAAAAAGAGTCATTTGAAAATTCAATTACCCCAGTACTATATTGAAAACTTATTATTAACACAATATTTGATGTTTTACTGCATTTAATGCATTTTTTTAAAATATACACTCATTTCAAATCTGATGACTAGAACATGTTCCTAAAAACGCTGGGATGGCCATTTTAGGACTAATAGCGATGTGACAAGTTAAAATAAGAAGGTGATGTGAAACAGGTGAGTCTATAGCTAAGATCCTTGTAGAGCATGCTATATTTTTCAAAGAAATTGGAAATCAGTAACTGATTTGGGAAAACTAAAAAGTAATATCACAATAACTACTTTAAAGGGATATGAACTCCCAAATGTTTCTTTCATGATTCAGAGCATGCAATTTTAAACATCTTTCTAATTTACTTCTGTTATCAATTTTTTATGTTCTCTTTCTACCTTTTGTTTGAATGCAGGGACGTATGCTTAGGAGCTGGCCAATTTCTGGAGCACTATGTGGCAGCAGTTTTGCAAGAATGTTATCCATTTGCAAGAGCACTAGATGGCAGCACTATTGCCTGCCATGTAGTGCTCAAGAGGTCTACCTAGGTATCTCATCAACATGGAATATCATGGAAATGAAGCAAATTTGATAATAGAAGTAAATTGGAAACTTTTTCTAAAATGGTTTGTTCTTATCCCTTTAAAAATGCTAACAATGATGAAAAAAAACCCAGAAAATTATGTAGCCAGTCATTTATATGTGCACCGCCAATCTAACAACCTTATGATTGCTTATAAAACAATTGATATATTTCAAACTGAATTTACGTATTTGGACATAGTTGTTTAATAAATCATAAAAAACAGTAGCAAGTAAATAGGCCATGTATATTTATTTCACACATAGTATGCCATAAAAATGAAACAAGAAGGATCAATCATATAAATTGACAAGGGCCAGTAATTATTGAAGAAAAGAAGTACTAACATGAGTGTAAACTTTGACAGCCATTTTATATTTTATAACATTAAAGTTTAATTTTATATAGTGATGATAAACTTTTATTTGCATTACCTTTTTATTACTAAAGAACAATCAAATACAGTTTCTCCTAGCAACAGAACACATTCATTCTATAATAACTGTGAACAAACTGGTATTAAAGAGACACTTTCTATTCTATTTATAAATTTTTAGTCAACAGCTACTACTGAGTGTGTGCAAGAATTCTCTAAATATACATAATTGCAATTGTGATTGGCTGATGGAATGGAAATAGACATAATTTTGATCTATGTCAGAAAAAAAAATGTACTACTTATTTGAAGTTCAGACTAAGGCCCCCGATATTCAAAGCATTGACAGAGCATCTGGAAACTGCTTCACTGGCCTCGTTGGTTTTGCAGTCTGATGGTCTATTGAGATATTCTAAAAAAGGGGGTACCCGAGCAATGCGGAGAGCAGCGACGTCTCTCCCATAGAAGTCAATCGGAATGTGATGTCACCACAAACATCGCCAATATCTCCGCTTGACGGCAGCATGCTGCGGCAGGGGGGGGGGGCCCTATTTGAAGTGCGTCTACAGGGCACAGAAAGTGCACTTACTGAAACTAAAATTAGTTTCCATTGCCATGGTGACCTATTTTAATTACACCTACACTAACTAGCACAGGCAATGTAGTTTCGACAGCTTGTGAGACAAACATGATCTCTGCCCTCCATGCAACCTGCACTTTACTGCTTCAAACATATCAATCTTGTGCAGTATACTCCCATTAGCAGGCCCCACTAACTCCCCCTTAACACCTATAACTACATCATGCCTAAGCTACACTCCCCCTTTTGAGAGGAATGGGGAACACTTCAAATCCAGTCCAATATCCATTACAGACTTATGACAGTTTTAAGACAGTGACGTCTGAGAAATCGGAGATCATGCACATTCAGAAGTGGTGTTCGGCCTTGCCCCTTACACACCAAGATTTGGCCGGATTCCTTGAATCTTTCTTATTATATTGTGCACAAGGTGAAATGCCCAAAATCTTACTGTTTTGTCTTTGGGGAATGTTGTTCTTAAAGCGTTGGATTATTTGTTGACACATCTGTTAGCAAATTGGCGAGCCTCAACCCATCCTTGCTCTTGAAGGACTAGGCCTTTTTTGAAGGCTCCTTATATACAATGATTACAAGATTGCCTCACCTATTTCACATCACCTTCTTATTTCAACTTGTCATATCGCTATTAGTCCTAAAATGCCCCACCCTAACGTTTTTGGAATATGTTGTAGTCATCAGATTTGAAATGAGAAATATATATATATATAAAAATGCATTAAATGCACAGAGTAAAACATCAAATAATGTGTTAATAATAAGTTTTCAATATAGTACTGGGGTAATTGAATTTTCAAATGACTCTTTTTGTTTGATTGTTTGCATTTTCCATTCTGTCCCAACTTTTTCGGAATTGGGGTTGTAAAATGCATAATGTTTAAATGTTGCATATAAATTAAAATGTAGTTAATGTTGCTTGTTGTGTTTATTATTTGTAATTAAAGACAGTGAAATTAACATTATTGTTCTACATAACTGCATGCCTGTTATGTAGAAATATAATTTAATGCTACTGACTACTATAATATATAGTATATATATTAACATATACAGTATATCTATGTTATCACTAATAAACACAACAATGGGGGGGTTACTAGATTAAGGCCTTCTAAATGGTAACCATCAATAATCACCTATTTAACCCCCATACAGGTATGAGAGGTGGTTAGGAGATTAAGGCCTACAAAATTGTAACCATCAGTAATCACCTAATCAACCCCCATGGTACAATTTTATTAGATAACAACATAACATGTATTATAACTTAATACCAGTGGATTGCATACATTTGTAAAAGTAATACAAGTGACCAATTTAGGTCACATTAAAATAGCTATGCATCATCAACAAGGATTTTCAACTTTTAAGCGCTTTCTGGAGCCAGGCATTATCCAGATCCAACTTGACAGCCATAAAAAAGAAGATGTATAGATTTTGATAGGAAAGGGGGGGTACTGCTGTGAAGATATTAAATAGTCATGCCTGTGGGTTCTCTCTACTCCAATACCTAAATCAATCCAACAGGAAAAAGCCTAAGAAAACAAAATGATAATCCGTGGGCATAACCCCCATACATGTGCAGGCAAGCCCAAAATGCTGCAACCTCTCTAGGACACCAGGAATACATTTTGAAGATACACACAGGAGTCAGGTGCCATTGTAATAGTGCTTTTAAATTCACCTCATATAATGTTACACAATGAATGGCCTTCTTTGTGAGTGGCTTTGCCTTCTGCCCTAATGGAATTTCTACTGTGAATAAATAAGAATTCTCCCAATTCAGAAGAGCAGCTGATCTTTTTTTTAAAAATTGGAGGATGTATCATGTCTTTATAGGGAAGAGTATGTGCCTTTGGTAATGGTTTTCCAGACTCAAACCTCTTGACCCACCCAGTCATTGACCTAAAATGAGAATGCAAAAGCCCCAGGAATGGTGCAAGCTTTGAAGTCAGATTAAATCAGAGTGGCCAAAGGATGGCAGATTAAAGTAAATCTGAAATGGTTGCACAGAGCAAATAATGCTTGCATGAAAGATGTCCCTAATGAGAGTGATGTTATTATTATGACAGAGAGTTGGACAGGAGTCAGGCAAGGTGAATAACAATCCGCTCATCAAGGCGAGGGATGAGAGCATTGAGTTCAACAGGAGCAAATTCTGTCCCATATTTTAAAATCTGACATGATTATAAAATTGCTTAATAGGAGGGAAAGTCTTGAATGTTTTGGAATCCAGAGTAGATCAACTAATCTGAGACTATGGAGGAGTGAGGCCTGTTCAAATGATTTCCATTGGATACCAGAGGTCATGTCCCTCATGCAGTAACATATGATAATTAAGCTGCTTCATGATGCATCAGTAAATGGCAGCAGCCACACTGCTGGAAATTAATGGTTGCTGGACGTTTCTCTTTACAACGCTGGGTCTTTTTTTGTTTCAAAATAAAGTATTGCTAATGCTTTTAATTCTGTGACTATAAATGATTATTATTACAAAACCATTTAGTCACTTATCAATTGGTACTGAAGTAAAACATTGCTAAACACATTAATTTTAGGGACTGTATCTATATATTTCTGTAGTATGTCATGTCACAAAAAAACTTAAAGGTATAGGAAACCCCAAAATTTTAATTTATGGTTTGGATAGAGCATACAATGGTAAACAACTTTTCAATTTGCTTCTATTATCTTGTTATCCTTTGCTGAAGGAACAGCATTGCACTAGTGGCAGCTAGCTGAACACAACTAGCTAGCCAATCACAAGAGACAAATGTGTACAGGCATCAATCAGAAGCTTGCTTTCACTAGTGTAGGATATGTGTGTATTTTTTTTTTTTATCAACAATGGATACCAAGAGAAGAAAGTACATTTGAAAATAGAAGTTTCATTAAAAGTGTCTTGAAATCACATACTTTAACTGAATTATGCAAGTTTAATTTTGACTTTCCTATCCATTTAAGAATGGTCACTGATATTTTCATGCAGCACACTACTTTTAAAGCAATGTCTTTTTTTAACAAAAGATTGATAGACAAAACATGGAGGACAACTACACTCTCAAACTGGAATGGGTACAAAACAAAATATCTCAAACCACTGGCAAAACTTGCAGCTCTGGGTGCTCACTAGATATTCACAGAAAGCTGTGTTTCCATCTGGTGGCTCAGACAGTTATCCTTGGAATTGTCAATAGGATATCTCTCGTATATATATATTACTATTTGGTTTAATTGTCTTGTGTATGTTTGCTTCCAATCATTTTCTTTGTTTTGTTAATATTTATCAAGAATAAACACCTTAAACCCATAGGCTGTGTTTACATTGTTGCCATTAATAAATTGTCACCTTCAGTAAATGCTATTTTTTCTCAGTTTGCTGTTTGACCCCTATGAGAGTAATTTGTCTTGAAACACACTAATAGCCAAATAAGTTTTCCTTAGGTACCACCCCTGTCAAATGTTGCCTGGGTTCCTTGGACCCACCCAATCTAGTTAAAAAGACAGTCCTGTTATATAATCTAAATATATATCATAAACCTTTGAAACCACCAACCACCACAACTCTCATCCATGCACTAAAATTAAAACTTGGGGAAATCAATCCAAAGTAAAAAAAAAATATGGTACACAACCCAACATTTTTATAGCTACTTGGTATTGGTTATAACAGTTTGACAGCTTAATCTAAATTGTGGTTGTACCTCCAAAAAAAATGTAACATGCTGATACCCAGCTGTTTGACCCCTATAAGATTAATTTATCTTAAAAAACATTAAAAGCTGAGGGGGCAGAGCTAGCAGCAGCTAAGATGGCTGCGTAATCCTAGTGCTTTGCATGAGTGGCTTCATTTACATCTTTGTGTGCAGGATACTCACTACTTCTATGTATAAAAACAAGATAATCTGGATCTCTACCTCAAGGGCTTCTGATAATAGCCCACTCCTACCCACTTTGCAGACTGCTGCAGCACAAAACAACTTGCTGGATCACCATTCCTGCCATGTGGACCATTTTAGCTGCTGCCCTAATGGATTGAATTGGCCACAGATCCTACCATCTAGATGATAGCCTCTGGAACTCCAGAGTCAGTGGCAGTAGGAGTCTCTGCTAGATCCGACAGAGTTGTGATACAGTGGCTCAACAAGTTGTCTGCCCATAACGCCCTAATTAGTGTACACACTGGGACTCTGAATATATGGCTGTGCTCTGCACTTAAGATATGTGGTAAGATATACCGGATCTACTTCGTTTTACTGCATATCATCTACATATTAGGCAACACTAAAGAATAAATTGTTTCTTATATCTACTACTCTGCACGTTGATATACTGTATTGCAAAAGAAGGAGCGAGTGGAGACCAACTATGTAGTTTTCTTTAAAGAGTGGGCAACCCTATCATACCTTACATAAACTGAGTTCCTATTTATCCTCTACAGTAGGACTTTTGTGTATTAACAATTATCTCCAAACTAAACTTATTGCAAGTGGTATATCAGAATCAGTTCTACCTAAAAATTTCCCAACCTATCTTCCAGCTCTTTTTTTGCATATGAGGGGATATACTACTTCTTCTGATACCCCATGTGACAGAGCTCATAGGGCACTTTGCCCCAAACTGGCTGATTCAGCACCTCTATGTTAAATAATAATTACATTTGAAAACTAAAGAGATAAAGAAGAGCTACTAGTGCTAGTGCCTCTCACGCAAGAATCAAACAATTTAGTTTTGGGGGAAATGTCTTGCAGTTTTACTCCAATCTATCCTCAAGAACCATTTTAAAGAGGAAAGAATTTGCTCCAATCACCCTGCTACTAAGAAATAAAAAGATCCCCAATCGGTGGGGATTCCCCACTCAATTATAAGTTTTCCATGAATACAAGAGACTTAATTGCAGAAAACATCCGATGTTCCAGACTTCTGTAAAGCCTTAGGTCTAGACCCTCCAGATATGCCATCCCTTATAGAAGCCAGGAGTCTGGAAACCCGTACACAAAAACCTCAGGGAACGAAAGAAGGTTGGACAACCATTCCCCACAAACAGACTAGAAGACAGTCTCCTATATCAGTGTTTCTCAACCTTTATGTAGCAAGTACCCCTAAAGGCATTCATTTAATGTCTATGTACCTCAAATATTATTGATCTTTTACATGAGCAAAAATGGAAATCATGTGTATCACTTGATTTCACAAAGCTTGTATCAGATATGTTAATTAAGTAAATATATAGGGATCTGATAATTGTTTTATGTTTTCCGGAAGTTAATATTTGGCAATATTACAACCAAGAATAATCAACACATAAACCACATACATCCATTAATATTAATTATATGTAATTACTGTGCTTCTTACATTAAAAAAGAGGAAAGTAAACTATTTTCTGCATGATGAGGAAAATAATATTTGTTACTATCTTTCTATTTTTAATAACCATTTCATATACAGTTTATCTGTCTTTTTTTGCTTTGGCACACTTTAGAATGATGCACTTTATTTCACAATGGCACTTGTCTTTGTGACACTTGGTCACAGTAATACACTTTCTCTGTTCATATCAGTGAAGCTCATTTCCAGCCCTCATATGTCACTAACAAGCCAAAATCTAAGATTTTACCAATTTGAGGTGAATCAATGATTGAGCAGTGGTTCAACCTAGGCAAGGAAATACACTCTGCCCTGTTAGAAGTGCTTGAGGGAAGAAATGAGAAACACAGCTTCCTTTAATATTTCATGTTTACAACAGCTACATCAGGGGGAAAATGAATTCCAAACCCAGAAGTACCCCTTGCCAATGCCCCAAGTACCCCAGGGGTACCCGTACTACAGGTTGAGAAACTAGGTCCTACACAACCATTGGGCCTCTAGATTCCAAGAATGGAACAACATGGACCCTCTAAGGAAAGGACTTTATTCAAGAAATACTGAATCTTACTGTTACCATCTCAACTCCAAGATTCAGTGATTAAACACTCTCAAATGAAAATGATCTCTGTCTGGTGAATTGTAAAACTGCCATCCAGACTAGTCACAGTTTTCTGATATGGAAAATCCTGTATAAAGATACTTAATCAACCCTCTCTATGTCGAGGGCTTAAATCTAAACAAACTTTAAGGTAACATAATAATGCCTTCGGGAATAGCATAAGGAGGTCCACAGTGACCTGGAACAGCAAATATACAAAAAACATTGTAAAAGTGGAACATGGAAATAGGCAAAATAAATAGAGCAAGAAGTCTCTTTTTCTATAGGGAATGAGTAAGAAAGGTATGACAAGTAGCTGTGTCTGCAAAGAGTTGTAAGATGATACTGGTATCTTTAGTTTAAGAGAGTGGAGCTATACGGAATAGATGTGAAATGGGTGTGAGGGGAGAGAGGGGGGGGGAGGGAGAGGGAAGAGAGAGGAAAGAAAGAAAGGAATTTCGTACTCCAAGGGGACCATATTGCATGAAAAGAGT
Organism: Bombina bombina; assembly: GCF_027579735.1. Classification (NCBI taxonomy): domain Eukaryota; kingdom Metazoa; phylum Chordata; class Amphibia; order Anura; family Bombinatoridae; genus Bombina; species Bombina bombina. The sequence continues at coordinate 365,699,810 of NC_069504.1, forward strand.
CCACTTTATCTAGGACTTTGTACGAGTACTGTTCCATTTGTCCGACAAAGTGTACAGTGGAAATTACCTGTGAGAGAGAGGGAGGCCTTTCCTCTTTCCAGGCTCTGGCTAGCACGAGTTTGGTAGCCATGAGGACATAGATTGTAAGAGCCTCCCCTGAGGGGGAGAGATTAGGCATTTGCATATGAAGGAGGGCTACCTCTGGGGTGCGTGGGGGAGTGAGACCAAGTTATTGGAGGAGTGCATATATTTCCCTCCATAGAGGTTGGATAACTGGGCAAGTCCACCATATGTGTAGTGCTGTACCATTATCCCTACAGTTTCTCCAGCAGCTAGGGGGTTGCGACTGGTATATCCTGTGTAATGTGACTGGAACCAGGTGCCAGCGGACTAAAACTTTGTAATGGAGCTCCCAAAGTGTGGCGCAATGGAGGAGTTTCTTGGTCGTCATGATTCTGGCATACCAAACATCTATTGTTACAGTAAACCCAATTTCTCTTTTACAGGCATGATGTTGTGGTATTTTATGAGGGGGGAGTGAATTGGTGAAGAGGTTATAGTGGAAAGAGAGGAGATGTTTGAGGTTATGAGCCCCCTGCCAAGCCCTTTCCCACACTGTCTTGGGCCGTAATGACTGTTTTGGGTAGCTCCAGGTACGTAAGCGTGTACTCAGTCGGAATCCTTCGAAGCTGAGTCTAGATGGGAGTTGAAATTTAATACAAATTGCGGGGTGGGAAAGCCAGGTGTCATTTTCGTAGAAGTCCGTCAACAGAACTGTGTGTAGTTGTGGCCAAAGGTCATAGTGGGAGTCTGTTAGACAATACAGTGCGGCAGAGATTGTGAATATAGGAGAAGGATAGGGGGCGATAGCTGGATTGTGCCTTATCTGGTCCCAGAATTGTAGTGCGTGTTTGAAGATGGGGTGTATGATGTCTATGCCATGTCTGTGGTGAAGAGGAATCCAAAGAAGATCAGAAAGGGTCAAGCCAGGGGGCAATAGGGCGTACTCAAGAGTGAACCAGCTGCGCTGTCTGTCAGGATCATTCCAGAGGAGGACATGCGACAGTCTGGCTGCATTATAGTAGGAGATAATGTTTGGCAGAGCTAAGCCACCCTGCGAGAACGTTTTTTCCAAGGTGCGTCCAGATGTTCTAGGCCTTCGATCTTTCCACACATATGCGGTGATCAAACTTTGAAACCTATTAAGGAGCGCCCTGGGAATGTTATATGGGATGGATCTAAGAAGATATGTGATCTTGGGGAGAAAGGACATCTTGAGGACATTTATATTTTTAAATGACTTTGATTTTTTTTTCTATGAAGCTGTTTTGATATTGTTAATGATGCTGTTATAAAATTGTTTGTCCTGAATTTTGTTTGAAGGTGATGACCCTGCATTTTAAAGATTATGTTGTATATCCATATGGATGATTTGCATCCTGCAATAACCTTTTTAAGTCATCCGGTGCAGAGAGAGCCACTCTGTGGCCCTCTCTGCACCGGAGATCGGTGGCTCCCTGGGTTGGTGGGTGGGAGCCGGACCGGGAGGCGGGTGGCGGCCATCGATGGCCCTGTTGATGTGAAGGGGGGCGGGATCGTGGGCGGGGGTGGCTGGGGGCGCGCACGGGCGCGCGTGCGTGCACGGGAGGGTGGGGGCGGGTGCGTGCACGGGGAGGGAGCGGGTGGGAACCGCTACACTACAGAAAATGTGGAAATAAAAAATATAAAAAAATGTCAAAATAAAAAAAAAAAACGATCAGCAAGGTGGTGGGGGTTTGTCTGTGTGTGTGTGGGGGGGGGGGAAAGCTACACTACAGAAAAAAAAAAAAAAACAAAAAAAAAAGCACTTTTTATTGTAAACTGGGTACTGGCAGACAGCTGCCAGTACCCAAGATGGCCCCCAATAAGGCCGAGGGGGAGGGTTAGAGAGCGGTTTTGGGGGGGATCAGGGAGGTTGGGGGCTAAGGGGGGGGATCCTACACAGTAGCATATGTAAATATGCTAAAAAAAAAAATCATTTTTTTTTAAAACCCTTTTATTTTAGTACTGGCAGACTTTCTGCCAGTACTTAAGATGGCGGGGACAATTGTGGGGTGGGGGAGGGAAGGGGAGCTGTTTGGGAGGGATCAGGGGGTGGGATGTGTCAGATGGAGGCTGATCTCTACACTAAAGCTAAAATTAACCCTGCAAGCTCACTACAAACTCCCTAATTAACCCTTTCACTGCTAGCCATAATACACGTGTGAGGCGCAACAGGATTTAGTGGCCTTCTAATTACCAGAAAGCAACGCCAAAGTCATATATGTCTGCTATTTCTGAACAAAGGGTATCCCAGACAAGCATTTACAACCATTTGTGCCATAATTGCACAAGCTGTTTGTAAATGATTTCAGTGAGAAACCTAAAATTGTGAAAAATTTTACGTTTTTTTTAATTTGATCGCATTTGGGCGGTGAAATGGTGGCATGAAATATACCAAAATGTGCCTAGATCAATACTTGGGGTTGTCTACTACACTACACTAAAGCTAAAAATTAACCCTACAAGCTCCCTAAAAGCTCCCTAATTAACCCCTTAACTGCTGGGCATGATACACTTGTGGTGCGCAGTGGCATTTAGCAGCCTTCTAATTACCAAAAAGCAACGCCAAAGCCATATATGTGTGCTATTTCTGAACAAAGGGGATCCCAGAGAAGAATTTACAACCATTTATGCCATAATTGCACAAGTTGTTTTGTAAATAATTTCAGTGAGAAATCGAAAGTTTGTGAAAAAATTAGTGAAAAAGTGAACGATTTTTTGTATTTGATCGCATTTGGCGGTGAAATGGTGGTATGAAATATACCAAAATTGGCCTAGATCAATACTTTGGGATGTCTACTAAAAAAAAATATATACATGTCAAGGGATATTCAGGGATTCCTGAAAGATATCAGTGTTCTAATGTAACTAGCGCTAATTTTGGAAAAAAATAGTTTGGAAATAGCAAAGTGCTACTTGTATTTATGGCCCTATAACTTGCAAAAAAAGCAAAGAACATGTAAACATTGGGTATTTCTAAACTCAGGACAAAATTTAGAAACTATTTAGCATGGGTGTTTTTTGGTGGTTTTAGATATGTAACAGATTTTGGGGGTCAAAGTTAGAAAAAGTGTGTTTTTTTCCATTTTTCCTCATATTTTATCATTTTTTTTATAGTAAATTATAAGATATGATGAAAATAATGGTATCTTTAGAAAGTCCATTTAATGGCGAGAAAAACGGTATATAATATGTGTGGGTACAGTAAATGAGTAAGAAGAAAATTACAGCTAAACACAAACACCGCAAAAATGTAAAAATAGCCTTGGTCCCAAACGGACAGAAAATGGAAAAGTGCTGTGGTCATTAAGGGGTTAACACCACAGTAGCAGATACCTACTATATTTTCCATTGACTATGGAAACTACAAAACTTAACCTTTGTATTTTGACCCAAAAAATAAAAGGCTTCAACTCCCAATGCAAGAGATGTTAAGCGCTTTCTAATTTTGCTAAAAGGTCAGCTGATACCCTTTTTTTTTACAAGAAACCCACTTCAAGCACTTACAAGAACTCAAATATTTTGGTAATTGTTTCACCCAACACTATCACAATTCAGCTACTGTCAAGAAAAGAGAAGTCAGTATTCTAATAAAAAAAAAACAATACCTTTCAAACTTATCCAAATGGTTAAAGATACTGAGGGTATATTCTTGGGTATTTTAGGTCTAGTTTATGGCAGACCGATAGCATTAATTAACATATATGCCCTTAATACAAAGCCCCTACCCTTTTTCAAATCACTTTTTTACAATCTGTTAGATACCTCCAAGGGTGTAATATTTGTAAGAGCCAATTTTAATTTCCCTTAAGGTATCAAAGAAAACAAGTTAATTTCTCTGGAAGTCACTTATAGATCATAATTTGTATGATGTGTGGAGATTCCTACACCCACAGTCGAAAGATTGCAATTGTTTCTCCCATCCCTCATACACATATATTAGGATAGACTACATACTACCGAACCAGGCTAGTCTATCATCTATACTTAGTTTAACTTTATCGCCAACCTCTTGGTCGGGTCAACGTCAGTATTAAATGGTCTAATAATCCCCTGGGAACTTTTTTCTGGAAATTAGATGACTCTATTATATGCAACCCAAATTTTATTGATAAAATTGATAAAACATTAACAGAATATTTTTGTTTTAATATAAACACATGTCCTCTGGGAAGCCCACAAATGTACCATTAGGGGAGAACTTACAAAGCTCAAAATTAGAATACTCACATAAAGAGACCCCAGTAATAAACTTATACACAACTTGATTAATATTTATTGGTAGAATACCAAAAATGATCTTTAAGGGTCAAACAAAAACATTTAACCTTGAACTCAAAAATCTTTGAAGGATAATTTGAAAATGAATGAGTATTTAGGTCACTGTGTTTTACCTAAATTGATGATGACACAACAGAAGAACTTAGCTCACCTATCTCCCCCTCTTAGGAAAGAGCCTTGGTCCAGAAGGTTTCTCAGCTAAATAGTATCAATTATTTGCACCTATATTAATCTAATCAAATAAGGATAGGAGACAGCACCACACTTGCAGCACGAAGAAGGCTTGCCAAGCCTATTGTAACAAAAAATGTAAAAACGTTGAGCTGATAAAATTTGAAAAGACCTTTATTTCATTTCTGTATATAGGGTCCAACAAATATACAAGCAATGTTTTAGGCTTAATGCTAGCGCTTATTCATGCTTAACCAAAACTATATCACCTCAATATTTAAATACTTTTCCAAAGGCGCCAAAAACACGTTGCAAATGTGCCACTTAGTGGTCAAAAATTGTTATTACATTCACATCAATATTTGGTTGCAACATTTGTGTCAATGAAAAAATATTATCTTAATTAAAAACCTTAATATTATAAAATATTCTATAAAAAAAAAAAATACATCTTTATCTCCATGGATGCTGAGAAAGCTTTTGATATGAATGGATTTTTCTAAAAAAAGGTTTTAGTTAAGTTTGGTTTTACAGACACCTTCATTGAGAAACTTTTTGTACTTTACACCCCACCAGGAGCTAAAATTAGATTAAATAATCTGTCTTCAATACCTTTCATGTCTACAATAGTAAGAGACAAGGTTATCCATTGTCCCCATTTTTATTTGTTTTGACAATAGAGGTTTTGGCCTCCAGGATTAGGCATAATGACAAGATTATAGGTATCAATGTAGGCCCTGTTGAATATTAAATCATGCTCTATGCAGATTACATTTTTCCTACCTTGGCTGCATCACCATTTTCTTTGTCAAAATTATATAAAGAATTTAACTTTTATGGTACTTACTCTAACTTTAAAGTCTATGCTTTGAATTCTGAAGTTATGTGTACAGCCTTGCCATATACAGACATTCACTAGAGAATATAAAATTAATTATCACAAATATTCTATAAAATACTTGAGGTTTAAATATCCTACAATCCAAATTTATTATTATCTTTAAATTATATGACCTTTCTGAAGAACCTTCAGCAGGGATTAAATAGCTGGTATAATAAAACACTGTTATGGTTAGGCAGAATTAACAATATCAAAATGTCTATTCTGCCAAATATTTTGTACCTTTTCCAAATTGTGCCAATCCCAATTTCAGATCAGTTCCTTAACATATTACAAAATACCTTGAACGATTGTATTTGGCTGGGTGGTCACCACAGAATAACAAAAGCAACAGAAAAAGGGGGTCTTGGTGTCCCAAAACTGATATATTATTGTCTGCTGTATCACTAGTTTCTATCATTGACTGGTGCAAAAACTCTACACACAAAGAACGGGTCTGGCTAGAACATGATCTAGCAGGCACCAAACAACTAGGAGGCTATTGATGGTTACCCCCTTCTCAGAGAAAGCTGGGAACATCTGTGATTACATTATTCACTGAGACATATAAATTATGGGATAAGCATGTACTTAGAATCCCTATAATCTTGACAATACCATCCCCTTCAACCCAACTATTATGTTACCCAAATCTATCAATGAATGTAGTACATACACATTTCAATTATGACAGATTGCTGGAGGAAATGTGGGGATAGAGGCACCTTTTTGCATTGCCCTTAAATAAATATACTGTACTGTATATCGGCTAGTACTAATAAAATGAATTTAAAAAGTGATAGGAATCAAACTGCCAGCCAATCCAGCTTCCATAAGGTTTAACAAATGTCCCAGTATACATTCTTGCATCTTAGACTGCTAATTATCATGATCAATTGTGATAGGCAACTAATCCCAAAATATTGGAAACAATTAGAAGCACCTACCTTATCAGAGTGGAAAGCCTTGGTTGCATCCATGCTATATTAAGAAAAGTATTATTTTGTATTAACTGACTGTATAGAGGATTTTCTTTCTATAAACTTTTTATGGGAGAAATATATCTCATTGACAACTAGGAATCCAACATGTAAATATGTTTGCAAAAGATTTCTGACATAACACACACACACACATATATATATATATATATATATACACACAAGTATGTGCAAAGATATATGTACAAATTCTAGCATTAATAATAATTTAGAAAAAATAAAAAATCATAACATAGGCATATCATGATTTCTAGAAATTCAAATACACATTCATTTATGTGAAAATGTCATAATACAGATTTTTTTTGTATAACAAATAAAAAAAATAACTTTCTATGAGATATTATTGTTTTGTTCAGGTATAAATCTAGCTATTTCTTGGACATTAACAGATTAAAAATAAAAGATTAGCTTTAGAGAAATGTGCTTGTTCATTGACAGTAATGAAATGGTATAAAGTTGGAAAAAATGGAATATCCGCGACATCGATGACTCTTATTTATCAACAGTCTGATGCTAATCTCTTTGTACTTGACACGCAAGTTTTTGACAAACTTTTAAATAAATAAGGCCGTCGTATGTAGATTCGCGGCAGCGATGTCTGGCAATGTCTGGTGAGCATATTGACTCCAGCGAATGCGTTGAGATTCACGCAATGATAAATCGCCCCCAAAGTATTCATGTTAGTGTTGGTAAACTTATACAATAAATATCATTTTAAATATTTACTACTAAATATCTGCTAAGTAATATATATTTTTGCCCACTTACCAACATTAACTGTATTGTTGAGGTTATTCTGGAAATATACATCTTTCACATTGATCTGTTGTAACTTATTTTCCTTATGTAGGTTTATTTTTTCTCGGACAAAATAAAAATATTTATTAAAATGAAAAAAAAAAAAATACCAATTAATAGCCGAATATGTTCTCCTTATGTACCACCCCTGACAAATATTCCCTGGGTTCCTTGGTCCCACCCAATCTAGTTATAAAGCCAGTCCTGCTATAATCTGAAATATATATAATAAACCTCTGAAACCACCATCCACCACACCTCTGATCCCTGCACTAAAACACGTGTATCTATCTTGGGGAAATCAATCCTAAGCAAAAAAATATGGTACACATCCCAACATTTTTATAGATATCGGGTATAGGTTGTAACAGCTTGGCAGCTTATTCTAAATTGTGGTTGTACCTCCTAAAAAATACAAGTGGCACGCTAGCATTATCTATTATATTATAGAAATATTGCAGCCACACTAAATTGCACTTATAGGACAAGTTGAAAGTAAACGCGACCGCATGAGTACAAACTAAATTTGCGCTCATCGGGTTAGCGTGTCTGAAGTCCTTGCGGGTTAGGGCTAAATTAAAAGTTGCACAAAATATAACATAAATAGAAACAGTTACACTCACATGTACACTATCTAATACAAAATATTCATAACATTTAAAAAAAAGTTATAAGGGTTAAAAGGTACATGGAATATGATAGGTTATTTGAATGAAAAGGGCTATAATGCAAATATGAATACATATACATGTCTAAATATTTGTACATATGTATACAGTATATGTGTATGCATGTGTATTTATGTGTTTATATGTATATATATATATATATATATATATATATATATACACGTATAAACACATATTTACACATGTGTATATACTTTGGAGCCCTTTCCATTCCAATACCTGAAAACATGAACTATTATTGTTTTATTATGAACTATTATTGTTTTATTGCGTATTTACTGTAAATATTTTACATTCAAATGTTCTTCACATAGTGGAAAAAGTTTTATGTATTTTACATAGATATTCCTATGTATATCTGTGTATATATATATACAGTATATATATATATATATATATATATATATATATATATATATATATACCAAACCTGTCTTCAGTCCAACCTTCCTAGAGACACCTGCCTGGGTGCAACGATAAACTGCTATAATTCAAAAAAGATTGCACTTACAGATCTTTTGAAACAAAGTAAATCACTTTTAATGTAATGTTTTCGGGGGCAATATCCCCTTCATCAGCAAGATGAAGGTGATATTGTCCCTGAAAACGTTACATTTAAAAGTGATTTACTTTGTTTTAAAAGACCTGTGAGCGCAATCTTTTTTGAATTATATATATATATATATATATATACAAATATATATATATAATTTTATATATTTTTTAATTACATATATATATCTGTCTATTTTAAAACAAAGAGAACATTTGTGAAGAACATTGGAATGTAAAATATTCATAACTACCTTCAGGTTAGCACAGTTGCTCTAACGCAGATTCAGGTTCGTATGCGAGTGATTTTCAGTTTGCGTGGTCCATGGAAGTCTATGGGAAGAAGAAATTAATGCAGTTGCGATATCCGAAGTCATCAAGTTAGCACACGCTGGCTTCACTCGTGCTCAAACATTTTACTTTCAACTTGTAATACGTGCACTAACCCGCACATTTCACTTCTCGCAGTGTTTACGTGCAAGCGAAAGCGCTGAATAGCATGCCACTTGTTATTTGGCCCATATTTAGTATGTTAAAATCTATGTTGTAGATTTAAAAAAAAAAAAAAAGTCTATTTCTGAGACAGGACTAGTATTATTACAGCATTCTAATTAGATAGCAAAAGGCTTTTTACTTCTATTGCTGTTTTAAAGTATAAAGGCTGTGACACATGGCAAGCAATGCGGCACGAGGCGGAGCAGCTGCTTCGCGTCACATTGCTTCTGAAGTTCAGATATTTCACCTCTGAGCGCTCAGCTACGCGACCTGACGCAGCAGAGTGCTCAGAGATGAAAAGGCAGGGCACACTGAGTGCGCACAGCCGCATCTACATGCTGTGCGCCGCTCCGCTTGCAGCGTGTCACAGCCTTTACTGGTTTTATTTATGATCGTAATCTGTCATCCCAATTTGTTAATAAGATTATGATTCAGAACAAGATTTATATACATGATCAACATAGGCAGAAAATTTAAAATTCCCTTCTTTATTTTGCTTCTGGTTTTTCCTATTTCTAAATATAGATTTATTAGAATAAATATGATGGGTACTTTCATAAGCATATATATTAAAGAATATCAATCTCTATATATCTGCGTGAATGGTTTATGGCAACCTGTCAATATAATGAACAGTATAATTGTCTTTTATCTTACAGTAAGTTCATTTCATGTATAGATGTAGTTAGAAGTTATAGAAAGTATTTAAAACTACACTAACATTAGTTATGTTCAGATGTGAAGTAGATGCTTAAGATGAATTTGGAAATCAGTTCTATTTTTTAATTTTTGTAATTTAGAGGTCTGGTTTACCTATAGCGGGGATCTTGTTAGATTAAATGACTATTTGACTATGACATTGGCATGTATTTATCAAGCCGTCAACCGCAAATACGCTGGAATTCTGCAGCGTATTTGTGGCGAGCCTGATTCGCCTTAGTTATCAAACCCTACAGACCGGCAAAGTAGAATTTTGTGATGTAACATACGATCCGCCGGACTCAGTCCGACACAGATCGATGCTTATGTCACTACAGATGTTCCGAACACAAGTTTGGCACAATCTGACTATTTTTGCTAGTTATCAAATAACTAGCAGGTATGCTCAGAACTTTTCCGGCCCAGCGTACCTGGTTTTCAATCCGCCACCCAGGAGGTGGCGGATACCATAGGAATCAATGGGAGTCTGAAAGCAGCGAAAGCTCATGTTCGCTGCTGCCCGATATCCCATTGATTCCTATGGTAATGTCTACACCTAACACACTAACATGTACCCCGAGTCTAAAAACCCCTAATCTGCCCCCCCACACCGCCACCACCTACATTATACTTATTAACCCCTAAACCACCTCTCCAGATCCCGCTGCAACTAAATAAAGTGTTTAACCCCTAAACCGCCGCTCCCGGAGCCCACCGCCACCTACATTATACATATTAACCCCTAATCTGCCCCCCTACACTGCCGCCACCTACATTATATTTATTAACTCCTAATCTGCCCCCCCTACACCGCCGCCACTATATTAAATGTATTAACCCCTACACCTAAGTCTAACACTAACCCTCACTTAAATATAATTTAAACAAATCAAAATAAATTATTCCTATTTAAAACTAAATACTTACCTATAAAATAAACCCTAAGATAGCTACAATATAACTAATAGTTACATTGTAGCTATTTTAGGATTTATTTTCATTTTACAGGCAACTTTGTATTTATTTTAACTAGCTACAACCTAACCTAAGTTACAATTACACCTAACACTACACTATAATTAAATTAATTACCTACATTAACTACAATTAACTACAATTAAATAAAATTAAATACAATTATCTAAAGTACAAAAAAAAAACCCACTAAATTACAGAAAATAATAAAATAATTACAAGATTTTTAAAATAATTACACCTAATCTAATCCCCCTAACAAAATAAAAAAGCCTCCCAAAATAATAAAAAGCCCTACCCTACACTAAATTACAAATAGCCCTTAAAAGGGCTTTTTGCAGGGCATTGCCCCAAAGTAATCAGCTCTTTTACCTGAAAAAAAAAGTACAATACCCCCTCCCGTGCCAACCAGGCCGAAGTCCTCAACAAAGCCGGGCGAAGTGGTCCTCCAGACGGGCAGAAGTCTTCATCCAACCCGGGCAGAAGAGGTCCTCCAGATGGGCAGAAGTCTTCATCCAGATGGCATCTCCTATCTTCATCCATCCTGCGCAGAGAGGGTCCATCTTCAAGACATCCGACATGGAGCATCCTCTTCCATCGACGTCGACTGTAGAATTAAGGTTCCTTTAAATGACATCATCCAAGATAGAATTCTATCAGCCAATCGGAATTAAGGTAGGAAAAATCCTATTGGTTGATGCAATCAGCCAATAGGATTGAGCTCACATTCTATTGGCTGATTGGATCAGCCAATAGGATTGAACTTCAATCCTATTGGCTGATTGCATCAACCAATAGGATTTTTCCTACCTTAATTCCGATTGGCTGATAGAATTCTATCAGCCAATCGGAATTGAAGGGACGCCATCTTGGATGACGTCATTTAAAGGAACCTTCATTCTACAGTCGACGTCGATGGAAGAGGATGCTCTGCGTCGGATGTCTTGAAGATGGACCCGCTCCACCCCGGATGGATGAAGATAGAAGATGCCGCCTGGATGAAGACTTCTGCCCGTTTTTAGGACCACTTCGCCTGGCTTTGTTAAGGACTTCAGCCCGGTTGGGTGAAGACATCTCAAGGTAGGGTGATCTTCAAGGGGTTAGTGTTAGGTTTTTTTAAGGGGGGATTGGGTGGGTTTTAGAGTAGGGTTGGGTGTGTGGGTGGTGGATTTAATGTTGGGGGGTATTGTACTTTTTTTTACAGGTAAAAGAGCTAATTACTTTGAGGCAATGCCCCGCAAAAAGCCCTTTTAAGGGCTATTTGTAATTTAGTGTTTGTTTTTTTTGTACTTTAGATAATTTTATTTAATTTTATTTAATTTTATTTAATTGTAGTTTAGGAATTAAACACTTTATTTACTTGTGGCGGGGTCCTGGAGCGGCAGGATAGGGGTTAATAACTTTATGTAGGTGGCGGCAGTATAGGGGGCGGAAGATTAAGGGTTAATATGCATAATGTAGGTGGCGGTGGGCTCCGGGAGCGGCGTTTTAGGGGTTAATACATTTATTAGAGTTGCGGTGGGCTCCAGGAGCGGCAGGATAGGGGTTAATAACTTTATGTAGGTAGCGGCAGTATAGGGGGCGGAAGATTAAGGGTTAATATGTATAATGTAGGTGGTGGTGGGCTCCGGGAGTGGCGGTTTAGGGGTTAATACATTTATTAGAGTTGCAGTGGGCTCCGGGAGCGATGGTTTAGGGGTTAATACATTTATTAGAGTTGCGGTGGGCTCCGGGAGCGGCGGTATAGGGGGTAAACAGTATAGTATAGTGTGGGTGCTTAGTGACAGGGTACCAAGAAAGCTGAAAAAAGCCGAAGAGCAGCGAGATCGATGACTGTTAGTTAACAACAGTCCGCTGCTCATCGCACCGTAGTTGGTGCGCGGCTTTTTGACAGCTTTTTTTGGTAACTTTGGAGAACGTATTCAGGTCCGCAGCCGTGATGTTAGGCGATCTTAGGCGAGCGTATTGGTGCCGTCGAATGCAAGAAAGTTGACGGCTTGATAAGTAGATGCCTATATGTTTTGATTTAGTCTCCCCAGTTAGCTTATGTAGAGCTAGATTATGAGTGGAGAGCTATTTATCACTCCCACTCTCACGCTAACTCCTTTCAAAGTAAGTTTTTTGCCCGGCAGGTTGTGCACATATTACAAGTTGAAAGTAAAAAGTTTTTGCACATGAGCTAATCAGCCTTGCGCAAAAATCCAAACTTTAAATATTGTGACCCCGTTAATGCATTCCCCCATAGCACGAAAAGTGGGGGGAAAAACTAACAGTCTTACTTGCGCGCAAACCCAAACTTATTTTCTCACGTGCGCTAACCAAACATGAAATATTAATATTTCACATTCCAATGTTCTTCACATAGCTGAATAAGTGGGAGAACCCATGCGAAACATGTCAGGTGTTTGTCTGCTCATGTCTAAGTGGATGAAATAAACCTTTCAACTTTGATGCAAGATTACCGTGTTTGCAGTGATTTCTTCTTGTACCTTGTATATATTTATATATATATATATATATATACAGTATATATATATATATATATATATATATATATATATACAGTATATATATATATATATATATATATATATATATAATGACTTATTACCTTATGTGAAGAACATTGGAATATGAAATATTTACAGTAACTATATTTCATAAATATGATCTCATGTTTTCAGCTACTTGACTGCAGAGGGCTCCAATGCATATATATATATATATATATATATATATATATATATATATATATATATATATATATATATATAACACATAGAAACACCCAGCACTCACCAGCTAGCTCAAAGCTAAGATAAAATCACAACTGGAAAGGTTAATCACCGCATCTGGCCAAATGGGAAAGCTCAGGCACCACGTCAAGGTCCTTTCCTTTGCCTCAGTCCCTAACACAGGCACACCATCATGCGAGCTCACAAAGCTAAACAAACTGAGAACAAAGAAGGGGTGCACAGGTGGCTGTAATCACCCATAGAAAATACAAAACATGGAAGGGAACTGCACTCCAAGACCGGATCAGGTACACATCCTGTGACTCAGTAACATCCAGCCCTGGGTGCTAAATAGCACTCCAAAAAAGCTGTGATGTCACCAGAGCCACAGGCAGTTACCCCCAGTCCGGAATGGGTGCAAGAAACAAGGGAGATTACAAATAAAAAGTAATACAACACATAGAAACACCCAGCACTCACCAGCTAGCTCACAGCTAAGATAAAATCACAACTGGAAAGGTTAGTCACCGCATCTGGCCAAATGGGAAAGCTCAGGCACCACGTCAAGGTCCTTTCCTTTGCCTGAGTCCCTAACACAGGCACACCATCATGCGAGCTCACAAAGCTAAACAAACTGAGAACAAAGAAGGGGTGCACAGGTGGCTGTAATCACCCATAGAAAATACAAAACATGGAAGGGAACTGCACTCCAAGACCGGATCAGGTACACATCCTGTGACTCAGTAACATCCAGCCCTGGGTGCTAAATAGCACTCCAAAAAAGCTGTGATGTCACCAGAGCCACAGGCAGTTACCCCCAGTCCGGAATGGGTGCAAGAAACAAGGGAGATTACAAATAAAAAGTAATACAACACATAGAAACACCCAGCACTCACCAGCTAGCTCACAGCTAAGATAAAATCACAACTGGAAAGGTTAGTCACCGCATCTGGCCAAATGGGAAAGCTCAGGCACCACGTCAAGGTCCTTTCCTTTGCCTGAGTCCCTAACACAGGCACACCATCATGCGAGCTCACAAAGCTAAACAAACTGAGAACAAAGAAGGGGTGCACAGGTGGCTGTAATCACCCATAGAAAATACAAAACATGGAAGGGAACTGCACTCCAAGACCGGATCAGGTACACATCCTGTGACTCAGTAACATCCAGCCCTGGGTGCTAAATAGCACTCCAAAAAAGCTGTGATGTCACCAGAGCCACAGGCAGTTAACCCCAGTCCGGAATGGGTGCAAGAAACAAGGGAGATTACAAATAAAAAGTAATACAACACATAGAAACACCCAGCACTCACCAGCTAGCTCACAACTAAGATAAAATCACAACTGGAAAGGTTAGTCACCGCATCTGGCCAAATGGGAAAGCTCAGGCACCACGTCAAGGTCCTTTCCTTTGCCTGAGTCCCTAACACAGGCACACCATCATGCAAGCTCACAAAGTTAAACAAACTGAGAACAAAGAAGGGGTGCACAGGTGGCTGTAATCACCCATAGAAAATACAAAACATGGAAGGGAACTACACTCCACTGCCTGTGGCTCTGGTGACATCACAGCTTTTTTGGAGTGCTATTTAGCACCCAGGGCTGGATGTTACTGAGTCACAGGATGTGTACCTGATCCGGTCTTGGGGTGCAGTTCCCTTCCATGTTTGAGCCTGCTTCCCGCAATGTATATGTGAGCCTGCTTCCCGCAATGTAAGAAGCAGCGGTCATTAGAGCGCTACTTCTTACACCTTACACCACCTCTGAGGTGACGAGGAAAAATCAACAAGAGCTCGCTCTCGGTGATTGATAGCCCCTTCAGTCGCGCGATTGGTCATGCAAATGAAGGGGCGAGCATTACACACTCCGATGAGTGTGTAATGATGACGCAATGTGATTTCTGCCCAGTGCTCTGAATGTCAAAGTGAAGTAATACAACGAAGCACGCGTAAACGGCGGGAGTAACTATGACTCTCTTAAGGTAGCCAAATCCCTTGTCATCTAATTAGTGACGCACATTAATGAATGAACGGGATTCCCACTGTCCCTACCTACTATCTAGCAAAACCACAGCCAAGGGAACGGGCTTGGCGGAATCAGCAGGGAAAGAAGACCCTGTTGAGCTTGACTCTAGTCTGCAACTGTGTAGCGAAGGTGGGCGGTAAGCATCGCGAGTTGAGAAGCTGTCTGCCCGCCGCTTAGTACATGGAGCTGATAGTATTAAATTTGTATACGGTCCACTTACAAAGAAAACATACCAATAGGTATGAGGAATCAAACCGTACAAGCAATGGAAAAAGGGGGAAAAGAAGATAAACAATGCTGTCACCTACAGATTCCTGGCCATTAGTTTGAAACTCAGTGTCAGGTGGGTAAACACGGATAAAAAGTAAGAAACCGACCTTATAGAATTTTGGTACTATATTTCATTAAAGTTAAAAAAATTAATAATATAGTGCAGTACTCCTCTTTCCTTTCTCTTTTTGGGCTTAATGTGTAGTTTAGTGGGGTGCACAAAACCCAGCTGGTTTCTCCATACTGACAGCTAGATTACGAGTTTTGCGTTAAGCTGAAAAAGCAGCGTTAACAGGTCCTAACGCTGCTTTTTCACTACCGCTGCTATTACGAGTCTTGCAGGTATAGGTGTACCGCACACTTGTTTGACCTTACCGCAAACCGACTTATGTAAACTTCGTAAGCCCTTTTTTCTATGGGACTTCCATAGCGTCGGTATTACGAGTCTGTCCTGGGAGGCCAAAAAGTTAGCGGTACAGCCTCTACTGACAAGATCCGTAACGCATTCTAAAGTCAGTAATTATGAGTTTTACACTACAATGCTGTAGCATAAAACTCATAACTAAAGTGCTAAAAAGTACATTAACACCCATAAACTACCTATTAACCCCTAAACTGAGGCACTCCCGCATCGCAAACACTAAAATAATTTTTTTAACCCCTAATCTGCTGCTCCGGACATCGCCACCACTATAATAAACATATTATACCACCTTGCAAACACTAGTTAAATAATATTAACCCCTAATCTTCCGCCCCTAACATCGCCGCCACCTACATTATATTTATTAACCTCTAATCTGCCGCCCCCAAAGTCGCCGCCACTATATTAAATTTATTAACCACTAAACCTAAGTTTAACCCTAACCCTATCACCCCCTAATTTAAATATAATTTAAATAAATCTAAATAAAATTACTATCATTAACTACATTATTCCTATTTAAAACTAAATACTTACGTATAAAATAAACCCTAAGCTAGCTACAATATAATTAATAGTTACATTGTAGCTAGCTTAGGGTTTATTTTTATTTTACAGGCAAGTTTGTATTTATTTTAACTAGGTAGAATAGTTATTAGTTATTAACTATTTAACTACCTAGCTAAAATAAATACAAATTTACCTGTAAAATAAAACCTAACCTAAGTTACAATAACACCTAACACTACACTATAATTAAATCAATTCCCTACATTAAATACAATTAAATAAATTAAATTAGCTAAATCACAAAAACCAACACTAAATTACAGAAAATAAAAAAACAAATTACAGATCTTTAAACTAATTACACCTAATCTAATAGCCCTAACAAAATAAAAATCCCCCCCCAAAAAAAAAAAAAACTAGCCTAAACTAAACCACCAATAGCCCTTAAAAGGGCCTTTTGCGGAGCATTGCCCCAAAGATATCAGCTCTTTCTCCTGTAAAGAAAAATACAAACACCCCCAACAGTAAAACCCACCACCCACACAACCAACCCCCCAAATAAAATGCTAACTAAAAAATCCTAAGCTCCCCATTGCCCTGAAAAGGGCATTTGGATGGGCATTGCCCTTAAATTGGCATTTAGCTCTATTGCAGGCCCAAAGCCCTAACTTAAAAAATAAACCCACCCAATACACCCTTAAGAAAATCCTAACACTAAACCCTGAAGATTCACTTACTGGGGGAAGTCTTCATCCAAGCGGCAAGATGTCCTCAATGAAGCCGGCAGAAGTGGTAATCCAGATGGGCAGAAGTGGTCCTCTAGATGGGCAGAAGTCTTCATCCAGACGGCATCTTCTATCTTCATCCTTCCGGTGCAAAGAGGGCCCATCTTTAAGATATCCGATGTGGAGCATCCTCTTCTTCCGACGGACTAACGACAAATGAAGTTACCTTTAAATGCCGTCATCCAAGATGGCGTCTCTTAGATTTAAGGTACAAAAAATCCTATTGGCTGATTAGATCAGCCAATAGGATTGAGCTTGCATTCCATTGGCTGATTGGAACAGCCAATAGAATGCGAGTTCAATCCTATTGGCTGATTGGATTAGCCAATAGGCTTTTTTCTACCTTAATTCCGATTGGCTGATAAAATTCTATCAGCCAATCGGAATCTAAGGGATGCCATCTTGGATGATCATCATTTAAAGGTACCTTCATTCGTCGTTAGTCCGTTGGAAGAAGAGGATGCTCAGCGTCAGATGTCTTGAAGATGGAGCCGCTCCGCGTCGGAAAGATGAAGATAGAAGATGCCGTCTGGATGAAGACTTCTGCCCGTCTGGAGGACCACTTCTGCCGGCTTCATTGAGGACATCTTGCCGCTTGGATGAAGACTTCTCCCGGTAAGTGGATCTTCTGGGGTTAGTGTTAGGATTTTTTTAAGGGTGTATTGGGTGGGTTTATTTTTTAGGTTAGGGCTTTGGGTCTGCAATAGAGCTAAATGCCCTTTTAAGGGCAATGCCCATCCAAATGCCCTTTTCAGGGCAATGGGGAGCTTATGTTTTTTTAGTTAGTATTTTATTTGGGGGGTTGGTTGTGTGGGTGGTGGATTTTACTGTTGGGGGGGTGTTTGTATTTTTATTACAGGAAAAAGAGCTGATTTCTTTGGGGCAATGCCCCGCAAAAGGCCCTTTTAAGGGCTATTGATAGTTTAGTTTAGGCTAGGGTTAATTAATTTTATTTTGGGGAGCTTTTTTATTTTGATAGGGCTATTAGATTAGGTGTAATTAGTTTAAAGATCTGTCATTTGTTTTTTTATTTTCTGTAATTTAGTGGTTTTTTTTTGTGATTTAGTTAATTAATTAGTTATATTGTAGCTAACATAGGCCTAGATTTGGAGTTTGGCGGTAGCCGTGAAAACCAGCGTTAGAGGCTCCTAATGCTGGTTTTAGGCTACCTCCGGTATTTGGAGTCACTCAAAAAAGGGTCTAACGCTCACTTTTCAGCCGCGACTTTTCCATACCGCAGATCCCCTTACGTCAATTGCGTATCCTATCTTTTCAATGGGATTTTTCTAACTCCGGTATTTAGAGTCGTGTCTGAAGTGAGCGTTAGAATTCTAACGACAAAACTCCAGCCGCAGAAAAAAGTCAGTAGTTAAGAGCTTTCTGGGCTAACGCCAGTTCATAAAGCTCTTAACTACTGTACTCTAAAGTACACTAACACCCATAAACTACTTATGTACCCCTAAACCGAGGTCCCCCCACATCGCCGCCACTCGATTAAATTTTTTAACCCTTAATCTGCCGACCGCAACCTACGTTATACTTATGTACCCCTAATCTGCTGCCCCTAACACCGCCGACCCCTATATTATATTTATTAACCCCTAACCTGCCCCCCACAACATCGCAGCCAGCTACCTACAATAATTAACCCCTAATCTGCCGACCGCAAAGCGCCGCTACTTAGGTTATCCTTATGTACCCCTAATCTGCTGCCCCTAACACCGCCGACCCCTATATTATATTTATTAACCCCTAATCTGCCCCCCTCAACGTCGCCTCCACCTGCCTACACTTATTAACCCCTAATCTGCCGAGCGGACCGCACCGCTACTATAATAAAGTTATTAACCCCTAATCTGCCTCACTAACCCTATAATAAATAGTATTAACCCCTAATCTGCCCTCCCTAACATCGCCGACACCTAACTTCAATTATTAACCCCTAATCTGCCGACCGGAGCTCACCGCTATTCTAATAAATGTATTAACCCCTAAAGCTAAGTCTAACCCTAACACTAACACCCCCCTAACTTAAATATAATTTAAATCTAACGAAATTAATTAACTCTTATTAAATAAATTATTCCTATTTAAAGCTAAATACTTACCTGTAAAATAAATCCTAATATAGCTACAATATAAATTATAATTATATTATAGCTATTTTAGGATTAATATTTATTTTACAGGTAACTTTGTATTTATTTTAACCAGGTACAATAGCTATTAAATAGTTAAGAACTATTTAATAGGTAAAATAGTTAAAATAATTACAAAATTACCTGTAAAATAAATCCTAACCTAAGTTACAATTAAACCTAACACTATACTATCATTAAATTAATTAAATAAAATACCTACAATTACCTACAATTAAACCTAACACTACACTATCAATACATTAATTAAATACAATACCAAATAACTACAATGAAATAAACTAACTAAAGTACAAAAAATAAAAAAGAACTAAGTTACAAAAAATAAAAAAATATTTACAAACATAAGAAAAATATTACAACAATTTTAAACTAATTACACCTACTCTAAGCCCCCTAATAAAATAACAAAGACCCCCAAAATAAAAAATGCCCTACCCTATTCTAAATTACTAAAGTTCAAAGCTCTTTTACCTTACCAGCCCTGAACAGGGCCCTTTGCGGGGCATGCCCCAAGAAGTTCAGCTCTTTTGCCTGTAAAAAAAAACACATACAATACCCCCCCCAACATTACAACCCACCACCCACATACCCCTAATCTAACCCAAACCCCCCTTAAATAAACCTAACTCTAAGCCCCTGAAGATCATCCTACCTTGTCTTCACCTCACCGGGTATCACCGATCGGTCCTGGCTCCAAAATCTTCATCCAACCCAAGCGGGGGCTGGCGATCCATCATCCGGTGGCTGAAGAGGTCCAGAAGAGGTTCCAAAGTCTTCATCCTATCCGGGAAGAAGAGTAGATCCGGACCGGCAACCATCATCTTCCAAGCGGCATCTTCTATCTTCATCCGATGAGGACCGGCTCCATCCTGAAGACCTCCACCGTGGACCCATCTTCATCCGGCGACTTCCAACTGAAGAATGACGGTTCCTTTAAGGGACGTTATCCAAGATGGCGTCCCTCGAATTCCGATTGGCTGATAGGATTCTATCAGCCAATCGGAATTAAGGTAGGAATATTCTGATTGGCTGATGGAATCAGCCAATCAGAATCAAGTTCAATCCGATTGGCTGATCCAATCAGCCAATCAGATTGAGCTCGCATTCTATTGGCTGTTCCGATCAGCCAATAGAATGCGAGCTCAATCCGATTGGCTGATTGGATCAGCCAATCGGATTGATCTTGATTCTGATTGGCTGATCGCAGCCGGATGAAGATGGGTCCGCGGTGGAGGTCTTCAGGATGGAGCCGGTCCTCATCGGATGAAGATAGAAGATGCCGCTTGGAAGATGATGGTTGCCGGTCCGGATCTACTCTTCTTCCCGGATAGGATGAAGACTTTGGAGCCTCTTCTGGACCTCTTCAGCCACCGGATGATGGATCGCCAGCCCCCGCTTGGGTTGGATGAAGATTTTGGAGCCAGGACCGATCGGGGATACCCGGTGAGATGTAGACAAGGTAGGATGATCTTCAGGTGCTTAGTGTTAGGTTTATTTAAGGGGGGTTTGGGTTAGATTAGGGGTATGTGGGTGGTGGGTTGTAATGTTGGGGGGGGGTATTGTATGTGTTTTTTTTTACAGGCAAAAGAGCTGAACTTCTTGGGGCATGCCCCGCAAAGGGCCCTGTTCAGGGCTGGTAAGGTAAAAGAGCTTTGAACTTTAGTAATTTAGAATAGGGTAGGGCATTTTTTATTTTGGGGGTCTTTGTTATTTTATTAGGGGGCTTAGAGTAGGTGTAATTAGTTTAAAATTGTTGTAATATTTTTCTTATGTTTGTAAATATATTTTTAATTTTTGTAACTTAGTTCTTTTTTATTTTTTGTACTTTAGTTAGTTTATTTCATTGTAGTTATTTGTAGGTATTGTATTTAATTAATGTATTGATAGTGTAGTGTTAGGTTTAATTGTAGGTAATTGTAGGTATTTTATTTAATTAATTTAATGATAGTATAGTGTTAGGTTTAATTGTAACTTAGGTTAGGATTTATTTTACAGGTAATTTTGTAATTATTTTAACTATTTTACCTATTAAATAGTTCTTAACTATTTAATAGCTATTGTACCTGGTTAAAATAAATACAAAGTTACCTGTAAAATAAATATTAATCCTAAAATAGCTATAATATAATTATAATTTATATTGTAGCTATATTAGGATTTATTTTACAGGTAAGTATTTAGCGTTAAATAGGAATAATTTATTTAATAAGAGTTAATTAATTTTGTTAGATTTAAATTATATTTAAGTTAGGGGGGTGTTAGTGTTAGGGTTAGACTTAGCTTTAGGGGTTAATCCATTTATTAGAATAGCGGTGAGCTCCGGTCGGCAGATTAGGGGTTAATAATTGAAGTTAGGTGTCGGCGATGTTAGGGAGGGCAGATTAGGGGTTAATACTATTTATTATAGGGTTAGTGAGGCAGATTAGGGGTTAATAACTTTATTATGATAGCGGTGCGGTCCGCTCGGCAGATTAGGGGTTAATAAGTGTAGGCAGGTGGAGGTGACGTTGTGGGGGGCAGATTAGGGGTTAATAAATATAATATAGGGGTCGGCGGTGTTAGGGGCAGCAGATTAGGGGTACATAAGGATAATGTAAGTAGCGGCGGTTTACGGAGCGGCAGATTAGGGGTTAAAAATAATATGCAGGGGTCAGCGATAGCGGGGGCAGCAGATTAGGGGTTAATAAGTGTAAGGCTAGGGGTGTTTAGACTCGGGGTACATGTTAGATTGTTAGGTGCAGACGTAGGAAGTGTTTCCCCATAGCAAACAATGGGGCTGCGTTAGGAGCTAAACGCGGCTTTTTTGCAGGTGTTAGGTTTTTTTTCAGCTCAAACAGCCCCATTGTTTCCTATGGGGGAATCGTGCACAAGCACATTTTTGAGGCTGGCCGCGTCTGTAAGCAACTCTGGTATCAAGAGTTGAAGCTGCATTAAATATGCTCTACGCTCCTTTTTTGGAGCCTAACGCAGCCTTTATGTGGATTCTCAATACCAGAGTTATTTTTATGGTGCGGCCAGAAAAAAGCCAGCGTTAGATACGCGTGTCCTTACCGACAAAACTCTAA
The DNA here is from genome assembly GCF_027579735.1 of Bombina bombina. NCBI lineage: Eukaryota > Metazoa > Chordata > Amphibia > Anura > Bombinatoridae > Bombina > Bombina bombina. Next base: position 365,722,410 of record NC_069504.1, read on the forward strand.
ATCTAGCCGTTAGGGTTTATTTTATAGGTAAATATTTAGTTTTAAATATTAATAATGTAATTAATGATAGTAATTTTATTTAGATTTATTTAAATTATATTTAAATTAGGGGTGTTAAGGTTAGACAGGTTTAGGGGTTAATAAATTCAATACAGTGGCGGCGACATTGGGGGCGGCAGATTAGGGGTTAATAAGTGTAGATAGGTTGCGGCGACATTGGGGGCGGCAGATTAGGGGTTAATAAATATAATGTAGGTGGCGGCGATGTTGGGGGCAGCAGATTAGGGGTTAATAAATATAATGTAGGAGGCGGCGGTGTCTGGAGCGGCAGATTAGGGGTTAATAAGTATAATGCAGGTGTCGGCGATGTCGGGGGCGGCAGATTAGGGGTTAATAAGTGTAAGATTAGGGGTGTTTAGACTCTGGGTTCATGTTAGGGTGTTAGGTGTAAACATAAATTTGGTTTCCCCATAGGAATCAATAGGGCTGTGTTATTGAGATTTACGCTGCTTTTTTGCAGGTGTTAGACTTTTTCTCAGCCGGCTCTCCTCATTGATGTCTATGGGGAAATCGTGCACGAGCACGTACGACCAGCTCACCGCTGACTTAAGCAGCACTGGTATTGAAGTGCGGTATGGAGCACAGTTTTGCTCTACACTCACTTTTTGCCTTTTAACGCCGGGTTTGTAAAAACATGTAATACCAGCGCTGCAGGTAAGTGAGCGGTGACAAAAAACTGCTTGTTAGCACCGCACAGCTCATAACGCAAAACTCGTAATCTGGCCATTAGTTTGCTACTATATAATTTCTTTACTTTCACAGTGCAGGTGAATATTATTTTATTTTTCTCTATAATAAGCATATCTGCATTTTAAAGAATTTACTCCAGCTTCTCTGGTGGAAGTGGAAACAATACAGATTTCAGAGTTAAATTACAGTAAAGGCAGGTAAAATAAACAATGAAAGTGCATTTCAAAATTATGCATAATCAAAAAGTTATGTGGAGTAATTTTTTTAGTTCAATATCCCTTTAAAAGTAGAAGGACATGTTTTGAATGCATTTCACAGATTTTACGTCTGAAGTTTCCATTAAGCCAAAACTTAAACTCATTAATTTATATTTTGCATGATTAATCTGAGGAAGTAATCACAGAAGAGATGTATGATATGTCTGGGTTTATTTTTTGTTTCAAATGTGCTAACGTTCTGTCATAAAATAAGTTGTTTTTCCTATTGTTAAGGCTTAATTTCTTTATAAATGGAGTACTGTAATGTCAGTGATTGACTCTGATTTATAAATAGCCCAATCAGTACCTGAAGAATCAGTCTTTTCTCATAATGCACTTGAAAAATATTATTTTAGAGGCAATATTACATTTGCATAAAATGTCAAGTCTCTTTTTTTTCCCTTTCAAATAATTTGCATGAGACTGAATACCAATGACGCTGTACATAGCTTGTGGTCAATAAGTCTATAAGAAAGCGTGACTTAGAAATAGAAAAAAATAATAAAAAACAAATAAATAAATATTAATTCAGGACATTTTCTGGAGATTTTGTTTAGGAATGTGTATAAACCGACTATACAAACGAGTCATATTCACAACTAGATGAAAAGCCCATTTATTCTATGTCAGCAACACAGAACATGGTAAATGTAGAAAACATGCAATATCCTTTCTTGAACTGCAGCTGGAGAAAATGGAGGTAATTATTGCTATATAAAGCATATACATTATTGCTGAAGATAACTACCTCTAACCACATAATGTTATTCAAGAAAACACAAGCTTAAAGGGAGTAAACAGGATATTGTGCATGAACAGAGAAAGGGTGAAAGTCAACTAGATAGACCAACAAAGTGAATCGAATCAAAAATGGAAATAAAAAAAAACATAAGGAAGAATTAACAGAGTACATCATTACAGCTAAATAGATACTTAGGGGCCGAATTATCAAAGTGCGACCGGACATGATCTGCTGTAGGATACGCTGTCGGCATTTATCATTGCACAAGCATTTCACAAGAATAATAAAAAGATAACTTTAAGACAAGCAAGTGTAGCAACAATTTCAGTCCCTTACCCTTAGGGGCCTATTTATTAATGTGCGAGCGGACATGATCTGATATTGCGGATCATGTCCGCCGCACATTGATAAATGCCGACAGCATACGCTCTCGGCATTTATCATTGCACCAGCAGTTCTTGTGAACTGCTGATGCAATGCCGCTGTCAATCAACCCGATCGTATTGAATAGGGTTGATTTTCCGTGATGTCTGCCCGCCGTCTCAGAGCAGGAGGACAGGTTATGGAGCAGTGGTCTTTAGACTTCATAACTTGTGTTTCTGGTAGACATGTGCATGGTGAAAAAATTCAGTTCTGTTCGGTTTGGATCGATTCTGAATTTTTCGAAGTTCGGTTCGGATCGATTCGAATTCGGAAAATTCTGAATCGATTCATTTCGGATTTGTTTCGGATTCATTTGGATTTGAACAAATTCGTCTGGATTCGATTCGGTTCGATTCGGTTCGATTTGGTTCGGAAATTCGGCATTTCAGTAAGTGGGAGGTGGGATTAGACTAGTATTATACTGTATATTAGGTGTTAACCTAACATACTGTACAATACTAGTGTAATCCAATGGCCATCCCAAATTTACAAATCGATTCAAACTAATTCGGTTCGATTCGAAAAATTCGGCAGAATTTTAATTCGGAAATTGGGTTCGATCCAAATCGCCAAATTTGCAGAATATTCCAAAATTTACAAATCGAACCGAACCGAAGCGCACATATCTAGTTTCTGGTGAGCCTGAAGGTTCACCAGAAACACAGGGCTTCAAGCTCCATACGGAACTTGATAAATATGCCCCTTAATCTCAAGACGTATTTAATATTCACATTTACCCAGGTTTCAGATATTAAAGGGCCATAATACCCAAATGTTTAAACACTTGAAAGTGATGCAGCATAGCTGTAAAAAGCTGATTAGAAAATATCACCTGAACATCTCTATGTAAAAAAGAAAGATATTTTACCTCAAAAGTTCCTCAGTAGCCACCTCCCATTGTAAAGGATTTCTAAGCAGCATTTTAGTGTGTTTGTCCTGGGACATCTGAAGGGACCAGCATCGTGCACTCTCATATTATTTCACCAATCAGGTAAAGGAAGCTTACTATGAAATCTCATGAGAGTTAAGTCAAATGAGATCACAGTAAGAGTTCATGACCTCAGCACTGCTGATGCTGATTGGCTGCTGTTCATTTCTTCATTTTTTTTAATTTTTTTACCTGCAGCTGGGAGCAGCTGAGTATAACTTTTTACACAGAACTAACTCTGCTGAGCTGAGGAAATTGTGAGATCAAATATCTTCCTTTTTTACATAGAGATGCTCAGGTGATATTTTCCTGTCAGCTTTTTACAGTTATACTGCATCAGTTTCAAGTGATTTAGCATATGAGTATTATGTCCCTTTAAGTATTGAAACAGCTCTTTATCACATTCCAGGAAGCGGCCAATTGTTAATGTACTGATTTTTATGTTTCACTGCTGGAATTAACATGATACAATAATGAGTTAGTATGGTGTTTTAGGGCAAAGTTAGAGGAACGTTGTAGGAAGCATGAATGTTATACCTTACTACTCCATGTCCCATATAAAATTATTCATTTTCCCACTAAGCCGAGTAATTAGAAGCTTTATTACCATGAAATGTATAAAAAGGAAGACCACAAGGTATATATTTAAATGTCCTTCATACATTAATTTACCAATAACGTGTTATTGACCAACTGGAGGGTATCTCATTGTTATATCTGCTGTAACCTGAATTAATGCTAAACCAATGACCTGTAGTGAGCACATGCACTCACATGGGGTATATAAAAACACAGTAAAATAAACATTATTTTTTTTGTCCTGACAAAAGTACTTTCTGCAGTATTCATTGTTAATGACTCTATCTAATTTTAAATTTTGATAAATCTCTTTGACAGATTAACATAAGGTTTATAATCGGAACTCAAAGCTCAGTTGCAATCAATACCCAAGATGCTTTTCCTTGCTGGAGATGAACATGGTACAAGGGTTAAGCAAATAGAATTTTCTATTATAAAGCATTATCAATCACCACATTTTATGAAATGACATAAGCCAGCATGATGATTGATCACACATCAATTTGGATAAGTATAAAATAACATTGCAAGAGCCTTTCAATTTTTTTTCACAATTTTGGGCACTTGATAAATAATACACCTAGGATGTCATGGAATCATGTGCACAAGGTCAAAAGTATATGCATAATATATTGACAGTAAAACAGCCTGTCACATAGCACATCCAAGACTTGTAACAGTCCAGTTGCTTCTGCTCTATGCATCTATTTGATAGAATCATACTGTATTTGCAAATAAGCTTAAAAAAATAACCACTTGATCACCAGACAGCTGCAATGCATTGTACCCTCTCTTACAGCCAAAGGGTTAATTACACAGACAATGTAAGAGTTGCACCCAAGTTTGTACTTAGTCTCATCCAAGATTATGTGACTTGGTGTGATGTCACAAGCCTGACTAGATGCTTTCCTGGTCAAATGACCCATCGCCTGACGAATGTTTCTGTCATGTGACTAGCTGAGCTCATCAATCACAGTAGATTATCCTTTTGCAGGCGTGCAGGGCCTATCCATCTATCCAAAACCTTAACGTCTCAGCTATTCTTAATCATTGTACTATTTTGTGATTACTTTTGGCAAGAGAATTATTTTAAATTCATTCAATGCAGGATAAAACATGATAGACCTCTAGCAGTGGGATTTAGTTCTACTCAGCACTGTTATCTACTGTCCAGTCAATAACCCAAGAATATACTGTACACCAGCAAAGTTACACCTAAAATATATCTTCCCATACTGAACAGCATTATACTTTATACAATAAACATCACAATAGCATTTTTTATGGCATAATCAAAAAGGACCAGATAACAATTTAGGGTAAGACTACAACGTGTCAAAATAATTACAAAACAACAAAAAATATTGGTGCACATCCTACCACTTAAGTCCACTCTTTCATGGCATATTTGTATATGCTTCTGTCTGCCAAATATACTTACATAGCTTCTAATAAGATTGGGATAAACATCTCACAATAATATGAGCCTATATCTGTGCTGCAAAAACAAATATACTTCTATCTGCTAAATATACTTACATAGTTCAAATAAAATTGGAATTAACATCTCGCAATAATATTGACTTATATTTATGCTGCAAAAAAAAAACTTGCTTTAAAAAATGCTTTTAAATGAAATGGGATCTTAGTCACACAATATGATCATATTCTGCTAAGCCAGTCACCACTTACAAGGTGTCCGACAAAGACTAGTCCTACACTAACCAGTTTCCACACTGCAGCAAGTCATGTCTACACAGTGTGAAGCTTTCTATTTGGCAGACAGAAGCATATACAAATATGCCATGAAAGAGTGGACTTCAGATATGACCACCACACTAACTTCTTCTCCCCAAAAACTTCTATGGGGCATGCTACAAATAAAACAAACTATTAGTTATCGATTGCATGCTAACCTGAGACTACACTAGATCAACTGTGCTAAAGCCAAAGGTTTATTAGGAATATTTTAAATTCCTCTCTTCTTCACATAGAAGACAATGTTATTTATGTTTATATACAGTAGACATATATATAGAAATATATATTTAAAAACAAAAAGAACATATGCAAAATACATTATTAAAACATAGTAAAATAATTCAAAATGAATGTTTCAAGGTATTTACTAGGAAGGGATTAAAAGTGTATATATTACACTTTGGAGCCATTTCTAGTCAAACACCTTGCCATATTCCATATTCCTTTTAAAACTTTCGTATCAATGTGCTACTTTATATTAATATATTTTTGATGTGTTTTGTGAAAAAAAATTAACCCTTACACTTTACTTCAGGTCTCAAGTTGCGGTAAATATATTAGCGCACTTTCGTCTTTTGCTCAAGTGCATCCTATAATTTACCATTGACTTGTAATATCAAATTGTGCGTTAATGTTAATGTCCAACTATATTGCTTATCGCGACCCCTGCTATCATTAGTGCATCACTTGTAATCTGGCACTTATTAAGCACAAATGAGCCGGAACACTAGTTAAGTAGCTCCTGTCCTGAGACCACAATTACTTAGCATCTCCACCACTTACAGTTGGAATGATTGAAAGCCTCTGCTTGCAAGTTAGTGGCTGTGTGGTGAGCGCTGAGTGGCATTGCCCAAACAGTAGCTTATAAAATGATAAATGTGTGTAACAAGTGCTGAGAGTGCCCTTCTCCACCAATCTTGTCGATATGATAAATGGAGCCCTATTTGTCAACAATTAAGCTCAGTATTGCAGAAGATCCACTTTCTATCAATAAATCTCATGTTTATTTCTTGGTAACTCATTTTTCTAATAACTTATATATTCTCAAGGTTCATCAAATCTTTGCGCATTATAAATGCATTAAATGGATTTTTTTTTATGCATTGCATTTAAATGTTTATTTTTTTTAGCAAAAGTTCTATTGATCCATCAGCAGTCCAGGGACAAACACATTGAAAAGCCACTTGAATATTATTTATCTTATCTCCTTTGCTATGTCCAATTAAAAACAGATATAAATGAACTTCTATCCTGATCAAGCATCCACTGTGTAGCATCGTACAGGCAGCATCCAATTACAATATCTAGTTTGTGTTATTTGGCATCAAGCACAGAGAAGGGGCCACATTTCAGGCTAGTCACCTTTATTCATGTCATACATATTCCTACATCTCCCATCAAATTTAAACTATAAAGCCCAAGTCTATTCACAATAGTGTAACCATTTCATCATCTAACAGTGACTGTGTTATTTAATACCACCTAGTGTCATACCTCCCCATTACATACATATACATAAAAACTTCTAATGGGTATGAACAATGATTTTGCTATGACTATGTTTTTATGATAAAGTTTTAAAGCATAGCTGTTTCTGGAAATTGTAATTTTATGGGATTTGTAGGTATATGTATGACCAATATAACACATTTTAACTGGAATGTTGCTGTTTAATTGGATGCTGTTTGTGATTGGAGGGCTGTGGTACAGTGGCCTTTGATAGCATTGCACCTTCTAATCTATCAAAGCACAGGTCCTAGACATTTGTAGTAATTTTGTAGTATGTTGTAGGGTCATGTGTAAGCAAGTTAAAAGGACATTTCAATCCAAAAATAAAATTAAAGTAAAAATTGAAGGTACCTGAGGAATGTAGGACACTGGTTTTTAAGAGTGTTTCTTCAAAAGATCATTTTAACCATTTGAAATGTAGACATCTTAGAGGCCCCCTGAAATATTGAGGATTATAATATATCAATTACTAGCAACATAATCCTTCTAAGTAGAAAACGTATTTTAAAGTGATGGGTTTGTGAAAATACCTCCTAAATTAAAAACGTTGTTATCTGAGAGTGACTGATTATTGAGCAATGTGATACACGAGTCAACTGGCATAAGATAATATAAGCAGCTTTATTAAAAAATGTGAACCACTTATTGAGACATTAACAGAGGATATGAAGAAGCAAATATTGTTCTAATTTAGGGATACCACTTACATTTTAGAAAGACAAATTAAAGACAGCAAATAATTCAATGTTTACTGAGGTGAAGAGTAGAATCTGAAATTATACGTTGTGGTACGGTGGTACGTGTTCTACTGGGACTTCTTTGGGAAAGTGACTTAAACAAACAGCTGTAACGTGTGACTGTGAACCTGTAAAGAGAGAGACACAATATTCTGTAAGTTTTGTTATCTTTAATTAGTTTAAGATAATTATGTTGAAAATTTGCCTGAGGATAGCTAAATCTAAAAATCAGGTGCTAAGCAGTGACATTCTTTAGTTATAACAGCTCTGTAAGGGGGTTTTGGAATGTAACTTGAAAATGTATGTCTTTCTGTGATTATAATGCACATTTTGGGCTTCATTTATTAAGGTGAAATGCAGGTTTTGGAGCCTGTAAATGCAAATGAAAAAGCAGCAAGCCTAAGACTGCTACTTCCTAAACTCTTGACTACCTAAGAGATCCAGAATGATTGACAAGCTCTGCTCAAACACATTTGGGTGCATGAAAGTAGGGGACGGGCTGCACTAAAAAATTCTTGTTTAATAATAACTGTGGATTGCAAATGTTTACTTGCTTACCCCTAGTGTAGATGGACAGGTTGTTTGGCTTGGAACCTTGTCCACCCACTAGTTATTAAATAGGGTCCTATGTATGGATTTGATGTTCTAAGAGCTGTTAATAAATAGATGTTTGGGGGGTAATTATAAATTTAAATTCCCATACATTGCTTTATTATGCATAGTAAGAAATGTACTTTCTTTCTTTTCATGCAATTTAATTTTAATGCAAAAACTACCTCTTTCTACTATTTACAATATAGAACACCCCACTGAATAGACAAAGATAAACATATGCATGAACAAAATGTCTGTCCTATGGGGGTGACAAATACTTCTATAACAAACAGTACTATTAGAATTTGTTACATGGAACATGGCTTGAACCACCAGATCTGACACATTTGCTGTGAGAGAAGATAACAGAACACAAACAGTAGACTAAACAGGTTAATGAAACTTGTATGCATAAAGGTGTGTATAAAGGTAAAATATGTTTTAAAAGGACATTGAAGTAAACACCCCTTGTTTTTGTGTTACATTTTATGTGTCTCATTCCTTAAAGCAAATTCTGTAACCTAAAATGCTGCAAATCAAGTAAGTGGTTTCGGGAATTTGCAAAGTTTTAAAAACCTACATTATAGATATTACATTTTGGCCTCTATAGGGAATGTGAGACTAAGTACAATTTTTACTGTAAAAAAAAAAAGAGGTGTTTAATGTCCCTTTGACATTAATTTGATGCTTATTTTTACACCATAATTTCAATGTATGGCCCCAAATCTGAACCATTTCAGATTGCAGCAGGAAAACATTCGTATTCCGGTTCAGTGGTTTTGCATGACCTTTTATGATATTTAATGTACAGTATTTAAGCTGCCCAGATTCATACTGTAATATAAAAAGATAATCTGGTATTCTTATATTCATACTGTGTAAACACTCAAAACTATCATTTTGGAACAAAAATGTTTGAAAACCTTTTCATAGGGATGATATTATTTATACGAGGAGTCTCAAAAAGCCTTTAAATCTAGAGCTTGATGCTAAGCTCTAGAGCAGGGGTCGCCAACCTTTCGGACCTCAGGGACCACTAAACTCAAAATTTTGAATCCCGTGGACCACTAACATGATTTTTTTTAAAAAGGTACAAACCTCTATAAGGTATTTATGTATATATATATATATATATATATATATATATATATATATATATACACACACATACACATACACACACACATACTGTACATAACTAGTATAACCATAGCTAAGTTTACATTATGTATATATTTACACATTTTTAAGAATTATTTTTGGAATTAACTAACTGAAAGACAGAACTGAGAGAATACATTCAATTGACAGATGAAGGGTGAGTGCCAACTTTTTAGCTGGAAACAGAGAGGCAGAAAGTTGGAAAAAAAGAATTATGTTTAAAAGGACCACAAGACTTCCGAGTTACCTCCCCAGTTAAGAATTATTCAAAACTACTTATGATCATGGACAGACATTGCAGTCATAAATTAAGTTTATATCAGAAAGTTCTCAATATGGTTGTTAGCTAACCACGACTGATGTTACTGGCAATTACTATAATACTGGTGGGATATGGCTGATCTGCTCGATGGCAATTACTGGAATTCAGGTGGAATGGTTTTGTGCTCAGGAAAATTATTAGAATTAAAAACTTTGATGTAAGTCCATCTGAAAGACTTAGGAAAACTACTACAAAGAGACAGGTAAATGGAAGAAAATACATGAAATATGAGGGGAATTTTGTTTTCATTTTTTATATACTACTATTTCAAGCCAAGACTTTAGTTACCTCTGCTGGTTTTAAAATGGAAGCATCTTCCTCTGAGCAGCATACCTGGAGGGATGAGTTAAAAACACAATCTAGCTATGCAAGTTGCGCAGTACTATGCAACGTGCATAGGGAGTTTTCAATTTAACTCATCCTCCGTCGATTTTCACTGATCTCCAGCCAGGCACTGTAGGGAGTTGCAGCGCAGCGGGGGTGACACCATCAGAGGAGATTAATTCCTGCTTGATGGTGTCAAGGACCACCAACATCTTCTCGTGGACCACCAGTGGTCCATGGACCACTGGTTGGTGACCGCTGCTCTAGAGTATGTGAGTACATTAACCCTTTATTACCTATGCTATGGCGTATTGCAGGACTTCACTATTTACAGCTTTTCTCTTTTTTTTTAAAGGTATCATTTGGATCTAAAAGCAATAATTTGGGGATTTTTTTTCTCACAGTATATCCTTTTGTGCACTATCACATTGATTTTATTACTTTTATGTTATTTGTGATTTAGACAAGTTTATATATTGGTTTTGGTTTATTTCATAGTATATGCTGTATAGTGATCTAGCTTTTATAGTTTATCAAGTGTTGGTGTCGCTGATTTTGTGATAGTATCCAAGAGATGTTGATTGATAGGGCTTTCACTAGTTTGTTTGTTGAAATAGAACAGAGCAAAATTTATGAAAAAAAGCTGTTCAAAAATTGTTTGTGGTGGACTAAAACACTACTGTCGAATCCAGTCAATAAAAGGTTTAGGTGGAGTTTACATTATAATCAGCTGTTAAAAACCCATATGATAACTGGGTTTTATAATAGATTAGAATAGCAAACAAATGCAATGCACTTTGCACAGCAATACTATATTTATATTTACATTGGTACTTAAAAAGGCCTGTGGGTGTCAATTCATTAAACACACATAGGCTGACCCTAGCTCCTGGACCTATATTTTAGGGGTCTTGTTGAGATATGCTTCTGCCTTTCAATTACTATCTAGCCAGGACACTTTAATGTAATCTTCTGACCATGAAGAACTAGAGAATATAAAATGTTTTAAGAGTAGTGGGTTCTTCTCTAGTAGCATCTCTTCAGTGAATTCAATAAAATAAAGTCATCCGCGGCATAAACCTAGCAAATACTCTGATTCCTAGGGTCACTTTCATACCAAAGAAGAGCTTTAAGAGATAAATATTTATGCTTAAATATATGTTTAGACCTGTGAGACTTCCCTAAAATAATGTTAGTGTCAATTTCCATATCCTTTTATAAGTAGGGAAGGAACCAACAGCCATGCATGTACAGTATGTATAAGAGGTTTAAGCTGCACATGTGTAAAGTTTTATCATTGTTAAAAGAAAGGTCATCAAGCTAATTAGGAATGTTACGTTAGAAGCCTGAAGAGCTTTCCTTGGACAACATTGCCAATGCTTGATTTATATCACCTTGTCTTTGTTCATTGATCATCAAGATTCCATTTACTGCTTTGCAGTTTTGACATTTACATTTACAACACAATAAGATGAAAATGATCTGATAACATTCCGAGACAGTGTCTATGATCAACAGACAGCCTAAGAAACTCTATTTGGTTTTGTTAGCAGAAAATATTTGTTAGAAATGTCAGTGTCACCTAAGGGGATATCCAGTAATGAAAGCCTTTACCAATAGAAGAATTGAGAAACCTGCTGTTTAACACATTTGTATCTCTGGTCGTGTTTTGATTAATTCAATTTCAATGTACTTACTTATTCTTAGTGTCACTGTAATATATAAATGAAGATAAAATATATCAAACTACAGCAGCTATATTGATCAAGATACTAAATGCAATGAAGATTAATGTGCACTAATTACATCAAAATTACATAGTATATGAGTGCAAGTATCTGTACAAATCTACTGTTTGCTTTTTTCTACATCATTGATTGAGCACTATACGAATAACCTTAATATGAATATGCACAGTTTAGTAATAAAGGAATGAATAAACTTAAAGGGACACTAAACCCAATTTTTTTCTTTCATTATTCAGGTAGAGAATACAATTCTAAGCAACATTCCAATTAACTTCTATTATCTAATGTGCTTTATCATTTAGATATCTTTTATTGAAGAAATAGCAATGCACATGGGTGAGCCAATCACACGAACCATCTATGTGCATCCACCAATCAGCAGCTACTGAGCCTATCTAGATATGCTTTTCAGCAAAGTATATCAAGAGAATGAAGCAAATTAGATAATAGAAGTAAATTAGAAAGTTGTTTAAAATTGCATGCTCTTTCTAAATCATGAAAGAAAAAATGTGGGTTTCATGTCCCTTTAAAGGGAGAGGAAACCCAAAAAATGTCCTTCATAATTTGGATAGATTATACAATGTTAAGCAACTTTAAAATTCACTTTTATTATCAAATATACTTCATTGTCTTGTTTTCCTTTGCTGAAGGAACAGCATTAAACTACTGGCAGCTAGATGAACATGTCTAGTTAGCTGATCACGAGACAAATGTGTGTATGAACCAATCACCAGTTAGCTCCCAGTTAAGATACGTGCATATTCCTTTTCAACAATGGATACCAAGAGAACAAAGCACAGTTAAAAATAGAAGTGTTTTTAAGTGTTTTAAAATTGCATACGCTTATTCTTGCAAGTTTAAGTTTGACTTTCCTATCCCTTTAATTTTATAAAACAAAAATGCCTTTGTCTTCTGTTTTCTTAATCATATATAATGTAAGACATCTTGCTGCTTAATAACTAAAAATAGCCTTGGTCCCAGACGGTCAACAAATCTAAAAGTGGTCTGGTCACACGACCACTTTCAATTTGTTGACCGTCTGGGACCAAGGCTATTTTTACATTTCTGCAGTGTTTGTGTTTAGCTGTAATTTTCCTCTTACTCATTCACTGTACCCACACATATTATATACAGTTTTTCTCGCCATTATTTTCATCATATCTTATAACTTACTATAAAAAAATATATAAAATATGATGAAAAAATGGAAAAAAACACACTGTTTCTAACTTTGAGCCCCAAAATCTGTTACACATCTACAACCACCAAAGAAACTCCTATGCTAAATAGTTTCTAATTTTTGTCCTGAGTTTAGAAATACCCAATGTTTACATGTTCTTTGCTTTTTTTGTAAGTTATAGGGCAACAAATGCAAGTAGCACTTTGCTATTTCTAAACCACTTTTTTTTTTTCAAAATTAGCGCTAGTTACATTAGAACACTGATATCTGTCAGGAATCTCTGAATATCCATTGACATGTATATATTTGTTTTTAGTAGACAACCCAAAGTATTGATCTAGGCCCATTTTGGTATATTTCATGCAACTATTTTACCGCCAAATGCGATCATATAAAAAAATGTTCACTTTTTTACAAACTTTTTCACAAACTTTAGGTTTCTCACTGAAATTATTATTTATTTAAAAACAGCTTGTGCAATTATGGCATAAATGGTTGTAAATGCTTCTCTGGGATTCCCTTTGTTCAGAAATAGCAGACATATATGGCTTTGGTATTGCTTTATGGTAATTAGAAGGCCGCTAAATGCCGCTGCGAACCACATGTGTATTATGCCCAGCAGTGAAGGGGTTAATTAGGGAGCTTGTAGGGAGTGTGTAGGGTTAATTTTAGCTTTAGTGTAGTGTAGTAGACACCCCCAAGTATGGATCTAGACCTATTTTGGTATATTTCATGCCACCATTTCACCGCCAAATGCGATCAAATAAAAAAAATCATTACATTTTTCAATTTTAGGTTTCTCACTGAAATTATTTACAAAGAGCTTTTGCCATTATGGCACAGATGGTTGTAAATGCTTCTTTGGGATCCCCTTTGTTCAGAAATAGCAGACTTATATGGCTTTGGCATTGCTTTTTGGTAATTAAAAGGCCGCCAAATGCCGCTGCGTATGACACGTGTATTATTCCCAGCAGAGAAGGGGAAAATTAGGGAGCTTGTAGGGAGCTTGTATAGTTAATTTTAGCTTTAGTGTAGTGTAGTAGACAACACATGGGGGGAAAGTTATCAACATGTCAACTTTCCTGCCTTCGCCGGCCCAATACGCCCGCCTAAGCTCGCCTACTATTGCCGCCGCGGACCTGAAAAAATTCGCCTGTTATCAATAAATCTGTCAAAAAGTTGCGCACCAAGTATGGGGCGATGAGCAGCGGACTGTGAGAGTTATCACACATCCGATCTCGCTGCTCTTCGGCTTTTTTACAGCTTTATTGCTAGCCTGTCACTAAGCACCCACACTAACTACACTGTTCTAACCCCCTATACCCCGCGCCCCCGGAGCCCCCCGCAACTCAATAAAGTTTACTAACCCCTAAACCACCGCTCCTAGACCCTGCTGCAACTCTTATAAATGTATTAAACCCTAAACCGCCGCTCCCGGACACCGCCGCAACCTACATTATACCTAGTAACCCCTATCCTGCCCCCCCTATACAGCTGCCCTCTATAATAAAGTTATTAACCCCTATCCTGCTGATCCCGCACCTCAACGCAACTAAATAAATAGTTTAACCCCTAAACCGCCACTCCCGGACCCTGCCGCAACCTATATTAAATTTATTAACCCCTAATCTGCCCCCTCTACACCGTCGCCACCTATAATACATTTATTAACCCCTATCCTGCCCCCCACTACACCGCCGCCACTGTAATAAATTTATTAACCCCTAAACCTAAGTCTAACACTAACCCTAACACCCCCCTAACTTAAATATTAATTAAATAAATCTAAATAATATTTCTATTATTAACTAAATTAATCCTATTTAAAACTAAATACTTACCTTTAAAATAAACCCTAATATAGCTACAATAAAAATAATAATTATATTGTAGCTATCTTAGAATTTATTTTTATTTTATAGGTAACTTTCAATTTATTTTAACTAGGTACAATACCTATTAAATAGTTATTAACTATTTAATAGCTACCTAGCTAAAATAAAGAGAAATTTACCTGTAAAATAAAAACTAACCTAAGTTACAATTACACCTAACACTACACTATACCTTAATAAATTATTCCTATTTAAAACTAAATACTTACCTGTAAAATAAACCCTAAAATAGCTAAAATGTAATTAATAATTACATTGTAGCTATTTTAGGATTTATATTTATTTTACAGGTAACTTAGTATTTATTTTAGCTAGTTAGAATAGTTATTAAATAGTTATTAATTATTTAATAACTACCTAGCTAAAAGAAATACAAAAGTACCTGTAAAATAAATCCTAACCTAAGTTACAATTAAACCTAACACTACACTATCATTAAATAAATTAAATACAAATAACTACAATTAAATACAATTACATAAACTAACTAAAGTACAAAAAATAAAAAAGCTAAGTTACAAAAAATAAAAAAATAGGTTACAAACATTTAAAAAATATTACAACAATTTTAAGCTAATTAACCTAATCTAAGCCCCCTAATAAAATAACAAAGCCCCCCAAAATAAAAAAAATGCCCTACCCTATTCTACATTAAAAAAGTTCAAAGCTCTTTTACCTTACCAGCCCTTAAAAGGGCCTTTTGTGGGGCATGCCCCAAAGAAAACTGCTCTTTTGCCTGTAAAAGAAAAATACAACCCCCCCAACATTAAAACCCACCACCCACATACCCCTAATCTAACCCAAAACCCCCCTTAAAATAACCTAACACTAATCCCCTGAAGATCATCCTACCTTTAGTCGTCTTCACTCAGCCGAGCCACCGATGGAACTGAAGAGGAGATCCGGAGCGGCAGAAGTGATCCTCCAAGGGGCGCTGAAGAAATTTTCCATCCGATGAAGTGATTCTCCAGTCGGCGCTGAAGAAGTCTTCCATCCGGGCGATGTCATCTTCCAAGTGGCGCTGAAGAAGTCTTCTATCCGGGCGATGTCATCTTCCAAGCGGGGTCTTCAATCTTCAATCTTCATCCCGCCGACGCGGAACATCCTTCTTTCCCGACGGACTACCAATGAATGAAGGCTCCTTTAAGGGACGTCATCCAAGATGGCGTCCCTTCAATTCCGATTGGCTGATAGGATTCTATCAGCCAATCGGAATTAAGGTAGGAAAAATCTGATTGGCTGATTGAATCAGCCAATCAGATTGAAGTTCAATCCGATTGGCTGATCCAATCAGCCAATCAGATTGAGCTTGCATTCTATTGGCTGATCGGAAACAGTTAGTGTTAGACTTAGGTTTAGGGGTTAATAAATTTATTACAGTGGCGGCGGTGTAGTGGGGGGCAGGATAGGGGTTAATAAATGTATTATAGGTGGCGACGGTGTAGGGGGGGGGGCAGATTAGGGGTTATTACATTTAATATAGGTTGCGGCAGGAGTCCGGGAGTGGCGGTTTAGGGGTTAATCAGTTTATTATAGCTTGCGGGTGGCTCCAGGAGCGGCGGTTTAGGGGGTTAATCAGTTTATTATAGCTTGCGGTGGGCTCCGGGAGCGGCGGTTTAGGGGGGTAATAACTTTATTTAGTTGCGGTGGTGTAGGGGGGGACAGATTAGGGGGTGTTTAGACTCGGGGTACATGTTAGGGTGTTAGGTGTAGACAGCTCCCATAGAAATCAATGGGATGTCTGGCAGCAGTGAACTTGTACTTTCGCTATGGTCAGACTCCCATTGATTCCTATGGGATCTGCCGCCTCCAGGATGGCGGTTTGAAAACCAGGTACGCTGGGCCGGAAAAGTGCAGAGCGTACCTGCTAGTTTTTTGATAACTAGCAAAAGTAGTCAGATTGTGCCGCACTTGTGTGCGGAACATCTGGAGTGATGTAAGAATCGATCTGTGTCGGACTGAGTCCGGCGGATCGAAGCTTACGTCACAAAATTCTACTTTTGCTGGTCTCTAGCCTTTGATAACTAAGGCGAATCAGCCTCGCCACAAATACGTTGCGCAATTCCCAGCGTATTTGAGGTTGACGGCTTGATAACTACCCCCCATGGTATTGATCTAGGCCCATTTTGGTATATTTCATGCCACCATTTCAACAGCATATGCGATCATATAAAAAAAAAAGTTCACTTTTTCACAACTTTTCACAAACTTTAGGTTTCTCACTGAAATTATTTACAAACAGCTTGTGCAATTATGGCACAAATGGTTGTAAATGTTTTCTCTGGGATCCCCTTTGTTCATAAGGTATATAGGAATAGCGCCCAAGTTAAAATGTGGACCTTACTGTCACTAACGATTAACCCCTTCTAAGAAAATCTGAGTGGATAAGACCAAGGCATCTACTTATCAAGCCGTCAACTTAATTGCATTCGACGGCACAAATACGCTCGCCTAAGTTCACCTAACATTGCTGCCGCGGACCTGAATACGTTCTCCAAAGTTACCAAAAAAGCTGTCAAAAAGCCGCGCACCAAGTACGGGGTGATGAGCAGCGGACTGTTGTTAACTAACAGTCATCGATCTCGCTGCTCTTCGGCTTTTTCCCAGCTTTACTGGTATACTGTCACTAAGACCCATACTATACTATACTGTTTTACCCCTATCCCGCTGCTCACGGGACCCCGCCGCTACTAAATAAAATTATTAACCACTAAACCGCCACTCCCGGAGCCCACTGCCACTCTAATAAATGTATTAACCCCTATCCTGCCGCTCCCGGAGCCCACCGCCACCTACATTATAATTATTAACCCCTAATCTGCTGCCCCTACACCACCGCCACCTACATTATACTTATTAACCCCTAATCTGCCTCCCTACAACCGCCGCCACCTACTTTATACTTGTTAACCCCTAATCTGCTGCCCCTACAACCGCCGCCACCTACATAACACTTATTAACCCCTAATCTGCTGTCCCCAACGTCACCACCACTATATTAAATTTATTAACCCATAAACCTAAGTCTAACCCTAACACCCCCTAACTTAAATCTAATTTAAATAAATATAAATAAAATTTCTATAATTAACTAAATTATTCCTATTTAAAACCAAATACTTACCTATAAAATAAACCCTAAGATAGCTACAATATAACTAATAGTTTATTTTTATTTTACAGGCAAGTTTGTATTTATTTTAATTAGGTACAATAGTTATTAAATAGTTCTTAACTATTTAATAACTACCTAGCTAAAATAAATACAAAAGTACCTGTAAAATAAAACCTAACCAAAGTTACAATTACACCTAACACTACACTATAATTAAATAAATTAACTACATTAAATACAATTAACTAAATTAAATTATCTAAAGTACAAAAACCCTCCACTAAATTACAGAAAATAATAAACAAATTACAGAAATTTTAATTAATTACACCTAATCTAATAGCCCTATCAAAATAAAAAAAAGTTCCCACCAAATAAAAAAAAACTGTAGCCTAAACTAAACTATTAATAGCCCTTAAAAGGGCCTTTTGCGGGGCATTGCCCCAAAGTAATCAGCTCTTTTACCTGAAACAAAAAATACAAGCAACCCCCCAAGAGTAAAACCCACCACCCCCACAACCAACCCCCCAAAAAAAACTAACTAAAAAAACCTAAGCTCCCCATTGCCCTGAAAAGGGCATTTGGATGGGCAAATTTAGCTAATTTGCAGTCCAAACACTAACCTAAAAATAAAACCCACCCAATACACCCTTAAAAAAACCTAATACTAACCCCCTGAAGATCACCTTACCGGGAGATGTCTTCATCCAAGCCGGGCAGAAGTGGTCCTCCAGACGTGCAGAAGTCTTCATCCAAGCTGGGGCGAAGTGGTCCTCCAGACAGGCAGAAGTCTTCATCCAAATGGCATCTTCTATCTTCATCCATCCGGCGCGGAGTGGGTCCATCTTCAAGACATCCGAAGCGGAGCATCCTCCTCGGCCGACGACTACCCGACGAATGAAGGTACCTTTAAGTGACGTCATCCAAGATGGCGTCCCTTACATTCCAAATGGCTGATAGAATTCTATCAGCCAATCGGAATTAAGGTAGAAAAAATCATATTGGCTGATGCAATCAGCCAATAGGATTGAAGTTCAATCCTATTGGCTGATCCAATCAGCCAATAGGATTGAGCTTGCATTCTATTGGCTGATTGGATCAGCCAATAGGATTGAACTTCAATCCTATTGGCTGATTGCATCAGCCAATGGAATGCAAGCTCAATCCTATTGGCTGATCTAGTTTAAATTTCTGTAATTTGTTTATTATTTTCTGTAATTTAGTATTTTGTTTTTTTTGTACTTTAGATAATTTAATTTAATTTAGTTAATTGTATTTAATGTAGCTAATTTATTTAATTATAGTGTAGTGTTAGGTGTAATTGTAACTTAGGTTAGTTTTTATTTTACAAGTACTTTTGTATTTATTTTAGCTAGGTAGTTATTAAATAGTTAATAACTATTTAGTAACTATTGTATCTAGTTACACTAAATACAAACTTGCCTGTAAAATAAAAATAAACCCTAAGATAGCTACAATGTAACTATTAGTTATATTGTAGCTATTTTAGGGTTTATTTTATAGGTAAGTATTTAGTTTTAAATAGGAATAATTTAGTTAATGATAGGAATATTTATTTATATTTATTTAAATTAGATTTAAGTTAGGGGGTGTTAGGGTTAGACTTAGGTTTAAGGGTTAATAAATTTAATATAGTGGCCGCGATGTTGGGGGTGGAGGTGTAGGGGGTGGCAGATTAGGGGTTAATAAGTATACTGTAGGTGGCGGCGGTGTAGGGGGTGGCAGATTATGGGTTAATAACATAATGTAAGTGGCGGCGGTGTAGGGGGGGACAGATTAGGGGTTAATAAGTATAATGTAGGTGGTGGCGGTGTAGGGGGGCAGATTAGGGGTTTAATAAGTATAATGTAGGGTGTCGGCGGTGTAGGGGTGGCAGATTAGGGGTTAATAAGTATAATGTAGGTGGCGGCGGTGGCGGGCAGTAGATTAGGTGTTAATAAGTATAATGTAGGTGGCAGCGGGGTCTGGGAGTGGCAGAATTAGTGTTAATAAGTATAATGTTTGTGGCGGCGATGTAGGGGGCAGCAGATTAGTGGTGTTTAGACTCGGGATACATGTTAGGGTGTTAGGTGTAAAACCTAACTTTATTCTCACATAGGAATCAATGGGATATTGGGAGCAGCAGCAAACATGAACTTTGCTGCTTTCAGACTCCATTGATTCCTATGACATCCGCCACCTCAAGGCGGCGGATTGAAAACCAGGTGCGCAGGGCTGGAATAGTGGCGAGCATACCTGGTAGGTATTTGATAACTAGAAAAATTAGTTAGATAGTGCCAAATTTGTGTTCGGAACATCTGTAGTAACGTAAGCATCGATCTGTGTCGGACTAAGACCGGCGGATCGTATGTTACGTCACAAAATTCTACTTTTGCCGGTTTGTAGGGTTTGATAACTAAGGGGAATAGGCTTGCCACAAATACGCTGCGGAATTCCAGCGTATTTGCGGTTGACGGCTTGATAGATGCCAAAGTGTGAATGAGTAACAATGCTAACAAGCGCAGGTCTGAGAATAAAATGATAACTTCAAATAGCATGTTTGGAAATATCAAATATGAGTGTATAGAAATATATGAAATATATAGTAGTAGTGTTAGTTCAAAAATTATATTGTAGGTAAATATGCAAATATATACAGTAGGTACTGTATATATGAAAAAAACACTAATGTAAAATTTTACTGAAGCATAAATAAATATTAAAAATACATAAGGGACATCTCCCTTGAAATGGCAATACATAGAAGTCAGATACGCTAAAATTCCTACTACTATTTAGGCTAGTGCGGTCACAGCGGTCTGTATACCTCTCAGATTATTGCGGTAGCTGTGGCACATATACCTCTCAAGTTGGTGCGGTCACAATAATTTATATACCACTCCGTTCAACAATGGTTTGTATACCTGTCCAATTGATGCACTCACAGCAGTTTGTATACCTTTCAGGTTAATGCGGTCATGTGATGAGCCGTCTGGGCGTCCTGATCCACAGTGAATAAAAGTGAAACAAATGGCAACAATTTGTGTCAACTTTGTTAGTAACAAATTGCGCTTTATAGACTTGGATCTTTCTGATCAATGGTGAAAACCACTAGTAGTGGTGTGATCGTTCTTGTTGACATTTCTGAACAATACAGATAGAAAGCTGGAAACCAAGTTTGTTGTAATAGAACTCCTGTTCTCATATAGCTGTCGTTTTTTTTTCTGGTTTGAAATTTGTTGTGCTTGCAAGCTGTTAATACAAGTTGAACAATAGCACAGAGCAAAGTTAGGTATAGTCCTGGTGAACGCGTTTCACCACTAGGGGCTTTATCAAGATGTATACTAACATGCCCAACTTTGCTCTATATAAAGGGTTTCTTCATTTTGCATTGATCACATGACCACATTAATCTGAAAGATATACAAACCGCTGTGAGTGCATCAATTGGAGAGGTATACAAATCATTGTTGACTGCACCAAACGGAGTGGTATATAACTTATTGTCACCGCACCAACTTGAGAGGTATATGTGCCACAGTTACCGTAATAATCTGAGAGGTATACATTCCGCTGTGACTGCACTAGTCTGAGATGTATACAAACCTCTAGGACCACACCAATCTGAGAGGTACACAGACCATGGGGATTTCCTGCTTGTAAGCAGTGACAAAAAACTATCCCAAAGTGGAGGTATTTGTATATCATCTCTTTTTCATCGTTTGAAGAAAAATTTAACACCATCAAAAAAATGTACTGCACCAATAAGGTACCTTATTTACAAATGAATCCCATATCAGATTACAATTTTATTTAGTCTGAACAGACATTGGTTAACACTGGGACTTGTGTATTCATCGTCACACTTATTTTATGGCACTTTGAGACGATAGTCCTTTTACACTTAATTTGCACTATTGGCTACCACCTCTAATAGTAGGCATTTTAGTGTATCTGACTTCTATGTATTGAATTTCAAGGGAGACGTCCATTATGTATTTTTATTATTTATTTATGTTTCAGTAAAATTTACTTTTTTTAAAATATTACATTAGTGTTTTTTTCATATATACCTATATATTTGCATATTTACCTACAATATAATTTTTTAACTAACACTACTACTATATTTTTCATATATTTCTATACACTCATATTTGATATTTCCAAACGTGCTATTTAAAGTTATCATTTTATTTTCAGACCTGCGCTTGTTAGTGCTGTCACAGTGTCACTCATTCACACTTTGTCTTATCCCCTTTGTTCAGAAATGGCAGACATATATGGCTTTGGCGTTGCTTTTTGATAATAAGAAGGCTGCTAAATGTCGCTGTGCACCACACTTGTATTATGCCCAGCAGTGAAGGGATTAATTAGGTAGCTTGTAGGGAGCTTGCAGTGTTAGTTTTAGCTTTCGTCAGCCTCCCACCTGACACATGGACCCCCCTTAGCCCCCAACCTCCCTGATCTCCCCCAAACAGCTCTCTAACCCTTCCCCCGCTACCTATTTGCTGCCATCTTGGGTATTGCTCCCAGCACCCGCCGTGCACATACAGGAACCGGATGCCGGGTAGCGGTGGGCCACCCACCCGCCTAGGTACAATAGCTATTAAATAGTTATTAAGTCTGTCAAAAGAACTGAAATAAGGGGGGCAGTTTGCAGAGACTTAGATACAAGGTAATCACAGAGGTAAAAAATGTATTTATATAACTGTGTTGGTTATGTTATGGGTAATAAAGGGATTATCTTTCTTTTTAAACAACAAAAAATCTGGTGTTAACTGTCCCTTTAATAATTAGTCTTGAATGATAAGAGACATTCAAGCTGAATGAATAGGGAAACTGATCCCTATGTTATCTATATTGAATTTTAAAAGTAAGGTCACATTACAAATGAGAAGTAAAAATAATGAAGAATGATTTTACCATGCGCAACTATAATCACATATTACAAGTTAAAATGTTTCTTCTCATGAACGCAAGTATTGCTCAAGTGCAAGTTACTAGAGCTGAAACTAAACTATGATACTTATTGTGAAGTTACCAGATACCTAAATCTTTCATGTTATAAAAAAAGTAGGAACCCTGGATGAGAGGATGGAAGGAAGGGTTATGTGACCCCACTAGGAAGAGACAAGGGGTGAAGGAAAGGGACAAGGGGGCTGGGCTGAAGAGGGGATTGATAAACCTGGAACAGGAAGTGACAGCACACATTCTAATCAGGAGCAGCACGGTGGGATCAATTTGCTTACCTGAATGGAGCCTTATTACAGGAGCTGATGGAGGTGGCGAGGCAAAAAGGAGCTGGATGGATCAGGGAGAGGCTGGAGACTGCAGGGAGAGGCAGGCACAGGAGAGGTGGAGGTGGTCCCTGTCACTGGAGGAGCGGCAGCTCGGAGGAGTGTGCGGCCTGCACGGAGATCCAGGCCTCCAGCACGGCTGAGCCCAGATGGGGGCCACCGGTGGAAGGAGGAGGGGGAGCAGCAGGCCCTCAGATAGTCCAGAGGATGTGAGACAGCAGGGAGCAGAGGAGCGTCAACGGCCAGGCCCAGGGCGGGCTTGAGGCCTAGTGTGGAAGCGCCCAGTGACGTCACGGCCCGGCGGTCGAAGCCGGGGGCCTCAGGGCTGTGTGAGGAGAGGCAGGTCAGCAGGGGCCATGCAGGAGACGGTGAGGCAGCAGGCAGGACCGGAGGAGACGGCCATGGAGGGCCCCGCGGATGGGATCGGCGGCTCAGGATGACCGTCACGGCCCGGCGGTCGCAGCCGGGGCCTAGGCAGGGAAGAGGGCGGACGGCGGAGCAGCCGGGCGGTGACGCGGATGGCAGGTAAGTGATGGCGGGCAGAGGGGGGAGCAGCGGCAAGAGTGGAGGAGGCATGAAGGCTGCAGGTGGCTGACACCAGTGGGTATAATCTTTCAATGGGGCATGGAGCGGCAGCTATGGGCAAGGCTAAGTAGCGGGGGGAATAGGGAGGGGGCTAGGCACTAATGGCAAGGCGGTGCAGGGCTGGGGGGCCGCAATAAATGAATAGAGGTAGAACTGGGATGCAAGAAGGCAGCGAGCGGTGGGGGGGGGGGGGGGGAATTGAGGGGGCCCCGCCACTATACATAAAGTGGTTGCCGGCAGGGGGGAAGCGCATGGCGGTGGGGGTAATAGGAAGGGGTGCCACTGTACATAAAGTGGTCGCCGGGCAGAGGGGAATTGCATGGCGGCAGGGGAATAGGAAGTGTGGGCCCCAGGTGTATATAGACCGGGGGGGGGGGGAAGGTGTTTCCAAGCAGGGAGGGTGGCAAGTACCGCAAGAGCAGACGGTCTGAGGGGTGGCAGGCAGGGGCATGAGAGGCAGAGGTAGTGGGGGGAGAGGGGGGGGAGCAGCCTGGATGCTAGGGTTGTATAGGGTCTAGACGCCCTAGCACAGAACAAAAGGGGGGTGCCTGCCCACGTTTGCGAGTTATTGTGGGGGGGGCCTGTGGCCCAAAAGGGGGGGGTGCGGGATGGTGAGAGGAAAAGGGTGGGAAAAGGTGTGTCAAACCAAAAAAAAAAAAAAAAAAAAAGGGGAAAAAGGGGGGTAAATGTGGAAGGGGAAAGGGAAGTTTGTTACATGGGGGTTATTAGGGAGGGGGGGGCAGCTGGTGAAAGAGGGGGCAAGGGTAAAAGGGGGTGGGGGGGGGATGGGATTGAAAAGGGGCTTTGCTGACGCTTGTTTGTTTTGCAGTGACTTGTGCCTCTACGGCAAGGGTGGAGGAGGCGGAGGAAGCCAGTAGGGAAGCAGAAGCATTGGAGGATCTGGAGCTGTGGACGGAGCCACCACTGGAGTTGGAGGCCAGTGGTGACTTCTGATGAGGAAGAGGACCCTCTGGAAGGGACATCAGCAGGATCGGGAACAGCTGGCCAGGTAGGGGGGATGTCTGCCCTGGCGCAGCTTTTGAGGATGTTGTCCCCACAACGGGGAGGGGAGGAGGGGGGGCAGGGGGGGGGAATGAGTGGATGGAGAGGGGGGGTGATGTGACTGTTGCCTCTTCCTCACAGGGCTCTAGAACCAGACGTGATACGGGGAGGAATCACACCCCCAGAGGAGACGGGAATCACCCAGAGGGCGCAGGAGATCTCGGTCACCTCGGAGCAGGGGACCTGGAGGGATAGAGAGGAGATCACCAGCACGGGCCAGGGTGGACCGGTCCAGAGAAAGGAGCAGGCACGGCAGGGGGAGGTCCCCAGCCAGGAGAGGAACAGCGCGACGCATTCTGGAGGTGGGCAGGGAGGGAATCGGTTAGGAGACCAAGTGAAGCCAGCCGGAGTGGGGCTAGCAGGCCTGGGGCAGGAAGAGGAACGGACGGTCGGGGAGAAGGACCCGGCTACAGCGGCGCGGTCGGCAGGTGAGTCGACTGTGCGGCTTTTCAGGAATGAATGATAGCTTGGCTGGCGAGAGAGAGGTGTTATTGGCGGGCTTGAAGGGCCTGATAGCGAACCTGGAGAAACCATCAGGGGTGGGGTCGCCAGCGGCGGCGTGGGTGCAGCCGGGAGGGGGAGTTCGAACAGGAGAACCACAGGCAGGAGAGAGTACGGTGCCGGCAGCGAGTGGAGCCGCAAGTGGGGGAGAGACTTTGAGGGTGCCGGAGGACGCATTGAGGAGGGCCGTGTCTGTGTTCAGTGGGACCGTTGGGGATCCATCTTACCAGTGAGTTGCGGGAGAAGATTTGGAAGAGGGATACTTGGAGATTCTGTCGCTTCTTCCGTTGGATCAGGTATTAGAAGTGAAAGAGGATGACAAGGAAAAAGGGAAGAAGGAGGAGGAGGAGAGGAAGAAGCGGTGGAGGAAGCTGCCCAAGACATTCGGGAATTGGTCCAGGGCTTTCCGTATTCTGGCGAGCGTGATGGGGGAAAAGTTCCCGGAGCAGGGTTCGTCCCTATTTTGTTATTATGATGAGATCGCGAATGCGTACGGGACGTACGGGCGGAAAGGCTTGGTGGCGGTACGATGAGCGGGTTCCGACAGCGGATGGCGGTGAGGCCCGAGATGCGGTGGGAAGATAGGGACATGGGGGATCTGGTTGGAGATGATGACCCCCCTTAGGGGGGGGCAGTCCTTTCGGGCCGCAGGACAGGGAGTTGGAACCGGGGGGTTGTAGTGGGAGCACATCGGCGGTTATCCGGAAGGGACTGTGCTTTCAGTTCAACGAGGGACAATGCCGCTTTGGGGCGTCATGCAAATACAAGCATGAGTGTTCAGGCTGTGGGGGAATCCACTCTTTCGCCAAGTGCTTTAAGAAAGCGCGGCAGGGAGGAAAGCCGGGGAGAGATGGGTAATACGGGCACGGACCCCGGTTGAAGGTAGGAAGGATGGTGCCATGGCTAAAGGGGTACGCCAATAGGCAGGGATGTGCGGGCGGACGCCGACTTGCTGCTGACGGGTTTTTAGTTCGGGTTTTTTATTCCACACAGGGGAGCAGGCAGCAGGGGCTTTTGGGGGCAACTTGAAATCGGCACGGGAATTCCCAGGGGTGGTGGGGGAGAAGTTGCGCAAGGGAGGTAGCATTGGGTAGGATGGGCGGGCCTTTCAAAAAACCGCCCTTGAAGGGTCTGCGGATTTCCCCGCTAGGGGTGGGTGCCGAAAAAAGGGGTAGGGCCAATTCCGGGATGATACATCATCTGTCGCACCCGAAAGGGTTGTCAGTCAACGATGGGATAGACCCAGAGCTAGTGTCTGTGAATTATGCGTCGTTTGACAGGGCCGTGGCGCTGGTGAGGAAGGCTGGAAAAGGGGCATTGCTGGCTAAGGCGGATGTGGAGTCAGCCTTCCGGCTGCTGCCGGTGCACCCCCAGTGCCATCATTTGCTGGGGTGTTTCTTCGAGGGACAATTTTTTCGTGGACCTGTGTCTGCCAATGGGTTGTTCTATCTCTTGTTCGTACTTTGAAAAGTTTAGTTCCTTTGTGGAATGGGTGGTCAGGCAGAAGTCAGGTAAATCCTCGGTGGTCCATTACTTGGACGATTTCTTGTTCGTTGGGGCAGCGGGGTCGGGGGTTTTGCGAGCATCTAGTTAAGGTATTCGGGGAGGTTACCAGAGATTTTGGTATCCCGGTTGCGGCTGAGAAATCGGAAGGGCCGGTGTCATCATTGAGTTTTCTGGGGATACTGGTGGACACGATTCGGATGGAATGCAGGCTCCCGGAGGACAAACTGACGGACTTGAGGGGCGCGCTGGGAGAAGCGTTGGGCGCCAAGAAAATGACGTTGCGGCAGATTCAGTCGCTGCTGGGGAAGTTAAATTTCGCGTGCCGGATCATCCCCATCGGCAGGGTTTTCTGCCGCAGACTGTCAGCGGCGACGGCCGAGTGTCGGATCCAAGGCACCATGTCAGAGTGACGATGGAGATGAAGGAGGGACTTGAGAGTGTGGGTCACTTTCTGGGCGAATTCAATGGAAGATTGGATTATCCAGGACGTAGGTTGGTCGGATAACGACTTAAGGCTATTCACGGATGCGTCAGGGGCCCAGGGGTTCGGGGCTACCCTCCAAGGCAAGTGGGTGTGCTGACAGTTGGCCGGGTAGCTGGGGGGAGAGTGGGTTAACTAAGAACCTCACGTTCTTGGAGTTCTTCCCGATAGTGGTTGCGTTGAGGGTGTGGCCCCACATTTTGAAGGATAAGAGAGTTACCTTCCACTCGGATAATCTGGGGGTGTGATGGCCATCAACAGGTTGACAGCAAGTTCTCCTCCGGTGGTCAAGTTGCTGAGAGCGTTTGTGTTGGAGTGCCTGAGGAATAACGTGTCGTTCAGCAGCTGTGCATGTTCCGGGTAAGCTGAATGTTATTGCTGACGCTTTGTCCCGTTTGCAGTGGGAGCGATTTCGAGCAGCAGCACCGGAGGCAGACGAAGAGGGCGTGCCTTGCCCGGGGGACCTATGGAGCTTGGGCATGGGGTAATTGAATTGATCCAGGGATCGTTGGCGGCGCCACGTGGAAGGCATATGCCCGAGTGTGGAAACAATGGTGTGAGTTGCACGGGGGGAGACATTGCTGGAAGATGAGGGAAGCCAGTTAAGGGTGCTGCTGGCCTGGGTAAGACGGTGGGGGTGATGAGAGGCTGTCGCCTTCTGAAATGAAGAAAAGGGTGGCGGCTTGGCGTTTTGGTTCCAGTTGGTAGGGGGGTGAGGAACCTAACAAAGGTGTTTGTGGTACGGATGGCGGTGAGAGGTTTGTGTAGAGGGAGAAGGAAGATTGATGGCAGAAGGCCTGTAACGTTCGCTGTATTGGAGAAGGTGGTGGGTTGCTTAAGAGGGTTGTGCGTGTCTGAATTCGAGGTGGCATTGTTCAAGGCAGCTTTTTATCCTAGCGTTTTTTGGGGCATTTAGAGTGTCGGAACTGGTGGGTCGGAACAGGAGGGACAAAGGGGGTCTTCAAGGCGGAGAGGTGATGGTGAGAGAGGAGTTGGTGGAAGTGTGGTTGAGACGGTCTAAGACGGATCAGTTGGGGAAAGGATGCTTGGTGAGATTAAGGGAGATTGGGGGTGCATGTTGCCCTGTGGCGGCTACCAGGGTTTACCTCAGTCTCCGCCCTAAGGGGAGAAGGGCCATTGTTTGTACACGCTGATGGGTCCATGCTGTCGAGGTATCAGTTTATTGCGGTTTTCAGAAAGGCCTTGGAAAGGCTGGGGGATGGGGGCCATGGGAGTTTGGGTCCCATTCCTTCAGGATTGGGGCGGCGACTGAGGCTGCGGGACTGGGTTTGGATGTTGCTGTGATTATGAGGATTGGGAGGTGGAGACAGACAGGTTTCGGGGGTATGTGAGGCCAGGGCTAAGGGCCTGAGAGCAAGGTGGGAGCTGATACGGCTTATTTGTCTTGACAGGTCCGGTGAAGTGCTGGGTGATCGGGGCATTCATACATTTATTGGGCCAGGAAGGCTGCCGCGGTAAAGGATGACGGTCTGCAATTGGGACTTGCTAGGGAGCTGGTGGAGATCAAATGGTTCGGGATCCGGGGTATGAAGTGGGACCAGTTAGTGAGGAAGGTCGTGGAGTTTTCTAGATTGTTTGCTACCCCACAGGTTTTGGTTATACATGTCGGGGGGAATGACCTGGGGTTCATGTCCCAGAGAGACTTGGTGGAGGACATGAAGAGAGGTGTTGACCGTTTGCGTCAGCTTATTCCTGGGGTCATCATTGTATGGTCGGAGATTGAGAGTCGTTTGGTATGGAGGGCAGCCTGGGATGTGGGAGGTTGGAGGCTCCAGACGGAAGATCAATAGGATGATGAGTGGGCTATGTGAAAGCGGGTTGGGGGTGTAGGTTTGAGGCATGTTGAATTTGAAGGGGATAGGGGAGTGCTTCTATTTGAAAGACGGGGTTCACCTTAATGAGGTGGGGCTTCACCTATTCAATTTTACTCTGAAGGAGGGGATTGAGAAGGCCTTAGCTCTGGGTGGCGGTTCTCACATGGAGGGTGAGAGGTGGCGGGGTGCTTGCCCTGGTAGGTAGAGGCTTACGCCTGTTATGTGATGGTTGGGACCTCCTGTTTCAGCAAACAGGGGGGTTGGTTTAATGGTGGTAGCCCCTCCCCTGGTTAGGGCGGGCTTGGGAGATGAATAAGTGGGGGCAAGCACTGGGTTGTTTCTAAAGTTAATGTTATTTATGTTTATTGTTGTTAATAAAGGAGCTGCGGCCTTTCAACCCCAACAAAAGGTGTGTGGTGTGTTTCTTGGGTAAGGTGTAAGTCAACTTGACTATGGGGGGTCAAGTAGGAACCCTGGATGAGAGGATGGAAGGAAGGGTTATGTGACCCCACTAGGAAGAGACAAGGGGTGAAGGAAAGGACAAGGGGGCTGGGCTGAAGAGGGGATTGATAAACCTGGAACAGGAAGTGACAGCACACATTCTAATCAGGAGCAGCACGGTGGGGATCAATTTCCCGCCCTCCCCTCCCTAAAGTGGTACGGAGTAGGATGTCGCAGCATGGGCGGGGTGCTTGCCCTGGTAGGTAGAGGCTTACGCCTGTTATGTGATGGTTGGGACCTCCTGTTTCAGCAAACAGGGGGGTTGGTTAATGGTGGTAGCCCCTCCCCTTTTTAGGGCGGGGCTTGGGAGATGAATAAGTGGGGGCCAAGCACTGGGTTGTTTCTAAAAGTTAATGTTATTTATGTTTATTTGTTGTTAATAAAGGAGCTGCGGCCTTTCAACCCCAACAAAAGGTGTGTGGTGTGTTTCTTGGGTAAGGTGTAAGTCAACTTGACTATGGGGGGGGTCATGCAAATCACTAATACAATAACTATTCATCAGGTCTGTCCTTTACAGGTGTTTGTATTTATCCAATTGTACAGTGCAAAAATGACAATAATAAATTACATGTATGAATTAACCCTTTTACTTCCAAAAGAATAATAAACTTGTAAATGAATTATTTATACACTTCAGCTGGAACATAATGGGTGCATGTGTGTGTGTGGTGATACATTATTTATATATATTATGCTGTCAAAATTCTTCATAATATATTTTTTCACATTTATTTTAAAAAATATATATGTTTTTGTTTTTCTATCTGGTGTATTTGGATGTACAATAGCAGGATTGCAGTTCCCGTTCTGTACAGTGATAAATTACAGTTTTTGTATAGTATTGTGTACTAAACAAAAAAGCCCTTTGTAAAAAATATTTAGGGAAAATTAGATTCCCTGAATATGTGTTGGCTGCACCATTCAGTGTTTGTTTCATTTTAAAATAAACAAATATGGAATTTCGTTAGAACATTTACATTTGTTTGCAATAAATTAATGTAAATGTTTGAAATCTACAGGTGAAAAAGATCACCTATAGCTTTATCCCTTACTTTTAGCATGTTGGAGATCTGCACTAACCTGCTTGTCTTCTTCACAGAGCCCTGGCCACCCTAACACAGGAGCCTTAGTGTGGCGGCTTCTCCTTTTTGCGCAGGCCCTGGGAGCCGCCACGCTAAGCCTCCTATTATCGGCGGCCAGGGCTCTGTGAAGAAAAGGAGCAGGTTAGCACAGATCTCCAACACGCTAAAGGTATTTATTATTATTATTGTTATTATTAATATCGGTTATTTGTAGAGCGCCAACAGATTCCGCAGCGCTAATTTATCCCCTTAAAGGTAATTTAATTTTGTCAGTATTTTTTTGTTAAATATATTTTTATTGTCACCATATCACAACACAAAATACTGTACTTTTAATTTGGAGACTATGGGGTCAATTTATCAAAGCGTCAACTGATAATACGCTTGAATTCTGCGTCATATTTGTCGCAGGATTGATCTGCCATAGTTATCAAAGCGTGAATCTTGGCAAATGTTGAAATTTGTGACGTAACATACAATCCCGCAATCTCAATCCGACGCAGATCGATGCTTGCGTCGTTACAGATGTTTGGAATTCACATTCGACTCTATTTGACACTTTTCCCAATTTATCAAACATTTAACATTTAGGTACGCTTGCGTGTATTCTGATGCAGCGTACCTAGTTTTCAATCCGCCACCCATGAGGTCGCGGATGCTATAGAACTCAATGGGAGTCTGAAAACACAGAAAGATTATGTTTGATGCTGCAAGAGAATAAAGCATATTACATAATAAAATAAGTAAGAAACTCTATTGACATTGTACACCCTTTTGAAATCAAACAATATTATTGCTCCACATTTGGTGCACTAGTAGATATAGGGATAAAAATGAAAAATTACTACTTAAAGGGACAGTATACACTCATTTTCATATAACTGCATGTAATAGACACTACTATAAAGAATAAGATGCACAGATACTGATATAAAAATCCAATATAAAAACTGTTTTAAAAACCTTACTTAGAAGCTGTCAGTTTAGGCTCTGTTGAAAAGGTAGCTGGAAATACCACTGCAAGTGGAAAATAAGACACCCCCCCTCCCCTTTCTTTTACATATGAAAAGACCCTTTACGCAAACAGGAGAAAGCTGGAGGAGGTAGCTGACAGTATTCACATAAAACTTTGGGGCTTGGTTAGGAGTCTGAAAATCAGAGCAATGTTATTTAAAAATAAGCAAAACTATACATTTATTTTAAAAAAAAACTTTATGGGCTTTATAAATAGATCATCTACAAAACATTTATGCAAAGAAAAAATGAGTGTTTAATGTCCCTTTAAGGATTTTGCTAAAATGTGTCTCTTATTACAAAGCAAGGGGACAATATTCCTACAAATTTGTTGAAAAGTTTTGCCCAAAACTTGTCGCACTAATAGATATAGAGATAAAAATGAAATAAATACACAACATAATATAGCTAACTTCATTTTTATTTTTTGGGAAAAATCTATGTGCACCATGTTTAAGCCATGTAATACAAGTCACACGCTTCACTTCGCCCCAAATTTGATGTAACACTTTTCGCACCAATTATGAAGCAAACTCCTAAACAACCCACACACTAGTGAATGTTTCTAACCACTTTTGATTGGAATATGCATAATCACATAATTTATGACATCAGCCAATCTGATTTAAATATACATTTTAAACTATCACTAACTAATCAAAATGCTCGATACTTGTGTCATTGATCACTCATCAGAACTTCTAACTGCCATTTGTTACATATTGTATTATATTTTGAAAGTATGTATATGTGAATTTAGAATTAAAGATAAGCATTGATGCTGACATTAGGACACACAGTGTAATATTTTAGACAAGGATTTTAAAATTCGAATTGATGTTTGATTCAATATAATCTTAAGATGATAGCTCAAAGGGATAGCCCACCTAACATTAAACTGTCATGATTCAGATACAGCAGAAGTTAAAATCACCTCTTTACTGTTGTGATGAGAGCAGGATGTGATGTCACTAGTTTGGGGGCGGGGCTTAGGTCCGGTGTCTGTGTCGCAGTTAGTTTAGTACAATCAACCTGACTAGATGTGTATTGCTATGCTCTGCAATAAAATAGAGTTGTACCATCATTGCTGTGTCCTGCATATGTCCTGCATCTCATGACATGGTGTCAGAAGTTCTGGACTGCGCTTCTGTTCCTGATCGATTGCAATGTCAAAGTTTACCCCACTTGAGCCTTTCGACTTCTCTCAGCCTGCAGCTTGGCCCACATGGCGTCAGCGGTTTCAGCGCTTCAGGATTGCATCCAAACTGAAAAAGGAGAGTGGTGAAGTACAAGTTAATTCTCTTTTATACTCTATGGGGAAAGATGTGGAGCCAGTATTCAATGCTTTTATTTTCCAAGAAGGGGAAGAATTTAACTTTGATAAAGTTATGGATAAACTCAGTGCCCACTTTGTGCCCAAAAGAAATGTGATTCATGAGAGAGCTTGTTTTCACAAACGTAATCAGCGTGAGGGAGAATCTGTGGAGTCATTTGTGCGCAGCCTGTATGAACTAGCTGAATTCTGTGAGTTTGGTGTTGCTAAAGAAGAGCAAATCGGAGGACAGAATAGTTATTGGAATTGCAGATGCTGAAGTCTCACTGAAGCTGCAGTTAGAGCCTGATTTAACATTAGATGGGGGCTATTAGGATGGCCCGCCAGAGTGAACTGGTGAAAAAGCAAAAGTGCTGATCTGAGGTCTGAGAGTATTGTGGATGAAGTGCAACAGTAGGAAAAATGCTAGTGAAAGGCACAGTGTGAGCGGTAGATCTAAAGTACTGGAAAGGCCTAGAAATGGATGGGCGCAACATGCCCGATGCACTCAGTGCTACCAGTGCTCATGATCAGAGTGTTATATCCACAGGGAAAAAAGATGCAGAAAATGTAACAGAATGGCCATTTTGAAGTGGTGTGTAGAACTGAATACATTAAGGAGATGCAGGTGGACCGGTGACCAGGAGGGTCAGGAAGTGTCTTTTGTGGGGTCCGTTGTGGAACGGCCAAGCTCAGAGGAAGATTGGAAAGTTACTGTAATGGGAGACAAAGTTGATTTTAAGATTGACACAGGAGCAGATATCACTGTAATGTCTTTTGCTGAATTTATGAAACTGCCTTGACAGCCCCAGCTGGCGAAGGTTACTATAAATGTCCATAGTCCTGGTGGCCGCATTGATTGTGCGTGGAAATTTCTTGCCAGCTGTGCGTACAAGCAAAGAAAGTTCACCATGTGGGTGCATGTGATTCGAGGTCAGTGTGTTAACAATTTATTGAGCAGAAAAGCAGCCTGTAACTTGGGCCTCGTGGCCAGAGTGAATGAAATTTCCGAAGATATGTTTGGCGAATTGGGCCTACTGAATTGCAAACCAGTCCGTATAGCACTTAAAAGTGACGCAGTCCCATACAGTATTTCTACTCCTCATAGAATTCCGTTCCCGCTCATTGCCTCAAGTGGAGGAAGAGCTTATGCGCATGAAGTCCTAGGGGGGTTATTGAAGAGGTTGCTTGAAGCGACTGATTGGTGTGCCCCCATTGTTCCAATTGAAAAGAAAAACGGAAAGGTGCGCATCTGTTTGGACCTGAAAAGGTTGAATGAGCGGTGAAGAGAGAGAGATTTGTGCTGCCGACATTAGAAGATATAGCTCCGAAGTTGGCTGGGGCGAAGTTTTTTTCCACATTAGACGCTTCTAGCGGCTTTTGGCAGATCCCCCTGGATCCAAAGTGCCGCAAACTGACTACCTTTATCACACCGGTAGGTCAGTTCTGCTTCTGCAGACTCCCTTTTGGGATATCCTCCGCTCCTGAAATCTTTCAAAGGGAAATTAGTTCTCTCCTGAGTGACCACGTGGGCACAGCGGTCGTCATGGACGACATTCTAGTGTATGGGTCCTACAGTGGAGGATCATGATCAGCGTTTGAGTTGTGTGCTACAGCTATCAAAGAGTCTGGGCTGAAGCTGAATAAAGAGAGATGTCATTTTAGGAAAACAGAATTATGCTACTTTGGGCATATCATCAACGGGGATGGCATCAAGCCAGACCCCGAGAAAATGTGTGCTATTGAACAGATGAAGAGCCCCTCTGATGTACATGAGCTGAGACAGATATTGGGTCTTGTAAATTACGTGGGCAAGTTTCTTCCAGATTTATCAACGGTTTTACACCCTATCAGAGAGTTGCTTAAGAAAGATGTTGCCTGGGTCTGGGGACCTTCACAAGAAAAAGCTTTCCTGCATGCCAAGTCCCTGCTGGGGTCTGCCCCAGTGCTGGGGTTCTACGGCCCTTCAAAAAAGACTGTGGTTAGTGCCGATGCAAGCAGTTATGGGTTGGGGGCTGCACTCCTGCAGCTGAACGGAAATAAACTACAGCCCATCGCCTACTGTTCCCGCACACTGACGGCTGCGGAGTCAAAATACGTTCAAATTGAGAAAGAGTGCCTGGCTGCAGTTTGGGCCTGTGAGCGCTTCCAGCGCTATCTAGTGGGTTTGGAGAAATTTAGTCTGGAAACTGACCACAAAACTGTTAGTCCCTCTAATCAACTCTTATGACATTGACAAAACACCCTTGAGATGCCAGAGACTTTTTAATGAGACTGCTCAGGTTCAATGTTCAGGCAGTGCATGTCCCGGGGAAACAACTGGTTGTGGTGGATACACTATCCAGACTCCTGCTGGCTGCTGCTGAAGAATCCTCCACAGAATCGGATGTGAAAGTGTATGTTGATTCAGTTTTGGCCTCTAAGTGCATTTCTTCAAGGAAACTGGAAGAGATAAAGAAAGAGACATATTTGGACACAGATATGCAAGAAGTTATAAGGTACATAAAAGAAGGCTGGCCCGAGAGCCGGGCAGCCTGGATGTCTTTAAATGCTTACCAGCCAGAGAGGTTGCAGCTCACGGAGCTGGAGGGGTTGGTGCTGTTCCAAGACCGCATTGTAATTCTGTCAGCATGAGGAAGGAGATGTTAAACAGGATTCACAATGGCCACTTAGGCATTACAAAGTGCAGAGAAAGGGCAGCTACAGCTGTGTGGTGGCCTGGGATCAGCTCCGACATTGCAAATCACGTGTCTAAATGTGCCTTTTGCTGGGAATGCCGGCCTACTCAGAGAAGGGAGCCCTTGATGTCTACTCCGCTGCCTGCGGGGACGTGGCAGAAAATAGCTGCTGATTTGTGTGAAGTGCACGGGAAAAAGTTCCTTGTAGTGATCGACTACTATTCCAGGTATTTGGAGATTGCACCCCTGAATGATATCACAAATCAGGCCATTATCATTCGCCTGAAGAGCTTGTTCGCCCGCTGGCGCATTCCAATGGAGCTAGTGAGTGATAATGGTATGCAGTTCGCTTCTACAGAGTTCAGTGCTTTCAGCAGGGAGTATGATTTTGTACATTCCACGTCAAGTCCACATTATCCGCAGGCCAACGGAATGGCTGAAAGGGCAGTTCAAACTACAAAATTCATTCTAAAGCAATCTGAGCCGTACCTAGCCCTCTTGTCATACAGGGTGATGCCCATTCAAGCCACCGGGTTTAGCCCGGCACAGCTGATGCTAGGACGCCAGATTCGCACCACTTTTACCCTCAGTGGGTGTCTTCAAGCCGCCTGGCCCTGTTCCTCGGGACGAAGTCCTTAGGAGGGATGAAGAGGCCAAAAAGGGTTATCGTTTCTTCTACGACAGGAGACATTCTGTCAGGCCCTTACAGGAACTGAAAGCGGGCCAAAGTGTCAGAATTAAACTGGACGAGGAGAAGAAATGGAAGACGCCTGCTACGGTAGTTGGCCGCTCTCCAGAACCAAGGTCTTATACAGTCCTTACTGATTGAGGGACGGTTACACGCCGTAACCGAAGACATCTTCAGCCTGTACCTGAGAGTCTGGAACTGGATGCCTCAGTACCACCGCCGGTGGGATCCCCTGTTCTAAGAGAGGTGCCTTCCCCTCAGCAAGATCACAGCAGGGATATGTCTTTGCACCAGCAGACTCTAATTCACCACCTTCTGTATCAGAGGACAGTTCATGCAAAGTTACATCAAGCGGAAGAGTGGTGAAACTTCCGGCCGGCCCGATATAGGGACTGACTTTAGCTAGAACAGTGACCGGAAGTATGGGCAGAATAATCCCATGGTCACTGTGGACTAGGGTAGTCTACCCCGATGTCCAAGTCAGGATGTAATTTATTTGTTTATGTTTTCTAACCTATTTGTTCATTAATGTTCTAAAGAAAAATAAAAAATGTTGTTGTATACTCTGTTCGTATACCGTGTTATTTGTTATATGCAAATGTATGCTTCGCCTTTGAAAAAGGGGAAGATGTGATGAGAGCAGGATGTGATGTCACTAGTTTGGGGGCGGGACTTAGGTCCGGTGTCTGTGTCGCAGTTAGTTTAGTACAATCAACCTGACTAGATGTGTATTGCTATGCTCTGCAATAAAATAGAGTTGTACCATCATCGCTGTGTCCTGCATATGTCCTGCATCTCATGACAACTGTCATGCTATTTTCAGTGTATTTCTTCCTTCTCTTGAATTTGTTTTTCAGTAAGAAATTTCATCTTATATGCCAGCCCATTTTATAACACCTGTGAAGGGGTGGTTTTTAAAACTAGATTGCAATCAGGAGGGGTTACACAGGTACAGAGATTAAAGTGGCCCAGCTCTTAAAATATCAATTGATTGCAAATAAATACTTATGAAACCCTGATTAAATGTTATATTTGCAATTATTCCTGCTCAAAAATAATAATAAATTTACACTATATACATATAGTGGTATAAATAAACACAGAGATATGAAAGACAACATTGTTTAGAACAAAAAAGGAATTTAGGGACATGTAAATATGTTTGTAAAAGATTTATGACATAACACACACACATATATATATATATATATATATATATATACACAAGTATGTGCAAAGATAATGTGCATTAATATATATAATAAAAGACCAAGTGTGTTTGTTCGAAGCTGTCATGCGCAGTAGAGACAGCACAAGGACAAACACACCTGGCCTTTTGAGTCCCTGCCTAGCTGATGATCCCCGGCAGAAGAAGTGAGCGTGGCTGGGATGTGAGCGGGGGGGGCATGACCGGGTGTAAAGGGGCGTCGCCGGGGCACAAAGGGGGCGTGGTTGGTCATAAAGGGGGCGTGGTTGGTCGCGGTCGCGTGGAAGTCAGATGGGAGAGAGATAGAGATAGAGAGGGGAGAGAGGGGGGGAGAGAGACAGCAAAAGAGAGGGAGGGGGGGAAGAGACAGCAAAATACAGGGGGGGAGAGAGACAGCAAAAGAGAGAAGGGGAGAGAAACAGCAAAAGAGAGGGGGAGAGAGACAGCAAAAAGAGAGAGGGGAGAGAGACAGCAAAAGAGAGGGGGGAGAGAGACAGCAAAAGAGAGAGAGACAGCAAAAGACAGGGGGAGAGAGACAGCAAAAGAGAGAGAGACAGCAAAAGACAGGGGGAGAGAGACAGCAAAAGAGAGAGAGGGAGAGAGATAGCAAAAGAGGGGGAGAGAGAGCGGAAAAGAGAGGGGGAGAGAGAGCGGAAAAGAGAGGGGGGAGAGAGAGAGCAAAAGAGAGGGGGATAGAGAATGCTAAAGAGAGGGTGAAGAGAGAGCGCAAAAGAGAGGGGGGAAGAGAGAGCGCAAAAGAGAGGGAGGAAGAGAGAGCACAATAGAGGGAGAGAGAGAGCGCAAAAGAGGGGGGAGAGAGAGAGCGCAAAAGAGGGGCGGAGAGAGAGAGCGCAAAAGAGAGGGGGAGAAAGTGCAAAAGAGAGGGTGGAGAGAGCGCAAAAGAGAGGGGTGGAGAGAGAGCGCAAAAGATAGAGCGTAAAAGATAGGGGGTGAGAGAGAACAAAAGAGGGTGGAGAGAGAGCGCACAAGAAAAGGGGGTGAGAGAGTGCAAAAGAGAGGGGGAGAGAGCACAAAAGAGATGGGGAGAGAAAGCGCAAACGAGAGGGGGAGAGAGAGCGCAAAAGAAAGGGGTGGGGGAGAGAGAGCGCAAAAGAGGGGAGAGAGAGAGCACAAAAGAGAGGGGGGAGAGAGAGAGCACAAAAGAGAGGGGAGTGAGAGAGGGGGGGAGAGAGTGCAAAAGAGATGGGGGAGAGAGAGAGCGAAAAAGAGAGGGGATAGAGAGAGAGCGCAAAAGAGAGGGGGAGAGAGAGAGCGCAAAAGAGAGGGGGAGAGAGAGAGCGCAAAAGAGAGGGGGAGAGAGCGCAAAAGAGAGGGGGGAGAGAGAGCGCAAAAAGAGAGGGGGAGAGAGAGAGCGCAAAAGAGAGGAGGAGAGAGAGAGAGCGCAAAAGAGAGGGGGAGAGAGAGAGAGAGCGCAAAAAGGGAGGGGGGAGAGAGAGGCGCCAAAAGAGAGGGGGAGAGAGAGAACGCAAAAGAGAGGGGGATAGAGAGCACAAAAGAGAGGGGGGGGAGAGAGAGTGCAAAAGAGAGGGGGAGAGAGCACAAAAGATGAGGGGGAGAGAGAGAGAGCGCAAAAGAGAGGGGGAAAGAGAGAGTGCAAAAGAGAGGGGGGAGAGAGAGAGCTCAAAAGTGAGGGGGGGAGAGAGAGAGCTCAAAAGAGATGGGGAGAGAGAGAGCTCAAAAGAGAGGGGGGAGAGAGAGCGCAAAAGAGGAGGGGGGAGAGAGAGAGAGCAAAAGAGAGGGGGAGGGAGAGAGCACAAGGGTATGGACCGCTGTACTGCAAGAAATGGTCTGTGAGAACGGGCTTTTAGGACTAGTCATTTATAAAAAAAAAAAAAACATGAGATAAAAGCATATCATGACTTCTAGAAATACAAATACACATTAATTTATGTGAAAGTATCATTATAACAGATTTTTTTTGTATAACAAATAAATATAAAAATTTCTTTCTATGAGATATTGTTTGCTGAAGTATAAATGTAGCTATTTATTGGACATTAACAGTTTAGAGAATTGTACTTGTTCATGGACAGTAATGAAATTTTATAAATAAAGTTGGGAAAAAACCCGAATAACCGCAACATCGATGACTGCTAGTTAACAACAGTCCAATGCTCTTTGCACCGTACTTGACACGTGTGTTTTAGACAGCTTTTTGGATAAATAAGGGTATTGTATGCAGATCCGCGTCAGCGATGTCTGGTGAGCGTATTGATGCTGGGCAAATGCACAGAGATTGACGTTTTTGATTAAATTGACCCCTATTACTTTCTCACATATTTCATCTTGATATTTTTGAAAACTTGTACAATGGA
The DNA here is from genome assembly GCF_027579735.1 of Bombina bombina. Classification (NCBI taxonomy): domain Eukaryota; kingdom Metazoa; phylum Chordata; class Amphibia; order Anura; family Bombinatoridae; genus Bombina; species Bombina bombina. The sequence continues at coordinate 365,762,523 of NC_069504.1, forward strand.
TCTTAAAAGTGACCATGAGGTGCTTAACAATAAAAAATCTAATTTTGAATAATCAGAATACAGAATAGCATAAATTAAAATTACTTTAATGCAAATATTAAATACATACAGGCATTGCATGTAGTGATTTGTACGGTTTTCCCAATGTTAAAAATTGAAAATCATGATTTATGTACTCTTGTATTTCAGTTGATAGTGTGCTATAATACATCACATATAACTGGCCTATTAATCTACAAGCCAATAAAGAAGGAGTATAATAAGTGCATTCTAGAATGGCATCATTCCACCCATATTGCAAGTTTTAAAGAAAATGTGAACTTGTGAGCGAGACCGTGATTTACGCTAGATTGATTACCACAACTTCAAATATCTGGTTAACTGTTATGTGAGTCAAAAAAGTTGCTCATAACACATCAAAAATGCATTTAAAAGTACAGTTATACTCATAATAACACTATCTAAAAAAAATTATTGTTTTAAAAATTGTCAGGTGTAAGAAAAAAAAAAAAGGAAATAAAACGAGTCAAAAGTGCTTTTACTTCGTGAACCATGGGAACACATGCATGTATTGCTATTCATATGTATATCTGTATTTACAGACATATATACATGTATAAATAAAGATATACATATGTATAGAATACATACATACAGTATATCCCATTGCAATCTCGTGTTTGCGCAGGTTGGTGGCTGTTATTTTTTTTCTTCCCAAAAAGAGGCTCCATTAAAATCTATGGGGGAATACGATCCTGCGTTTCTAACTTTGCAATGTCTTTTTTTCTGTACAAGAGAGCAAACATTTTACTTGCTATCTGTAATACGTGTGCAACTGGGCACGCAATGTTAAAAAAAGTTGAGAGCAGATAAACACCTCTTGGGAGCTCAAATTTGCGCTTCACTCGTTATCTAGCCCTATATATCAGCCTATAGGATAAAAGTTTTTTCCTTTAATTTAATTGGCTGATTTGAAGTTTAAGAATCAAATCAGCCAATAGGAATGCAAGAGTACCCCTATATTAAAGTGTACCTTGCATTCAATCTTCAGTATATGAATAAAGAGGACATCACTGAGACTGGAATGAAGATAGAAGATGGAACCACAGATGGAAGAAGATGAAGATGGAGCACTGCCAGGATGAAGATGGGGGCGCCCATCATCGTGAGTAACAATTTGGGGGTTAGACTTAGGGGTTTTTTTTTATTTGTGTTTTAGGATTAGGGCTTTTTTTATATTATTTGGGCAGCACAAGAGCTGAAAGCCCTTTTAAAGGTAATGCCCATCCAAATGCCCTTTTTGAGGCAATGGGTAGTTTAGGTTTTTTAGTTAGGTTCTTTTATTTTGGGAGGTTGGGGAGTGTGGGGATTTACTATTAGGGGGTATTGTATTATTTATGCAAAATGCCCTACAAAAACCCTACCAAGAGTGGCTTTTAATTTTTTTAAGGGGTATTAGAATATGATTTTTTTTTTATTTATTTTTTTTTGGTAATTTAGCTTGTTATTATTTGTTAGGGTAGGTTTTTTGTTTTGTCTTTTGTAATGTAGGTTTTTTACTTTTTGTAATGTAGGTTTTTATTTATTTTAAGGTAGTTAGTATAGTTTTTTATTTAATATATGGGTATTTTAATTGGGGTTACGTTAGTGGGTGTTAGGTTAGGGGGTTTAGATGGTAGTTTTTAACTTTGCATTGGGGGGGATGGCAGTTTAAACATCCCCTGGTAACTGGATGGTACAGGGTTCTTTGAAAGAGGATGACTGTTGATTTTAAGTTGTCTCATGACCCTCTCTGTATTAAATTGATGGTAAACTTTGCATGTTTTAAAATTAGGTCTGGAATTTAAGCAATATTTTAAATCGACTTTAATTGATCACTTCTTATGAAGATGCGCTGTAACTCACTTTTTAATCTAGCTGTGCAATTCTAATACCCCCGCTCTCTGGCTGCCCACTTCAAAACACATTTTTATATGAGCTAACGGTTTAAACTTCTCTCCAATCAGCGCTCCAGCCATAAAGCACTTTTTTTTTTGTAGCTAGAGCATCAATTGGAGAGCAGTTTTAAACCATTAGCTCACAAAATATATTAGTTTTAAAGTGAACAGCCGAAGCGTAGGGTATTAAAATGGCACTGCTAGATTAAAAACTAGAGCATCTTTTTTAGAAGTGATCTTAAAGTTCATCTCAAAATATTGCTTAGATCTGGACCTGATTTTAAAATGTAAAGTTTACCATCACTTTAAGTGGAGAAACAGAGGATCTACCACACCTATTGATATTCATGTTTATATAGTGATAAACCTCTGCATTTGGAACAGGAATTTAGAGCAGTAGTGTTGACAGTGGGGCATTCACATAATAGAGCAGAAAAAGCTATAGTAAAGGAAGACGCAGACAATTTTATTTTAATAGGTTGACCATCGAAAGTATATGGGTGGTTTGTCTTGGTGCACTCTACTAAAAAATCCAAATTTTAATGCTTATTTATTCGAATTTGTCTCATTTCTTCATGAAACATTTTCAGGGTATGTTGAAGTTGCCAGCATTTTTACAGGAATGATAAAAATCTAATTTAGATAACGTGCTCCATATAGTGCCCTTGCATTTTAGGGTAAATATTATTTGCATTTTCTCGGCTATTAGTGACATGTTTGCCTCATTTCTACATCTTTCAACACTCATATATGCTGTATCTATATTTTAGAATTGCAGGTACAGTCACTATTCTTTTGTGTCATTTTCTGGTGAAATAGATACATGAATAGCCTTGAACTTCTTGATTTGAGTGTTTTATCACTACTGAACAATATTCTTTTGCTGCAGAGTTTCCTAAGCAGTCATACCAATTTAAATTTCTAGTTTGCAAAATAAGATGAATATTTACTAAAATATTAATCAGATTCTGTTGTAGCAGTGTCTGTGGCTTCTGACTGACTAATCACTTATGAAAGAGGCTCATTGCCTTATGTGGTTTTCTTTAGTGCCTGTTGTCTCTTTGAACATTAGAAGTGCCCATAAATAGTTTAATGCACATACACATTGCTTATGATAAAGGGAGTTACTGTATCTCTAAAACAATATCTTAAAACAAAAGCTTCACTGAGTTCCATTGCATTTCATTCCTTTGAGTTTTGCTAAATATATATGTGTGTGTGTGTTGTGTGTGTGTATATATATATATATATATAATATATATATATATATATATAATATTGTGTATATATATATATATATATATATATATATATATATATATATAAATAATTCAAACAAGGCATTTTTAGACATATCTTTTCTTTGCTAAGATATGGAGAGTCCAATTAGTCCAATTACTAGTGGGAATATCACTCCTGGCCAGCAGGAGGAGGCAAAGAGCACCACAGCAAAGCTGATAATTGTCACTCCCCTACCCATAATCCCCAGTCATTCTCTTTGCCCTCTGTCAATGGAGGAGGTGAAGTTTGGTGTCCTTGAAGAAATTAATTCCTTTTTCAGGTACTTTTCCCTGCAAGCAAGGATTTGGGTTTAGCTGAGTCCACGTCAATCTCTTCAGTAGAGTAGTGGTGGCTTTTAAGCAGTTAGGAAGTTGTGAGGTAGTCCTTGTTTTGTTTCCTAACACATTACTGCCCATGGTACAGAAAGCCAGAGTTGGTTACTCTGTTTCTTTTTTTTCTACAGGTCTCTGTAAGGAGTATGTGTCCCTTTGAGCAGCTCTCATCCTATTGGCTGTTCCAATCAGCCAATAGGATTGAGCTCTCATCCTATTGGCTGATTGGAACAGCCAATATAATGAGAGCTGCTCAATTCCTATTGGCTGATTACAACAGGGTTTTAGCAGCTCTAATCCTATTGGCTGATTGAAATATTTCAGCCAATAGGAATGCAAGGGACGCCATCTTGGATGACGTCACTTGCATTGAAGTTCCAGTTTATGGTGATGACCGTATGAAGAGGATGCTCCGCGGCGGATGTCTTTAGGATGGACCCACTGCACGCCAGGTGGATGAAGATAGAAGATGCCATCTGGATGAAGACTTCTTGCCGCCTGGATGAGGACTTCGCTGGCTGGATGAAGATCGAAGAGGCCGCCTGCATGAAGACTTCTTGCCGGCTGGATGGATCCTTCAAGCGGGACTTCAATAACTGTAAGTGGATCGTCGGGGTTAGTGTTAGGCTTATTTAAGGGTTTTTTTAGATGAGTTTGATTTTTAGATTAGGGTCTCGGCATGTAAAAGAGCTAAATGCCTTATAAGAGCAATGCCCATACAAATGCCCTTTGCAGGGCAATGGGGAGCTTAGGTTATTTTAGATTAGGTTTTTTATTTGGGGGGGTTGATTGGTTGGGTGGTGGGTTTTACTGTTGGGGGGTGTTTGTATTTTTTTTTTACAGGTAAAAGAGCTGATTTCTTTGGGGCAATTCCCCATAAAAGGCCCTTTTAAGGGCCATTGGTAGCTTATTGTAGGCTGGGGGGAGTTATTTGGGGGGGGGGGTTATTTTGATAGGGCTATTAGGTTAGTTGTAATTCTTTTTTATTTTTGATAATGTGTTTATTTTTTTTGTAACAGTAGTTTTTTTGTAATGTAGTAATTTTAATAAGGTTTAATAGTATATTTAAATAATTTTAGTAGAGTTATGTTTTTATAATATTTAATTTAGTTTATTTAAATGCTAGTCTAATTTAATTGTAGTATAATAGTTAGGGTAGGTTAATTAAATGTTTAAAATTAGTTTAATTTAATTCTACAGGTAAGTTTGAATTTATATTAAGATAGGGATGTTGTAATTTTAATTTAAAGTTAGAGGGTTGTTAGGTTTAGGGGTTAATAGCTTAATTTAGTTTATGGTGATGTGGGGGGCTGACGGTTTAGGGGTTACTAGGTTTAGTTAGTGGTAGTGATGTGGGAGGCCAGAAGTTTAGGGCTTAAGACTTTTATTTAGGTTGTTGCGGGTCGGGGAATGGCAGGATAGGGGTTAATAACTTTTATTTAAGTGGCAGGGATGTTGGGGGCAGCAGATTAGGGGTGTTTAGACTCAGGGCTTATGTTAGGGTGTTAGGTGTAAACGTAACTTGTTTTCAACCATAGAAATCAATGGGATATCTGGCAGCATTGAACATAAGCTTTCAGTGCTTTCAGACTCCCATTGATTCCTATTGCATCCGCGGCCTCCAGGGTGGCGGATTGAAAACCAGGTACACTGGGCCGGGATAGCCGCTAGCATACCTGTTAGAAATTTGATAACTTTGAAAAAGTGTCAAATAGAGCCTAATGTGTATTCGGAACATCTGTAATGACGTAAGCCTCGATCTTCGTCGGATTGAGACCGGTGGATCGTATGTTACGTCACAAATTTCAACATTTGCCAGTCTGTAGGCTTTGATAATAAGGTTGGATCAAGCTCGCAACTATTATGCTGCCTAATTCCGGCATATTTGCAGTTGACAACTTGATACATATCCCCCTAGGGGTTAATCTTCCCTTTATTGGGATGTTTTTGCTCTTTGGGCTAATTTTGTTGAAATACTTTATTAGTATGTGTGTGGCTTATGTTTTATACAGGGATTTATGTATAAAATTAAAATCTGGCAGTTGGTTTTCTATGCTTGAGCGCTTGTTTAACTTAAGCTCTAGTGTGGTGGGTAGAGGGAAACGCGCGCCTTTTACTTGCTGCGTAGTTTCCTCTCATGTGACTTCTCTCTGCTGCCGGATATTTCGGAGCGGAGCAGCGTCATTGAATTTCAGTCTCTTCAGTGTCCATCTACTATATGATCATTTTAGAGACTTCTGGCAGCCAAATTGTGTATAAGTGTTACGGTAAAGGCACCTCAGCCTGTCTGAGGTGTAACGGGCCTGATTGGTTTATTATTTTTAAAGAATTTTTGCATAATGTTAAGTGGCTGTGGTATTAAAAATTCTTAAAGTGACAGTGTATTTAAAAAATGTCTTCAATTTAAGGAATTTTTTATTTAGTATTATGGACATGGACCAAGACTCTGTGTCTTTCGACAAATGCTTGCTATGCCTTCAGGCACAAATTGTTTTGCCTATGCAATTCTGTGCTGCATGCTTAGCTAGAACACTTCAAATTAAAGATAAATTGTTGCCCTCTGAGCCCAATGTCTCTCAGGATGATGCTGTTCAGGCAATGCCACAGCTTTCTCCTCAAACGTCCCAAGCCTCTATGGTGTCACATACAGTGCCCTGCAGTTCCTCTCAGCCTCCTGGAGGAGTTTATTTGCCTGCAGATTTTGCTTCACAGGTATCTTCTGTTGTATCTGCAGCATTATCTGCTTTTCATATGCTGGGAAAATGCAAGAGGGAAATTAGTCATTCAGGTTTCTGTTTCACCTACTGCTATGCAGGTTGCCCTCCCTCATAAGTCTGATGAGGAGGATACGTCGGTAGCCTCTGAGGGTGAAATCCAGATTCGGACAGTGTTACTCCTTCACCTGATACTGAAGGAGTAAGCTTCAGATTTAAGCTTGAACACCTTTGTGTACTGTTAAAGGAGGTATTGGCTACTTTGGACGACTCCGATACTTCTTTTGTTGTCAACCCTAAGAAGTCTAGTAAACTTAATAATTAATATGATGTTCCTTCCTTTGTGGAAGTCTTTCCTGTCCCAGACCGTGTGATGGAGATTATTTCACAGGAATGGGAGAAGCCAGGGATTCCTTTCTCCCAGTCTCCTGTATTTAAAAAGATGTTTCCTGTTGCTGACTCCATTAAAGAGTCTTGGCGCATGGTGCCTAAAGTAGAAGGGGCTATTTCTACTCTGGCTAAGAGAACTACTATCCCTATAGAGGATAGCTGCTGCTCTAAGGATCCCATGGACAAAAAGCTGGAAGCTTATTTGAAGAAGATGTATGTTCATCAAGGTCTTCAATTGCAACCTGCAGTTTGTTTTGCCACAGTGTGGAATCTTATTGGTGCAACGCCTTGTCTGAATCAATTTTAGTAGAGACTCAATTGGAGGAGATACAAGATAGGATTAAGGCTTTCAAACTAGCCAATTCCTTTATTTCTGATGCTAACATACAAGTTATTAGACTGGGATCCAATATGTCTGGCTTCTCTGTCCTAGCCAGTAGGGCATTGTGGCTAAAATCTTGGTCAGCTGATGTTACCTCTAAGTCCAAGCTTCTGGCACTTCCTTACAAGGGTAAGACTTTGTTCGGACCTGGTCTGGCAGAAATAATTTCTGATATTATGGGTGGAAAAGGGTCTTTTCTACTGCAAGACAAGAAGAACAGATTCAAAGGACGTCAAAGTAATTTTCGTTCCTTTCATAACTTCAAAGGTCAAAAGTCTTCCTCTCCATATTCCAAGCAAGAGCAGTCCAAGTCTTCTTGGAAGCCAAATCAGTCTTGGACTAAGGGAAAGCAATCAAAGAAACCCTCAGCTGAGTCTAAGTCAGCATGAAGGGTCAGGCCCCGGTCTGGGATCGGATCAAGTGGGAAAGGCACAGTAGTATCCAGCACAGGAACCCAGGAAGCAGGAGACCAGATGCAAGTAACTGCCAACTTGCAAACAGTAATATAGACACAGACAAGGTGGTCTCCTTGCAAAAAATCCTCAATTTATTTTTACAAAAGGAACAGGAACAAAACGTAATGATTGTTACTATCACATGATTAAGGGGCACTGCCCCGAAACATTGTGACTTTGTTTGTTCCTGTTCCTTTTGTAAAAAATAAATTGAGGATTTTTTGCAAGGAGACAACCTTGTCTGTGTTCCATATCGGATCAAGTGGGGGCAGACTTTCCCTGTTTGGTCAAGCATGGAGACGAGATTGTCCCAGATCCTTGGGCTGTGGACATAGTATCTCAGGGTTACAAAATAGAATTCAAAACTTAATTTTAATTAATTAATAAAGTTAATAAAGACCTTTTAATTTTTTATTCATACACTTGCTTGTTGTGATTTTTTCACCCTCTGTGAAAATCCTTAACTGTTCCTGGTCATGCTGAGGATTGATCTGTGGTAGTCTACTGGGCGACGATTTGGTTCCAGTTTGCTGTATTCGCACCAGCAGGTGCTTACCATCTAGTAAGTGCAATCATTTGGGGTTGATTTCTCCTTTTCCTGACAATATTGGACCATGTTGGTTTGCTTTCTCATATATCCATAGGCATTTGAACATTGGATCATCAGAGGATATCTGACTGTCTCTACGCCAAGGATTCAGTGTGCTGGACCACTGTGAAGTTTCAGCCTGCTCTACTAGCACCAATTTGGATGCTTTATGTTTGTGAGTATTCACAATCCATTGTGCTGTCATTTTCTTTTGTTTAGACGATACTAGGCCATGTTGGCGCCTCTGTTTTTTTATTCTTTTCAGAATTCAAAACTTTACCTCTCAGGGGCAGATTCCACCTCTCAAAATTATCTGCAGACCAGGTAAAAAGAGAGGCATTCTTGAACTGTGTTCAGGACCTTTCCTCCCTGGGAGTGATTGTTCCAGTTCCAGTAAGGGAACAGGGTCTAGGATTCTATTCAAATCTGTTTGTGGTTCCCAAAAAAGAGGGAACTTTTTAACCCATTTTAGACCTAAAGTGCCTCAACACGTTTCTCAGGGTACCGTTCTTCAAAATGGCGTCATACCTGGATGAGATATTGGTTCAGGCGCCATTTTTTTCAACAAGCAAACTCTCATACAGAGATCTTGTTGTCTTTTCTATGTTCCCCTGGTTGGGAAAGTGAATCTGGAAAAGATTTACCTTGTTCCAGCTACAAGGGTGGTTTTCTTAGGGACCATAATAGATTCCCTATCTATGAAACTTTGATGGAGGAGAGAAAATCCAAAATTCTCTCCTCTTGCTTCTCATTTCAGTCTACTGTTTGGTCATCAGTGGCTCAATGTATAGAGGTAATTGGTCTGATGGTCGCTTCCATGGACAATATTCCCTTTGCTCGATTCCATTTGAGAGCTCTGCAATTATGCATCCTCAGACAATGGAATGGAAACCATTCAGATCCATCTCAGAGGATAGATCTAGACCAGTCGACAAGAAACTCTCTCCCGTGGTGGCTTTCTCACGATCATCTGTCTCAGGGCACATGCTTCTGGAGACCTTCCTGGGTGATTGTGACCATGAATGCCAGCCTGCTAGGGGACTATGGACTCGGGACCCCCATAAACATCTTGGAGTTTAGAGCGATTTACAGTGCTATGATGGCTTGGCCTCAATTGTCTTTAGCCCAGTTTATCAGGTTTCAGTCAGACAACATCACCTCAGTGGCTTACATCAACCACCAGGGAGGAACTCGGAGTTCCTTAGCCATGAAGGAGGTTGCACGGATTATTCAGTGTGTGGAAGCTCACAATTGTTGTCTATCTGCCATCCACATTCCTGGAGTGGACAACTGGGAAGCGAATTTCCTGAGCAGGCAGATATTTCATCCCGGGGAGTGGGCTCTCCATCTGGAGATGTTCTTCAGGTTAACCCTCAAATGGGGGGTGATGGAGTTGGATCTGATGGCATTTTGGCAGAACGTCAAGCTTCCAAGGTTCAGTTCAAGGTCAAGAGATCATCAGGCCGCTCTGATAGATGCTCTGGCGGTTACTTCATATTTTGATCTAGCATACCTGTTTCTTCTGTCTGCGCTCCTTCCTTGCAGGATCTGGTATACAGACCTAGTGAAGATCTCATCTCGGCCGCCTTGGAGGGAGGTTGCCTCTGAGGAAGGACCTTCTAACTCAGGGTCCATTCCTCCATTACAAGGGTCTGGCGGATGTGCCAGATGTTCAATCTTTTTGTCAGGCCCTGGTCAGAATCAGGCCTGTGTTTAAACCTATTGCTCCTCCTTGGAGCCTTAATCTTGTTCTTAAAAGTTTTGCAGCAGGCTCCTTTTGAGCCAGTGCATTCCATAGATATTAAGTTGCTATCTTGGAAGGTTTTGTTTCTTATTGCTATTTCTTCTGCTCTGAGATTTTTGGAAATCTCGGCTTTGCAGTGCGATTCGCCTTACCTTATCTTTCATGCGGATAAGGCAGTTCTTTGTACTAAATTTGGGTTTCTTCCTAAAGTGGTTTTGAATCGAAATATTAAACAGGAAAGTGTTGTTCCTCCTCTCTGTCCCAATCCTTCTTCTCATAAAGAACTTCTGTTGCACAACTTGGAAGTTGTGCGTGCTCTAAAATTCTACTTACAGGCGACTAAGGATTTTCGCCAGTCTTCTGCCCTGTTTGTTTGTATCTCAGGAAAGCGTAAGGGTCAGAAGGCTATTTCTACTTCTCTTTCCCTCTGGTTGAGAAGTATGATTCATTTTGCTTATGAGACTGCTGGACAGCAGCCTCCGGAGAGAATTACAGCTTATTCCACTAGGGCTGTCTTCTCTTCCTGGGTTTTCAAAAATGAAGCTTTTTGAACAGATTTGCAAGGCTGCAACTTGGTCCTCTCTGCATACTTTTTCCAAATTTGATACTTTTGCCTCGGCTTAGGCCTCTTTTGGGAGAAAGGTTCTTCAAGCAGTGGTGCCTTCTGTTTAGGTCTGCCTGTCTTGTTTCCCTCCCTGTTCATTGTGTGTCCTCTAGCTTGGGTATTGGTTCCCACTAGTAATCGAATGACATTGTGGACTCTCCATATCTTCTTAGAAAAGAAAACAACATTTATGCTTACCTGATAAATTTCTTTTCTTTCGGATATGGAGAGTCCACGACCCCACCCTTTATTAAGAAAGTTATTTTTTACTAAACCTCAGGCACCTCTACACCTTTGTGTAATTCCTTTTCCATTTCCCTTCTGTTGCATGACTGGGGATTATGGGTAGGGGAGTGACACTTAACAGTTTTGCTGTGGTGCTCTTCGCCTCCTCCTGCTGGTCAGAAGTGATATTCCCACTAGTAATTGAATGACGTTGTGGACTCCATATCCGGAAAGAAAGAATTTTATCAGGTAAGCATATTTTTTTTTTCCAACCTAATGTGAATTTGATGATGCAATGACCCATTGTATACACAGAAGGTTTCACTAGCACAGTTGTTTTTTTTTTATAGTCCATATTTGTTTAAACACATTTATCCATTTGCAATATAAAATGTACAGTATATGCACAAGAGAATTAAAGATGTATGAAACCTATATTTTTATTTTCTTTCATGATTCAGATATAGCATGTGGTTTTAAACAACTTTCCAATTTATTTCTATTACCTAATATGTTTTATTCTCTTAGTATCCTTTGCTGAAAAGGATATTTAGGTAGGCTCAGAAGATGCTGATTGGTACCTGCACATGTATTCCGCTTGCTATTGGCTTACTGTGTTCAGCTAGCTCCCAGTAGTGCATTGCTGCTTTTTCAACAAAAGATACCAAGTGAAAAAAAGCTAATTTGATAATAGAAGTAAGCTGGAAAGTTGTCTAAAAATGTTATTTCTTCTCTGAATCATTACAGAAAAAATGTTGGGTTTCAAGTCCCTTTAAAACAACATTTTCCTTCAGTACAGCAGTAAAGTAGAAGCATTGCCCATTTTATTACAGGAAGCATTGTTTTGCTTTCAGCGAAGAAAATACAACAAACATAAGTAAATTTTCTATTTAGTTTTTAGTATTATATTGTGTGGGATTGATAAGATAAAAGAGGAACTATCACCAAGTAGATTCAATGACATAAAACACAATGAAACTTGAGTCTTGCTTTACCTCTCATGTCAGTGAAATCAGAGCTTGATAAACAACCACGTTTAAGGTGCATTCAGCCTCTGCTATAAAGCACTCCTATACGTTTTTCTACTCTATTATCAATCTGTCTCATTTTACCATAGATGTTTTCTTGACAGAACTCTCCTTCCGCCTTCTTTAACAATGTTAAAATATTTATTGAAATCAACAAATGACAGTTGCACAATAATGGTTAAATGTAACTGAATATCATCCTTTGTGTGGAACAGAAATGGCAATGTATTTAAATCGGAATGTATATTAGATGTATTTATTAATACAAGTTGAATAAGACCCCTACATGTGTTAAAAGGACAAAAAAGCAATACATTAAGGCTTAAATCACACTAAATGCAAAGGAATGAATACAAATAAATCTTACTTGCAGTAATTTAATTTCCCTTGCTCTTTTCAGTGAATGCGCTTCTAAAATAAAATATGTTATTGCCTACTGAATTAACAGAAATCTAGGGGCCGATTTATCAACTGTCGGGCGGACGCTGTAGCAGGTCATCATTTCAGCCCGACATTGCTAAATGCCGACAGCAAACGCTGTCAGCGTTTATCATTGCACTAGCATTTCGTGTGAAATGCTTGTGCAATGCTGCCTCCTGCACATTCGCTGCCAATCGGCCACTAGCAGGGGGTGTCAATCATCCTGATCGTATCCAATCCGAATGATTGCTCTCCACCATTTCAGAGGTGGCGGATGAATTAAGAAGCAGCGGTCTTATGACCGCTGCTTCTTAACTTATGTTTCTGGTGAGTTTGAAGACTCGCAAGGAAACTGCAGCATTCACAGCATGATAAGTCGCCCTGTAATGTCAGCCACACTCAGGTAAAAAAAGACTGCATGTTATTCATCTTAAAAGTCTGGCGGCTAGATTACGAGTTTTGCGTTAGAGGCTATGCGGTGCTAACGAGCAGTTTATGCTCACTGATCACTTACAGACAGCGCTGGTGATTACAGGTTTTTACAAACCTGTTGTTAAAAGACAAGAAGTGAGCATTGAGCAAAATTTGCTCAAAATCTCACTCCAATACCAAAAAAGCAGCGTTTAGCTCCTAATGCAGCCCCATTGATTCCTATGGGGAAATAAATAGGATTGAGCTGGCATTCTATTGGCTGATCCAATCAGCTAATATGATTTGTTCTACCTTAATTCCGATTGGCTGATAGAATTCTATTAGTCAATCAGAATTGAAGGGACGCCATCTTGGATGACGTCACTTAAAGGTACCTTCATTCAGTCGTATCCGTCGGAAGAAGAGGATGCTCCGCGTCAGATGTCTTGAAGATGGACCCGCTCCACTGGGTGAAGATAGAAGATGCAGTCTGGATGAAGACTTCTGCCCATCTGGAGGACCACTTCTGCCCGGCTTGGATGAAGACTTATGCCCATCTGGAGGACCACTTCTGCCCGGCTTGGATGAAGGTGATCTTCAAGGGGTTAGTGTTTTTTAAAGGGGGGGTTGGGTGGGTTTTTAGAGTAGGGTTGGTTGTGTGGGTGGTGGGTTTTAATGTTGGGGGGGGATTTGTAATTTTTTTTTTAAAGGTAAAAGAGCTGATTACTTTTGGGCAATGTCCCACAAAAGACCTTTTTAAGGGCTATTTGTAATTTAGTGTAGTGTAGGGCTTTTTTTATTTTGGGGGGGCTTTTTTATTTTGTTAGGGGGATTAGATTAGGTGTAATTAGTTTTAAAAATCTTGTAATTTTTTCTGTAATTTAGTGTTTGTTTTTTTGTACTTTAGCTAATTTTATTAAATTGTATTTAATTTAGGGAATTAATTTAATTATAGTGTAGTGTTAGGTGTTAGTGTAACTTAGGTTAGGTTTTATTTTACAGGTACTTTTGTATTTATTTTAACTAGGTAGTTATTAAATAGTTAATAAATATTTAAATAACTATTCTACCTAGTTAAAATAAATACAAACTTGCCTGTAAAATAAAAATAAACCCTTAGCTAGCTACAATGTAACTATTAGTTATATTGTAGCTAGCTTAGGGCTTATTTTATAGGTATTTAGTTTTAAATAGGAATAATTGAGTTAATGATAGTTATTTTATTTAGATTCATTTAAATTATATTTAAATGGGGGAGGGTTAGGATTATATTTTGGTTTAGGGGTTAATAACTTTAATATAGTGTCGGCGATGTTGGGGACGTCAGATTAGGGGTTAATAAATGTATGTAGTGTAAAAACTCTTAACTCCTGACTTTAAAATGCGGTACCAGTCTTGACAGGAGAGGGTGTACCGCTCACTTTTTGTCAGACTCGTAATTCCGGCGCTATGCAAGTCCCATTGAAAAAAGAGGATACGCAATTTACGTAAATGGATTTGCGGTATTTCTGAGTCTGACCAAAAAAGTGAGCGGTACACCTGTACCTACAAGACTCGTAATATCAGCGGGCATTAAAAAGCAAAGTTGGGACCGGCCAACGCTGCTTTTTAAGCCTAACGCAAAACTCGTAATCTAGGTGTATGTAAATGACTTTACATAGGAAACAAAACAACACAGAAATGAGCTGGAATATTAAATTACCAACTCAATTTACTTCCTTGTTAATTTGGTGTTTTTTTTTTTTTTTTTACTGGGAAATAATTTATACTCCATAGGGTCAATTTATTACTCAGCGGATGCTGCATCGATGCCCTATCGTTTCTGTTCCACCAGAAATGGAAGATAAGAAGCAATGGTCGTAAGACTGCTGCTCCTTAACTTCTCCGCAGTGAGAAGGGGGCAGCATTGCATAGGCATTTAACTAGAAATGCTTGTGCAATGTTAAATGCCGACAGCGTATGCTGTCGGCATTTAGCGAGGTCGAGCAGACATGATTCGCAACAGCGATTTATGTCCACTCGCCTCTGGTTAAATCTACCCCTAAGGGCATTATGGATTGCATCATTATAGCCAACTTTCTTGTAAGGCAATGAGGCAGCTGCCAACCGGTGAACAATGGCTTGTAAATAATAAAATGTTGCCCTATCGGCTTATTCCCTATGTTCTTTGCAGTTATATAAGAGAACAGTTTAAACATTTTAAAACATTTTTTTGTGTGTTTAAAAAAGGATAGATTGATGAATATTAGTTGTATGTTGCAGTTCAGGGGCCATAAACCTGTACCAAGCCTGTTCCTCTTCTCCTTTGGAAGATCTGTGAGTTAACCTCCCTGCCAAATGTTAAGGATGGTGGCGTGAGTATTTACAGCTTCCATAAGGTTGCTATTATATTTTATCATGGCTCAGACAGGGTTACTTGAGCTAGTCTTTGAAATCATGTGGGCTTTAATATTTTGCTTAACCTAGAGCCATTAATTGGTTAAAATGGACCGGTGATATCTGGGGCTCCTAAGGGTTGGAGCAGCTACCGCATTCTAGCAGTGGGAGGTTGCAGTCTTTTTGATGTTAAGGGGAGTGATGACCAGGCTGTTGATAAGAGGCAGATACTGCAGATGGTGGCCTGGAGTGCCTTTTCCATTCTTTACAGCAGGTCATGGCATCTACGGAAACTTCATTGCTTCTGTTTTGTCAGAGAGCTCTCCTTGCAACCTCCAGTATGACTGCTGACCTCTGGCTGTTTTGAGTAGTTAGGGGCTCACTTATTATAAAAGTTTAGTCAGTTATAATATGTTATCTTTAATAAACGCCTCTGACATCCAGATTTTTCTTCCATTCTGGGGTAGATTTATTAATGTCTGTCCGACATGATATGCTGTAGCGTATCATGTCCAACAGACATACGCTGTCGGCATTTATCATTGCACAAGCAGTTCACCCCCTGCAGACTCGCGGCCAATCGAACTGAAGGCTCGCGCAGAAATAAGGGGAACAATGGCCTTTTGGCCCTTTTTAAATTGACCCCTCTGTGTTTTCTCATGGTAAGTTTATGTGTTTGTTTTAAAGTATGGGTGGTACTTTACTCTGGGAGTGACCGCAGTAGGCCTATTATGCCCTAGAGCAGGGGTGTCCAAACTTTGCTCTCCAGAGGTTTTGGAACTACATTTCCCATGATGCTCAGCTAGATAAAATGCTGGCTGAGCATCATCGGAAATGTAGTTCCAAAACCTCTGGAGAGCAAAGTTTGGACACCCCTGCCCTAGAGCATATCTGTGAAGAACTGTACTTAAGAGAGTGATTACTTACTGACTGATGATTGCACACACCCTCTGCTTTACTGGTAGACAGTGACAGACATAAAAAGCATAGAAAAAAAGATCTCAAAAATGACTTTATTGTCCCTTTGGAATCTAATGCACAATAATGTTATTTGGTTATTGATTCATAAAGATAAAATAATATAAGAAAACTGCCCTATCTCAAATCCTCTTTAATCATGTATTTATTTCTAGAAGAATGTTTGGTTTCAGGGTAGAATGCACAAAATACTTTTCTAAAAAAATGAACGCACATAATTTCATATTTCCTTGTTGATGTCATTGATAGAAGTAATAATGACTTCACATAAAATGTATTTATATGAAAGGGATGGTGTTAATCCCATGTGTGTCATGGTACAACTTGTATTTTTCTTTTTGTAAAGTGTTGTTAGAACGTCAGCAAAACTGGTATCATAGGGTATCATAGGCGCTCATCAATTAAACCAGTATTGGTGATGTCTCCTTTATGCGTTTGATATTTTTTAATGAAACTATAATATCAAACATGATGTGTGCAATTAACAATACCTTATATTTTTTCCATGTTTAAAGTGTCCACCTAAGTGGAATTAAAGAGATACTGAACCCAAATTTTTTCTTTTGTGATTCAGATAGAGCATACAATTTTAAGCAACTTTATAATTTACTCCTATTATAAATTTGTCTTTGTTCTCTTGCTATCTTTATTTAAAAAAGAAAGTCCAGTACCCTGGACAGCACTTGTTTATTGGTGGATGAATTTATCCACCAATCAGCAAGAACAACCCAGGTTGTTCACCAAAATGGGGTTGGTCTAAACATTCTTGCTTTTAAAATAAAGATACCAAGAGAATGAAGAACATTTGCTAATAGGAGTAACTTAGAAAGTTGTCTAAAATTGCATGCTCTATCTGAATCACAAAAGAAAACATTTGGGTTCAGTGTCCCTTTAAGGACTAGATTACAAGTGGAGTGATAATTTAATGTGCGCCCATAAATGAGCAAATTTGCCCGTTTACGGGCGCACGTTAAGTAACCAGCCATTACAAGTGGCTGGTTAATGCAACTACAAGCTTACGGTAGCACTTTGCGCTAGGAAAATTGCCCAAAGTTCAGTACTCTGGTTAATTTTTAAAAATGCCCCCCAATTTTCCTCCCAAAGTAAAGAGTATATATTCTTTTTATTAATAAAATATATGAGCATTTTTTTTTTTTTTAAATAGAACTGCACATGCAGTATGTGGATGTGAGGGTGTTTTGCGTTCTATGAGGACTGTGTTATCACTTGAAAAATATATATGTATATGCATATATACATATATATTTATGTGTTAATATGTGAATATACACATATAAACACATAAATATATATATATATATATATATATATACGTATACATATATATTTTAAATATGCTGCGCTAGGTTCTGTGCCGTGTTCTATCAGCATCAGAAAGAGGCTCCCATTGGAGCCTATGGAAGCGCTCTCGTGAGCTCAAAGCTTCCATGCAATGCAAATGTGAGGTCGCATTTGCATTGCGCTTTATTTCTAATACCAGCGCACAATTTTGCGCTCCACTTGTAATCTAGGCCTACATTGGAAAATAATTGTGTTTATGTTAGAACATAAAACTGATAACACTTAAAAGACTAGAGAACATCATTCAAACTAATAAATAGACTATGGGATTCAGCATACTTTCAGATATCTGATTTCAAAAAGTGCTTACAATCCCTAGAGTGTCCTCCACTTATTGCTTTTTTCTCCAAATATTCCCTGCAAATAATGAAATGAATACTTTGCATAATAATTAGAATTGAAGCATGCTCCCACAGATATGCAATTAAAACTTGAAGTCACATATGCTTTGCCAGCGTATCGGCAAGCAAATATTCATGGATGAGGGAAAAGCTGTCATGTCTCCTACTGCCACTGTGTAGAGCAATTAACATGATGTAATTGGCTGTGCTGCATAGAGCTGCTCATTTGACTGCCTACAGGTTTCCCACAACACTTCCCACATGATATGATTGGCTGTTGTGAAGATTGCCACTACTTTGGTCTGCCCAACACATTCACAAATCACTGCGCACAAGGTATAAAGTTTTTTCACCCAAAAATCTAATACTTAGGGCCAGATTACAAGTGGAGTGCTAATTAACACTGCTCGAGCATTAATTGCGTTAGAAGTAAGCTTTTTGCGTGCATCAGGTTGAAAGTAAACTGTTTTCACTTGCGCGCTAACCCGACGAGCGCAAAAAGCCAAACGTAGAATATTGTGTGCGTATTGACGTAGTCCCACAATAGAGAAATGTGTATATATATATATATATATATATATATATATATATATATATATATATATATATATATATATATATATGTATGTATATATATATATATATATATATATATACACACATGATGATATATATAGGTATAGATATATACAGATATATGCTGTGGGATCTCTGGTGTTCCTATTACTTTACCATATACATTTTAGAGGATCTTGTATTGAAGCGATTCTCACTACTGTACTATGGCTTCTTTGTATACTTCCTAAATGCTGAATAGATACCTCATTGCTTTGAGGTTACATATGTGAGTGTATTTTATTACTTACTCTTTTGTTACTATTAAAACGTACTTCACTATCTTGCGTATTATGTTTTACTTTGAATAATGATGGCCCCTGTGATAAAACGATTCAAATCAGACGATTTGGAACTGCTAGACACTCCTGAAATCTTCATAGGAGATCAGCCGTGTGAATCAGTTCCTCTCCTCAGAAGTTCTTCACTTACATCATTAGATTGTGGTTATTCAGTGTAAGTAGACGGATTGTCGATTGTGGATTGTTTGGTTTTCCTTTTCTCCTGTTTTCACTTCAAACATACAGACATTTAGGGGCTGATTTATCTGATTTATCAGCAGGGGGGTGTCAATCAGCCCGATCATATAGGAAGACCGCTGCTTCATAACTGCTGTTTCCGGAGAGCCTGAAGGATCGCGCAGAAACAGGGGCATCAAGCTCCATTCAGAGCTTGATAATTCAGCCCCTTAATCTTTTTGGGTTGTTTTATTTCTCTTGTACTGATTCAAACATCTTGTTTTGAATTCTATTGTATCATATTATATTGATAATTATTATTTGCTACAGTACTCCGTTTGGTTTGTTGAAGTGATATATATGTGTATATATTTCTTAATAGTTTTATATTTAGCACTATGTAAGTTACTGTAACCACTTCCTTAGTATCTCTTTTTTTTATAACATCTGTAATCTCTTGAGGTTTCAGAGTTACAGTCATTTTTACACATAACAGCTTTTTATTTTTAGGTTCTTATCCCATTTGAGTGCTTTTGTATAACTATTAGTGATATTAGTTATTGTTCTTTCCTTTCATTTGATATATAGAAATATTATATTATAATATTATATTTATAGAATATTAGATATATTTGAAAATACTTAGAACATAATCTACTAGGTTCAAAACATAGGAATGTAAAATATTTACATTAAATACTAACTGCTAGAATTAGAGTTTTGTCGGTAACGACCCGCGTAGCTAACGCTGGCTTTTTTCTGGCCGCACCTTTTAAATACCTCTGGTATTGAGAGTTCACAGAATGGCTGCGTTAGGCTCCAAAAAGGGAGCATACAGGCATATTTAACGCCACTGCAACTCTCGATACCAGAGTTGCTTACGGACGCGGCCAGCTTCAAAAACGTGCTCGTGCACGATTCCCCCATAGTAAACAATGGGGCTGTTTGAGCTGAAAAAAAACCTAACACCTGCAAAAAAGCCGCGTTCAGCTCCTAACGCAGCCCCAATGTTGTCTATGGGGAAACACTTCCTACATCTGCACCTAACACTCTAACATGTACCCCGAGTCTAAACACCCCTAACCTTACACTTATTAACCCCTATTCTGTCACCTCCGCTATCGCTGACCCCTGCATATTATTATTAACCCCTAATCTGCCGCTCCGTAAACCGCCGCTACTTACATTATCCCTATGTACCCCTAATCTGCTGCCCCTAACACCGCCGACCCCTATATTATATTAATTAACCCCTAATCTGCCCCCCACAACGTCGCCTCCACCTGCCTACACTTATTAACCCCCTAATCTGCCGAGCGGACCACACCGCTATTATAATAAAGTTATTAACCCCTAATCCGCCTCACTAACCCTATAATAAATAGTATTAACCCCTAATCTGCCCTCCCTAACATCGCCGACACCTAACTTCAAACATTAACCCCTAATCTGCCGACTGGAGCTCACCGCTATTCTAATAAATGTATTAACCCCTAAAGCTAAGTCTAACCCTAACACTAACACCCCCCTAAATTAAATATAATTTAAATCTAACGAAATTAATTAACTCTTATTAAATAAATTATTCCTATTTAACGCTAAATACTTACCTGTAAAATAATTATATTATAGCTATTTTAGGATTTATATTTATTTTACAGGTAACTTTGTATTTATTTTAACCAGGTACAATAGCTATTAAATAGTTAAGAACTATTTAATAGCTAAAATAGTTAAAATAATTACAAAATTACCTGTAAAATAAATCCTAACCTAAGTTACAATTAAACCTAACACTACTCTATCAATAAATTAATTAAATAAAATACCTACAATTACCTACAATTAAACCTAACACTACACTATCAATAAATGAATTAAATACAATATCTACAAATAAATACAATTAAATAAACTAACTAAAGTACAAAAAATAAAAAAGAACTAAGTTACAAAAAATAAAAAAATATTTACAAACATTAGAAAAATATTACAACAATTTTAAACTAATTACAGGTAGGAAAATTCTGATTGGCTGATGTTCCATCAGCCAATCAGAATTTTCCTACCTTAATTCCGATTGGCTGATAGAATCCTATCAGCCAATCGGAATTCGAGGGATGACATCTTGGATGACGTCCCTTAAAGGAACCATCATTCTTCCATTGGACGTTGTCGGAAGAAGATGGGTCCACGCTGGAGGTCTTCACGATGGAACCAGTCCTCATCGGATGAAGATAGAAGATGCTGCTTGGAAGAAGATGGTTGCCGGTCCGGATCTACTCTTCTTCCCGGATAGGATGAAGACTTTGGACCCTCTTCTGGACTTCTTCAGCCATCGGATGATGGATGTCTAGCCCCCGCTTGGGTTGGATGAAGATATCGGAGCCAGGACGGATCGGTGTGATACCCGGTGAGGTGAAGACAAGGTAGGAAGATCTTCAGGGGTTTATTTAAGGGGGGTTTGGGTTAGATTAGGGGTATGTGGGTGGTGGGTTGTAATGTTGGGGGGGGGTATTGTATATGTTTTTTTACAGGCAAAAGAGCTGAATTTCTTGGGGCATGCCCCGCAAAGGGCCCTGTTCAGGGCTGGTAAGGTAAAAGAGCTTTGAACTTTTGTAATTTAGAATAGGGTAGGGCATTTTTTTTATTTTGGGGGGCTTTGTTATTTTTATTAGGGGGCTTAGAGTAGGTGTAATTAGTTTAAAATTGTTGTAATATTTTTCTAATGTTTGTAAATATTTTTTTATTTTTTGTAACTTAGTTCTTTTTTATTTTTTGTACTTTAGTTAGTTTATTTAATTGTATTTATTTGTAGATATTGTATTTAATTCATTTATTGATAGTGTAGTGTTAGGTTTAATTGTAGGTAATTGTAGGTATTTTATTTAATTAATTTATTGATAGAGTAGTGTTAGGTTTAATTGTAACTTAGGTTAGGATTTATTTTACAGGTAAATTTGTAATTATTTTAACTATTTTAGCTATTAAATAGTTATTAACTATTTAATAGCTATTGTACCTGGTTAAAATAAATACAAAGTTACCTGTAAAATAAATATAAATCCTAAAATAGCTATAATATAATTATAATTTATATTGTAGCTATATTAGGGTTTATTTTACAGGTAAGTATTTAGCTTTAAATAGGAATAATTTATTTAATAAGAGTTAATTTATTTTGTTAGATTTAAATTATATTTAATTTAGGGGGGTGTTAGGGTTAGGGTTAGACTTAGCTTTAGGGGTTAATCCATTTATTACAGTAGCGACGAGATTCGGTCGGCAGATTAGGGGTTAATAATTGAAGTTAGGTGTCGGCGATGTTAGGGAGGGCAGATTAGGGGTTAATACTATTTATTATAGGGTTATTGAGGCGGGAGTGAGGCGGATTAGGGGTTAATAACTTTATTATAGTAGCGGTGCGGTCCGCTCGGCAGATTAGGGGTCAATAAGTATAGGCAGGTGGAGGCGACGTTGAGGGGGGCAGATTAGGGGTTAATAAATATAACGTAGGTGGCGGTCGGCAGATTAGGGGTTAATTATTGTAGGTAGCTGGCGGCGACGTTGTGGGGGGCAGGTTAGGGGTTAATAAATATAATATAGGGGTCAGCGGTGTTAGGGGCAGCAGATTAGGGGTACATAAGTATAACGTAGGTGGCGTTTGGCAGATTAGGGGTTAATTATTGTAGGTAGCTGGCGGCGATGTTGTGGGGGGCAGGTTAGGGGTTAATAAATATAATATAGGGGTCGGCGGTGTTAGGGGCAGCAGATTAGGGGTACATAAGTATAACGTAGGTGGCGGTCGGCAGATTAGGGGTTAAAAAATTTAATCGAGTGGCGGCGATGTGGGGGGACCTCGGTTTAGGGGTACATAGGTAGTTTATGGGTGGTAGTGTACTTTAGAGCACAGTAGTTAAGAGATTTATGAACCGGTGTTAGCCCAGAAATATAAAATAATTACAAAATTACCTGTAAAATAAATCCTAACCTAAGTTACAATTAAACCTAACACTACTCTATCAATAAATTAATTAAATAAAATACCTACAATTACCTACAATTAAACCTAACACTTCACTATCAATAAATGAATTAAATACAATATCTACAAATAAATACAATTAAATAAACTAACTAAAGTACAAAAAATAAAAAAGAACTAAGTTACAAAAAATAAAAAAATATTTACAAACATTAGAAAAATATTACAACAATTTTAAACTAATTACAGGTAGGAAAATTCTGATTGGCTGATGTTCCATCAGCCAATCAGAATTTTCCTACCTTAATTCCGATTGGCTGATAGAATCCTATCAGCCAATCGGAATTCGAGGGATGCCATCTTGGATGACGTCCCTTAAAGGAACCGTCATTCTTCCATTGGACGTTGTCGGAAGAAGATGGGTCCACGCTGGAGGTCTTCACGATGGAACCAGTCCTCATCGAATGAAGATAGAAGATGCCGCTTGGAAGAAGATGGTTGCCGGTCCGGATCTACTCTTCTTCCCGGATAGGATGAAGACTTTGGACCCTCTTCTGGACTTCTTCAGCCATCAGATGATGGATGTCTAGCCCCCGCTTGGGTTGGATGAAGATATCGGAGCCAGGACGGATCGGTGTGATACCCGGTGAGGTAAAGGCAAGGTAGGAAGATCTTCAGGGGTTTATTTAAGGGGGGTTTGGGTTAGATTAGGGGTATGTGGGTGGTGGGTTGTAATGTTGGGGGGGGGGGTATTGTATGTGTTTTTTTACAGGCAAAAGAGCTGAATTTCTTGGGGCATGCCCCGCAAAGGGCCCTGTTCAGGGCTGGTAAGGTAAAAGAGCTTTGAACTTTTGTAATTTAGAATAGGGTAGGGCATTTTTTTTATTTTGGGGGGCTTTGTTATTTTTATTAGGGGGCTTAGAGTAGGTGTAATTAGTTTAAAATTGTTGTAATATTTTTCTAATGTTTGTAAATATTTTTTTATTTTTTGTAACTTAGTTCTTTTTTATTTTTTGTACTTTAGTTAGTTTATTTAATTGTATTTATTTGTAGATATTGTATTTAATTCATTTATTGATAGTGTAGTGTTAGGTTTAATTGTAGGTAATTGTAGGTATTTTATTTAATTAATTTATTGATAGAGTAGTGTTAGGTTTAATTGTAACTTAGGTTAGGATTTATTTTACAGGTAAATTTGTAATTATTTTAACTATTTTAGCTATTAAATAGTTCTTAACTATTTAATAGCTATTGTACCTGGTTAAAATAAATACAAAGTTACCTGTAAAATAAATATAAATCCTAAAATAGCTATAATATAATTATAATTTATATTGTAGCTATATTAGGGTTTATTTTACAGGTAAGCATTTAGCTTTAAATAGGAATAATTTATTTAATAAGAGTTAATTTATTTTGTTAGATTTAAATTATATTTAATTTAGGGGGGTGTTAGGGTTAGACTTAGCTTTAGGGGTTAATCCATTTATTACAGTAGCGACGAGATTCGGTCGGCAGATTAGGGGTTAATAATTGAAGTTAGGTGTCGGCGATGTTGTGGGGGCAGGTTAGGGGTTAATAAATATAATATAGGGGTCGGCGGTGTTAGGGGCAGCAGATTAGGGGTACATAAGTATAACGTAGGTGGCGGTCGGCAGATTAGGGGTTAAAAAATTTAATCGAGTGGCGGCGATGTGGGGGGACCTCGGTTTAGGGGTACATAGGTAGTTTATGGGTGTTAGTGTACTTTAGAGCACAGTAGTTAAGAGCTTTATGAACCGGCGTTAGCCCAGAAAGCTCTTAACTACTGACTTTTTTCTGCGGCTGGAGTTTTGTCGTTAGATTTCTAACGCTCACTTCAGCCACGACTCTAAATACCGGAGTTAGAAAGATCCCATTGAAAAGATAGGATACGCAATTGACGTAAGGGGATCTGCGGTATGGAAAAGTCGCAGCTGAAAAGTGAGCAAAACAGTTAACCAGAGCTTTGAAGTCGTGGTAATCATTCTAGCATAAATCACAATTGCGCTCAAGTGATTGCGTTTACTCTTAACTCATAATACCAGCTGTAAAACCGACGTGCTCAACCAACCACGATAAACCCCTTATTGCTCACGAGTTAACGTTTGTGCTCCAATCTTGGCCTTAAAGTGAAAGTATATCACAGCAGCCCACGGCTAAAAAATGTTTGGGCTAAAAGGTGACGTTTTCACCACTTAGCCAATAGCAGTGCGGTAAATCCGGCTCCCATGGGCGCCAAGCTGGATTTACTGCACAGCTATTGGCTAAGAGGTGAAAACGTCACCTCTTAGCCAACACATTTTTTAGCCGTGTGCTGCTGAAGTAGCTAAAAACGGCAATCGATTGAATCAAATAAAGGAGCTTTCTACATGAAGTATCTTATACTTCATGAATGAAAGTGCCCTTTATTTGTTTCAATAGTAAATCCTATCGCATGTAAAACGCTAGGCTTTACTTTCATTTTAATGCTTAAAATGGATACTGAAGGACAAAAAGACATCTTATTATGTTTTACTACATTTGTTTAATGCAATTTAATGGCAAATGTTTTCAAAGTATTTGTTGTTTTAAATGAAGGTTCATTTAACTATTTTGAATAATATGTTTAATTTTCAAAGGAAAAACACAAAAGAAATACTGACATTAGCATTTGAATGTTGTCTCTCAAACACTTGCTCTGTGAGAGGAAACATTTCAATGTTTCATTTGAATGTGACATTTGAATGTTGATTCTCTTAGCATCATAGTGTAATAATGTAATGTTTTTGCTATAAACAAAATTCACTATTTGAAATAGTGGAATTAACATTCTCTGTAGAGAAATATTCAATGTTAAAAACATATGTCAAGGGCATTATTTGTTCTATCATTCAAATGTAATTTTCAAAGATTTGACCACCCTTAGCAACAAAATGTAATAAAGGAAAAATCCTTTTACCTAAAAGTAAAAGTAACCCTGTGACATTTTTTTGACAAATAAATAATATATATACATATATACACATTCAATTTGTTATCACTCTTAATTACTGTATTTCCTTTTCTGCTGTTTTGTACAATCAATATTTTATCATAACCCTATTCTAAAATAAATTAACTGAGCCATCTGTTTGAGATAGTATTCCTTTTTGATGCAATCGAGCTGTTGCCCATAAGGAATGCTAGCAAATGCAATAGTGTCTGTAGTCAGGTATAAGCTGATATTTCCTTGACATGACTTTAACATACAATTTATTGAGCTATGAAAGTGATGCTGCTGCTATTGTATTTCTGAGAGTTAGAAAGAACAGTATTCTTTGACTCCATAAATCTTCCCATTCTGATTTAGTTTCCTATCAAATAATAATGATAAAATATAACAGCAAATTTTCCCATTTTACATTCTGAAATGTACTTGCAACCAAAGCACAGGATATAGAAAAGGACAACCAAGAACTTAAAAATGAAACCTTATAATAAATGGGCATTATAGGCAAAAATCCCAATTAAGGGCTAGATTACAAGTGGAGTACAAATTAGCGCTCCCACTTGCACATATACTTCGGTAGACTGAGGCTTTTTGCAGACATTGGGTTGTGTTCGTAGTACAAGTTGAAAGAAAAAAGTTTGCCCAAGAGCACTAACCTGACATGCGCAGAAAGCCGAACTTTGAATATCACAAACCCATTAAAGGGAGACTAAAGTCAAAGTTAATTTTTAATGATTCAGACAGAGCATGTCATTTTATTAACAAACTGTGCACCGCCTTTTTTTAAAATAAAAAGTGAAAAACAAAGCAATTTTATTTAATCATCATTATTGCACCAAGTGAAATTTGTACTTATTTGTTCAGCACAGTCTTTTTATATTTACACTTTTTTAGTCTCCAGCTCCTACTGAGCATGTGCAAGAATTCACAGAATATACGTATATGCGTTTGTGACTGATAAGGTCCATATGTAAATTTGCTGCTGCACTGATGAAATCAATCAGTGTGTTGTAAGAAATAAAGCCAGGCGACCTCTAGCTTGCTTAAATGTGCAGTATTCAATATACATATATTATGTTGTGGAACAGGTGGAGCACATTGGATATCTATGATAACAGGAGGATGGTTAAATATGTTTACCGCAGCACCTTTACTATACACCCTATATTATACTATATTAATGGATAGCTCAGAGTACTAATAGTGCGATCACTGCTTTTGTATTACTAGAAGTGAGCTAAGTGATGTGCTCAAGTGCAATCTAAAGTAACATTGTAAAATGTTGCTCTTTTTGAGAGCAGAAGTTTACCATTATGACTTGCTGATTTGCATAACAAAACACATGAAAATGCTATGGAAATAAACATTTTAATTTATACTTTTTGACTATTACTTATGAAACAAAAGTATATTAATAAGTAAATATATATAATCTTTTTCTATTAAAATAGTACAGCACACCACTATAAAAAAATCTCCATTATTTGAGTGGATGTTGGCCTAACTCTGGAGCAATATCTAGTCTATTATGTGACATTATACATACACATGTCTAAATGTATGTGTGTATCTGTATATATATATACAGGGGTTGAAAAAGTTGCCCAAGAGCTAGTAGTCCCATGAAATTTCTTAGCGGTCCCACTTTTTCCACTCCAGATTTTCACGGTGTCATACGTAAACTTGTATTATGCCGTTATACGCGTCTAATATACATTTGTATTAAGAATAAAGCACTCTTTGTATACAGTTACTATGGTGGTGGCACATTTATTACTGTAGCACCCCTACTTCTTAAAGGCACTAACAGCCATGCCTTTACAAGGTTTTTTTTTTTTCATATCCTATGCTACAGCAGGACAAGGAGAATCATAAATAAGAAATAGGTAAATATGATACCCTTTGCCATCTCCACTGTGCAGGGGCAATTGCACACAGGATATACTTAATAAAATGTATTTATTTATGTTTAGAGAACTATCGATCAAATTCAGCTCAGTAATTCTGAACAAAACAATAACAACAACTTATAACACACAACTAAATAAAACTAAAAAGCAAGACAAGTAGAAAACTAACCCTATTACATTATATAGGCACAGAATACTGCTCAGAAATTCATAGGAGGAGCGACCACAGCCAAGTGGCTGCACTCAAGGTCTAACTACTCACACTGTTCCCAGAGGATAGCAGTAGCTTGCAAGCATAAGATCCAGAGTTATACCTCTTAACTTGAAGGAGCAAGTTGTAACGCATCTGCCATTCACCTTCTTTTCCCCGGTCTGCACCAGTTCAATGATGTGACGTCGAAGTTAAGAGTGGTAATCTTTATACTCACTTCACTTTGATTGGACAGTGTTCCAAACACTCTGTCTCATAGGTTGCAAAACCTTCCAGCTGGTATAATCTGTACAGCTTTCTCCCAATGCAGAAAATGATGTAAACATTCGGATTTCCAAAATACTGTTCTGTATTAACATGCCAACAGGAATTTGTCCGATCCAACTCTCTTAGATGTTATATTCTTACAGGGTATATCATGGATGTCCGGAAGCTCTTTGTCAGGGTTTTTTCCCTGTTGTGTTTGCCATGTGCTGCTGGAAGCCATTTTACTCACCTCTCTTCCTGACTATGGTGCATTGTGGGGGATGCTGCTCATTTCCTGCACTTCCTTTTATGGCCAGACTGGTGTGCATCATCCATGTGAGACAGGATGCAGTCTCAGAATTGTGATGTCATCACTTATTATTTAAAGGGCCTCTGTTCAGTATGCTTGGCCTTTGCGTAATATCAGGGTGCCAAGAATCAGACTGAGACAAGAAGTGCAAAAATAATCACACCTTTATTAATAGCAAAAAATAATAAAAAGTCCACAAGTCAAATAACAAGCCAGGAGTTAAAACCAGAGCTGGTAGTCAGACGAGCCGAGTCAGGAGCCAAAGCGAATAGTCAGATGAGTCAAAATACCCTGAGACATGAATGAATCAGGCAAAAAGGATGGTTGAAACCCATAATTCGGACAGAATGATCAGTAAAAGACTGAAAAAAGAAGTACAAATATAGCACTCATGACGTTGAATAATGTGAGCTTAAATTATGGTCAAACACAATAGAAAAGATAAAACTTGAGGGGGCGGAGCCTGGCAGCAGCTAAGATGGCTGCATAACTCCGGAGCTCCGCAAAGCAGACCTCTTTAAACACCAATCCTGGGCAATTAAGCCACTTCTAACAGCTCACTGAGTGACCCGGAGGAGCTCTTTAAACCACAGAGTGAACAGGCTGACCGCTGGCCCCTGCTTTACTGAACCCAGAGTCGGAGCTGCGGTCCAAAGGGCGGGAGTGCAAAAGAAGAGAAAAGAGTTACAGCGACGCTGTAATACATTAAATACCGTGACCCGCGCTCCACACAGCACTAAAAAACCAGGCTGAAGCCTTGACCATCCGCTATCTATCTGCCGGATGACTGCTTAACTTCTGCCCACGACACACCGGGTCCGACGCCATCTTGGAGCCCTCTCCTCAGCTTTTAATGTGCACAACACTGCTGCTCAGGAAAAAAAGAAGGTAACTAGATTCTGAGTCCCTGTAGTTACCGGACATTGCCAGCCCAACTGTGCTTATCATAACATCACCCTTGTGGGTTAAAATTTTTGTAAAGGGACCTACCGCAATCCATATTTACTGCACCCTGGTCTGCCCCAGACTGTAACAACCACGCTAGAATTTTAAGCTGGGAATTGAGATATAGCGGGGGAAACTTTTTCAAACTTGAGCCACTTAGACCTGTAACCCGAATTTGGGGCATATTATACAAACCAAACCTCTATTTTGTCACGCAATGATATTGCACCTAATTCCTGAGCTACATTTAAATAATTCTGACACTGAGAGGATATACACACACAGTCACAGCATTTCTTTCTCAGTTAAACACTAGAGACAGTCCATCTTTAAATACACAGATCCTGTTTGCTAACACACAAGGAGATATGTAATGACTTTACAGTGAATTTAAGCCTAATTAGTGTGAATTTGTGTGAGTAAAGGCTATTGGGAGATTGCACCTTGCTATACCCTTGTTCCCCACCCAAAGCCTTACAACAGGGGGCTAATTCTACACAGAATGATGGCATCTAAAAGACAGTCAAAATCTGAAAAGGTCACAAAGCATGTGACAACAAAATCTCAAACTATGTCGTCATTTTTTCCCACTGAACATTCTGCGTCTGGTACTGGAACGCAGCACAAACAAACACCCTCCTCGAGCCCGACAGGCCTTGTAATTGAACCTCCAACAACACCTGTCTCACATGAGAGCAACCCTGCCTCACTTCTGTCACGTTTCGCAACTAAACAAGAGATTTCAGATATTTTTAGATCCTGTCTCCGCGAAGAACTTACAGAACTGAAACAAGATCTCCATAACTTGGGATCTAGGGTCGATATGCTAGAAGCTGAATCAGAAGAGATAAGAGATGACATACAAAGAATTGATGACAAGGCTTCAGCACAACAGGAGACAATAACAGCATTGCTAGACAAAATCGACGACCTTGAAAATAGAAGCAGAAGGAAGAACTTAAGGCTTTGTGGAATCCCGGAATCGATTTTACCACGAGACTTTCCAGAATACTTACAATCTTTATTTACCTCTATCAAAGAACCTGCCTACCCAAATTATATCTTGTGGGTGAGAGCTCACAGAGCCCTTCGACCCAAACCTCCAGAAAATGCTCCCCCCAGGGATGTCATTATTAGATTTAAAAACTTTCTTGAGAAGGAGATGCTTCTAACCCAATCAAGAAGAAAACAACCTATCAAATTTAGAGGCAATATAATCCAATTTTATCAAGATCTTTCTACGAGAACCCTACAAACAAAGAAAGAATTTCTCCCTCTGACTTCACTACTACGCACTAAGAAAATCCCTTACTGATGGTGATTCCTTGTCCAACTCATGGTTATGCAAAATGACAGACGTTTTGTCTGCCATTCACCAGAAGATATGACGTCCTTCTGCAAAGACCTAGGAATAGATCAACCAATCATACCCTCATCTACGCCTTCCTCTCTTCAGGCGCTGCCTAAGAGGACGAAAGCAAACACCACAAGATGGCAAACTAAAATGCCACGAAAGAACTTGGACCGTAGACCAGCTACAGAGACACAGGGTTCCTTCTCACGGAAATCCCCTCACCTTTCTGAGTCTGAGGAGACTTAAATCCAGACTCTCTATATTGATAAACGCTTAAATGAACCCACTTATTTGGTGCACGCACACAGAGGGACGCACCACATGACCAGGTATCGTATGTCCATTGACCTCCGGGTCGCCATTATGTGTAGCATTCTTTGTTACCCCCCCAGGATTTAAAAGTTTGTTCGCTCTTCTCTTCTCTTGCACAAAGCTGTGCTGAGTGAAATGCTGAGAAAACTGTATACTGCGTTAAAATAAGAGGTCTGTAACAACTTTCCCCTTGAGATTTTTTGTTTTACTCTAATATATGTCTACTTCTAGACATAGAGACACGTTTTGTTTTTGTGTTAATGTTAATGCTTTTACAATTTTCACAACCTGTTTAAGATTCTTTTTCTCTAATTTACGTCTACTACTAGACTTAGAGATGTGTTTGAATTTTTTTTCATGTTTATATTTTCAGAATATGTTCACAATGTTTATTTTGTTCTCTCTAGACAATGTGAGGGCTATGAAAAACTGTGTACTCTCTGTGCAATTAAGGTCTATTCATGTATTATCAATATAAAGTATATTCTATTTAATCTACCCTACATACACTTACTCTTACAACATGGCACACCGAAATAACAGAGATTCTCACCCTCTGATCATTCTATCACAAAATGCAAAGGGTTTAAATTCCCCCTACAAACGCTCCAAGGCAATGATAGATCTAGCGAAGAGAGGTGCAGATATTATTTATCTGCAGGAGACTAATTTTAAGAGAAACTGCTGTCCAAAATATTTTGGCCATACGTACACCCAACATTATCATAACTCGGGCCCTACTAAAAAGTGTGGGGTCAGTATCCTGCTCAAGAAAACATTGGGGGGTAGTTATTAAAGTGTCAACTTTCCTGCCTTCGCCGGCCCAATACGCCCGCCTAAGCTCGTCTCACATCGCCGCCGCGGACCTGAAAATTTTTGCCTAAGTTATCAAATAAAGCTGTAAAAAGCTGCGGGGCAATGAGCAGCGGACTGTGAGAGTTATCACTCATCCGATCTCGCTGCTCTTCGGCTTTTTCCCAGCTTTATTGCTAGCCTGTCACTAAGCACTCACACTAACTACACTGTTCTACCCACTATACCGGCGCCCCCGGAGCCCCCCGCAACTAAATAAAGTTATTAAACCCTAAACCGCCGCTCCTAGACCCTGCCACAACTCTGATAAATGTATTAACCCCTAAACCGCCGCTCCTAGTCCCTGCCGCAACTCTGATAAATGTATTAACCCCTAAACCGCCACTCCCGGACACCGCTGCCACCTACATTATACCTATTAACCCCTATCCTGCCCCCCCTACACCGTCGCCACCTATAATAAATTTATTAACCCCTATCCTGCCCCCCACTACACCGCCGCCACTGTAATAAATTTATTAACCCCTAAACCTAAGTCTAACACTAACCCTAACACCCCCCTAACTTAAATATTAATTAAATAAATCTAAATAATATTTCTATTATTAACTAAATTAATCCTATTTAAAACTAAATACTTACCTTTAAAATAAACCCTAATATAGCTACAATATAAATAATAATTATATTGTAGCTATCTTAGGATTTATTTTTATTTTACAGGTAACTTTGTATTTATTTTAGCTAGTTAGAATAGTTATTAAATAGTTATTAACTATTTAATAACTACGTAGCTAAAATAAATACAAAATTACCTGTAAAATAAATCCTAACCTAAGTTACAATTAAACATAACACTACACTATCATTAAATAAATTAAATAAATTACCTACAAATAACTACAATTAAATACAATTACATAAACTAACTAAAGTACAAAAAATAAAAAAAGCTAAGTTACAAAAAAATAAAAAAAATAGGTTACAAACATTTTAAAAATATTACAACAATTTTAAGATACTTACACCTAATCTAAGCCCCCTAATAAAATAACAAACCCCCCCAAAATAAAAAAATGCCCTACACTATTCTAAATTAAAAAAGTTCAAAGCTCTTTTACCTTACCAGCCCTTAAAAGGGCCATTTGTGGGGCATGCCCCAAAGAATTCAGCTCTTTTGCCTGTAAAAGAAAAATACAACCCCCCCCAACATTAAAACCCACCACCCACATACCCCTAATCTAACCCAAACCCCCCTTAAAATAACCTAACACTAATCCCCTGAAGATCATCCTACCTTTAGTCGTCTTCACTCAGCTGAGCCACCGATGGAACTGAAGAGGAGACCCGGACCGGCAGAAGTGATCCTCCAAGCGGCGCTGAAAAAATCTTCCACCCGGGCGATGTCATCTTCCAAGAGGCGCTTAAGAAGTCTTCTATCCGGGCAATGTCATCTTCCAAGCCGGGTCTTGAATCTTCATCCCGCCGACGCGGCACATCCTTCTTTACCGACGGACTACCGACGAATGAAGGCTCCTTTAAGGGACATCATCCAAGATGGCGTCCCTTCAATTCCGATTGGCTGATAGGATTCTATCAGCCAATCGGAATTAAGGTAGGAAAAATCTGATTGACGGATTGAATCAGCCAATCAGATTCAAGTTCAATCCGATTCAGCCAATCAGATTGAGCTTGCATTCTATTGGCTGTTTCGATCAGCCAATAGAATGCGAGCTCAATCTGATTGGCTGATTGGATCAGCCAATCGGATTGAACTTGAATCTGATTGGCGGATTCAATCAGCCAATCAGATTTTTCCTACCTTAATTCCGATTGGCTGATAGAATCCTATCAGCCAATCGGAATTGAAGGGACGCCATCTTCGATGACGTCCCTTAAAGTAATATTTTTAAAATGTTTGTAACCTATTTTTTTATTTTTTGTAACTTAGCTATTTTTATTTTTTGTACTTTAGTTAGTTTATGTAATTGTATTTAATTGTAGTTATTTGTAAGTAATTTATTTAATTTATTTAATGATAGTGTAGTGTTAGGTTTAATTGTAACTTAGGTTAGGATTTATTTTACAGGTGATTTTGTATTTCTTTTAGCTAGGTAGTTATTAAATAGTTAATAACTATTCTAACTAGCTAAAATAAATACAAAGTTACCTGTAAAATAAATATAATTCCTAAAATAGCTACAATGTAATTATTAATTACATTGTAGCTATCTTAGGGTTTATTTGATAGGTAAGTATTTAGTTTTAAATAGGAATAATTTATTAAAGTATAGTGTAGTGTTAGGTGTAATTGTAACTTAGGTTGGTTTTTATTTTACAGGTAAATTTCTCTTGATTTTAGCTAGGTAAGCTATTAAATAGTTAATAACTATTTAATAGCTATTGTACCTAGTTAAAATAAATTGAAAGATGCCTGTAAAATAAAAATAAATCCTAAAATAGCTACAATGTAATTATTAATTACATTGTAGCTATATTAGGGTTTATTTTATAGGTAAGTATTTAGTTTTAAATAGGAATAATTTATTAAAGTATAGTGTAGTGTTAGGTGTAATTGTAACTTAGGTTAGTTTTTATTTTACAGGTAAATTTCTCTTGATTTTAGCTAGGTAAGCTATTAAATAGTTAATAACTATTTAATAGCAATTGTACCTAGTTAAAATAAATTGAAAGATGCCTGTAAAATAAAAATAAATCCTAAAATAGCTACAATATAATTATTGTTTATATTGTAGCTATATTAGGGTTTATTTTAAAAGTAAGTATTTAGTTTTAAATAGGATTAATTTAGTTAATAATAGAAATATTATTTAGATTTATTTAATTAATATTTAAGTTAGGGGGGTGTTAGGGTTAGTGTTAGAATTAGGTTTAGGGGTTAATAATTTTATTACAGTGGCGGCGGTGTAGTGGGGGGCAGGATAGGGGTTAATAAATGTATTATAGGTGGCGACGGTGTAGGGGTGGCAGATTAGGGGTTAATAAATTTAGTATAGGTTGCGGTGGGCTCCAGGAGCGGCGGTTTAGGGGTTAATATGTATAGAGTAGCTTGCGGTGGGCTCCGGGAGCGGCAGTTTAGGGGTTAATACATTTATTATAGTTGCGGCGGGGTCAGGGTGCGGCGTTTTAGGGGTTAATATGTATAGAGTAGCTTGCGGTGGGCTCTGGGAGCGGCGGTTTAGGGGTTAATACATTTATTATAGTTGCGGCGGGGTCAGGGAGCGGCGGTTTAGGGGTTAATATGTATAGAGTAGCTTGCGGTGGGCTCCGGGAGCGGCGGTTTAGGGGTTAATACATTTATTATAGTTGCGGCGGGGTCAGGGAGCGGCGGTTTAGGGGTTAATATGTATAGAGTAGCTTGCGGTGGGATCCGGGAGCGGCGGTTTAGGGATTAACATATTTATTATAGTGGCGGTGGGGTCAGGGAGCGGCGTTTTAGGGGTTTATATGTATAGAGTAGCTTGCAGTGGGCTCCGGGAGCGGCGGTTTAGGGGTTAATACATTTATTATAGTTGCGGCGGGGTCAGGGAGTGGCGGTTTAGGGGTTAATATGTATAGAGTAGCTTGCGGTGGGCTCCGGGAGCGGCCGTTTAGGGGTTAATACATTTATTATAGTTGCGGCGGGGTCAGGGAGCGGCGGTTTAGGGGGTAATATGTATAGAGTAGCTTGCGGTGGGCTCCGGGAGCGGTGGTTTAGGGGTTAATACATTTATTATAGGTGCTGCGACGGGGTCAGGGAGCGGCGGTTTAGGGGTGCTGTGACGGGCTCCGGGAGAGGCGGTTTAGGTGGTAATAACTTTATTTAGTTGCGGCGGTGTAGGGGGGGGCAGATTAGGGGTGTTTAGACTCGCGGTACATGTTAGGGTGTTAGGTGTAGACAGTTCACATAGGAATCAATGGGATGTCTGGCAGCAGCGAACTTGTACTTTCGCTATGGTCAGACTCCCATTGATTCCTATGGGATCCGCCGCCTCCAGGGTGGCGGTTTGAAAACCAGGTATGCTGGGCCGTAAAAGTGCAGAGCGTACCTGCTAGTTTTTTGATAACTAGCAAAAGTAGTCAGATTGTGCCGCACTTGTGTACGGAACATC